>NC_141000.1:108695661-108743551 GCF_052327205.1 Somniosus microcephalus
TCTCTCTCTCCTTCCCCCTCTCTCTCCTTCCCCCTCTCTTTGCCCCTCTCTCTCCTTCCCCCTCTCTCTCATTCCCCCTCTCTCTCCTTCCCCTCTCTCTCTCTCCTTCCCTCTCTCTCCTTCCCCCCTCTCTCTCTCCTTCCCTCTCTCTCCTTCCCCCCCTCTCTCCTTCCCTCTCTCTCTCTCCTTCCCCCTCTCTCTCCTTCCCCCCTCTCTCTCCTTCCCTCTCTCTCTCCTTCCCTCTCTCTCTCTTCCCTCTCTCTCCTCTCCTTCCCTCTCTCTCTCTCCTTCCCCTCTCTCTCTCTCCTTCTCCTCTCTCTCTCTCTCCTTCCCTCTCTCTCTCTCCTCCCTCTCTCTCTCTCCTTCCCTCTCTCTCTCTCTCCTTCCCCCTCTCTCTCTCCTCTCCCTCTCTCTCCTTCCCTCTCTCTCCTTCCCCCTCTCTCTCTCCTTCCCCCCTCTCTCTCCTTCCCATACAGACAGACAAACTAAATATAAATTATAATAAAAATTATTTGTTCTTTTTCATAACAGCATGCCCTCAAAAAAACGTTACAGACTTGGACGCAACATTAACAAAAAACAAAGTTAAAGAACCACCTCCTGGGTGCTTAGGAAGAGTTCTTTCAATCCCAACAGTTTCATAAACAGTTTTATAAACATGGCAGAGGTTTCTTGATTTCCCTCAGCAACACCGGGTACTCCAAGCTAGTGAAGATATAAACCGTTTGTTTTCTGCCCACACATGTGACACAAGAGATGCAGTAACGCTGCTGAACAGGTCAAGGGGACTGGGCAGCAGTGCAACAGTCGACGTGCCCCCTACCTTTTCAGTCCACTGGAAGAGCTGATCTTCAGCCACGTAGCAGCTACACTGGCAGGCCAGGATCTGCAGTAACAGAAAGAGAAACGCATGGACAGCAAAAAGACAACAGTTTAAAGGAGGAGAACTTGTATTTATATAGCGCCTTTCACCACCAACAGCCGTCCCAAAGTGCTTTACAGTCAATGAAGTGCTTTTGAAGCGTAATCACTTGTACGTGGAGAAGTTTTACATCAGCACAAGTAGAGGGGGCAATGACCTTGGTAATTACTGGCTTGCAAGATATAAATTTGAAAACCAGTGACAACTACAGATAAAACAGAAATTGATGATGAGGATGGTGGTGCTAATTTTGTCATTTAATAATTTAAGACGTGGCTCAGTGGGTAACACCCTCGCCCGAGTCAGAAGGTAGCGGGTTCCAGTCCCACTCCAGAGACTTGAGCACAAAAATCTAGGCTGTCACTCCAGTGCAGTGCTGAGGGAGTGCTGCACTGTCAGAGGTGCCGGCTTTCAGATGAGACATTAAACCGAGGCCCCGTCTGCTCTCGCAGGGTGGATGTAAAAGATCCCATGGCACTATTTCGAAGAAGAGCAGGGGAGTTATCCCCGGTGTCCTGGCCAATATTTATCCCTCAATCAACATCACTAAAACAGATAATCTGGTCATTATCACATTGCTGTTTGTGGGAGCTTGCTGTGCGCAAATTGGCTGCCATGTTTCCCACATTACAACAGTGACTACACTTCAAAAGAACTTCATTGGCTGTAAAGCGCTTTGGGACATCTGGTGGTGGTGAAAGGCGCTATATAAATGCAAGTCTTTCTTTTTATTTCTCATGTATTTACAGCATTAACCATTTAGGATCCTGTTATTTAATGGATATTGGGATTCTGCTACATCTACTAAACAGCAGAATGCAATTGCTTCGAACCATATAAGGAGTAAATCCACTGCCAGGGGTTACACGGGACTTTACTCTGCACTCTCTGTGGCTTATTTCAGTCCATTTTCAACAACCCTCAGATTTAACAGGGTTTGATGTTGGCACTGAACCCGGCCCGACATCAATCGGCGTTCTTCGCCCAATATACAGTCCTCAGCACCGTCCCATCAGAGAGAGAAGGACAGGCAGGATTCCCACCGCTCGTCACTTGCTGCAAAGTGCACATTCAGACATCGAGCAAGGAGCGGATCAAATCCGACTGCGATCTCCTCTCCCACCCGCAGTCAAATCACTTACTGACGCCAACTGTCAAGGGTCGCGCATTGTAACTGCCCGAGTGACCCTATCAAAGCTTGGGTTAGTGCCTTCAGGAGAGGTGGGTAGAAGATTATGGGAGGAAATGTGTGGTGTGTATCACGAGTGTGGCCAACCCCTGTCATCACCGCGGTCAGTGAGCTTGGAAATACAATACCCGCCAGGTCAGCCACAGATCACTGGATCGATCTAGTGAAGGTTGAATTTGACGCACTTGAACGGGAATGAGAGACGCGTACAGTAGCATGGGCAACTCTGTTTTACACTCAAATTTCCTCAGATTCTCTGATATTCAACACAATTATTCAATCACAAAACAACACACCATTGGGTTGGATACCAGTCGATAGAGAAGACACGATGAATCTGTAGGAAACTGCTGATCTAAGGTGTCTGTTCCCTTAACTCTCTCATTCCACAGTGTAACAGCTCCAATAACTTCCCAAGTCCCAGAGCTTTGAACGAAGGAGTTCAGAAACCCTATTAAAACAAACAGCGTGGTCAATAATAATACCATTAATTCGGTCATTGCTGTACGTTGAAACACCGATGCTCAACAGACAAGGTAAATCAGGAAGTAGTGATCAGATAACTCCACACTTGGGTTTTCATGATTTTCAAAACGCATTCGATAAGGTGCCACACAAGAGGTTATTACACAAAATTAGGGCTCATGGGATGGGGTAATATATTAGCATCGATTGAGGACTGGTTAATGGACAGAAGACAGAGAGTAAGAATAAACAGGTCACTTTCAGGTTGGCAGGCTGTAACTAGTGGGGTGCCGCAAGGATCAGTGCTTGGGCCTCAGCTATACACAATCTACATCAATGATTTGGATGAGGGGAACCGACTGTAATGACATCATCGTGATGATACGAAGCTGGGTGGGAATGTAAGTTGTGAGGAGGATGCAAGGAGGCTGCAAAGGGATATAGATAGGCTAAGTGAGTGAGCAGGAACATGGCAGAGGGAGTATAATGTGGAGAAGTGTGAAATTATCCACTTTGGTAGGAAAAATAGAAAAGCAGAATATTTTTTACATGGTGAGAGACTGGGAAATATTGGTATTCAGAGGGATCTGGGTGTCCTTGTACACAAATCACAGAAAGTTAACATGCAGGTACAGCAAGCAATTAGGAAAGCAAATGGTATGTTGGCCTTTACTACAAAGGAATTGGAGTATAAGAGTAAAGGGGGGAAAAATTGGGTTGCTTTGCGCCTCCCGTTAGTGCCCTAAGAGGGCGCTAACAGGGCGCAAAGCAACTAGAGGCCGGGCGCGGTGCTGCCCACGCCTCCCGCGATATTCAGCGGGAGGTTAGCAGTGGTGCTAACCGGTAGCGCCCCAGGGCACTACGCCGCCGCCGATGACGTCATCACCGTGCGCAGCGCCCTGGCCACGATCTTCAGGAGCGCCCCGATTTACCGCCAGATGCTATATCCGACGGGGTCAGGGGAGCAATTTAAAGGTGAGGTGTGGGGCAGCCATTTTTGTTGCTGGCCGCCTGCCAGCACCTGCCAGCGCTCCGGTCCCCAGCCTCCTGAACACCCCCCGCCCCCCCCCCCCGCGGAGTGCCGGCTGCGCTCCAAGAGCCCGGCACTTCTCTTGAGTGTCGAGCTCTTTTGCCAGCACTCCCGATCCCCGGGGCCCAACTGGGCCCCAGATCGTGCTGCACAAGGCCCCTCCCCTGCAAGGCCTGCAATACCACGGTGCGGTATTGACTCACAGTGCCCCAAGAGGGATGTGGGGTGCTTCCAGTAGCGCTCCGCTTCCTTCTTGGGGCGCAACCACTCAATTTCCTGCATGGAGGTGCTAATTTTTTCGGGGCGCTAAGTTAGAGCCCCAAATGGGGCGCTCCCCAAATTTTAGCCCAAACATCTTGCTGCAATTATATAGGGCCCTGGTGAGACCACACCTGGAGTATTGTGTACAGTTTTGGTCTCCTTACCTAAGGAAGGATATACTTGCTATAGAGGGAGTGCAACAAAGGCTCACCAGACTGGTTCCTGGGATGGGGGGATTGTCCTGTGAGGAGAGATTGAGTAGACTAGGCCTATATTCTCTAGAGTTTAGAAGAATGAGAGGTGATCTCGTTGAAACATACAAAACTATTACAGGGCTTGACAGGGTAGATGCAGGGAGGATGTTTCCCCTGGCTGGGGAGTCTAGAACCAGGGGTCACAGTCTCAGAATAAGGGGTCGGCCATTTAGGACTGAGATGCAGAGAAATTTCTTCACTCAGAGGGTGGTGAATCTTTGGAATTCTCTACCCCAGAGGACTGTGGAGGCTCAGTCGTTGAGTATATTCAAGGCAGAGATCGATAGATTTTTGAATATTAAGGGAATCAACGGATGTGGGGATAGTGCGGGAAGGTGGAGTTGAGATAGAAGATCAGCCATGATCTTATTGAATGGCGGAGCAGGCTCGAAGGGCCAAATGAACTACTCTTGCTCCTATTTCTTATGTTTTTAAGACTGTAGGGACAAGAAAGCAGACCGAGGGGAGCGAGAAACAGACCGAGGGGAGCAAGAAACAGACCGAGGGGAGCGAGAAGTTTGCACAGTTCTAGAAAAAACTGCATTATAAGCAAGAGACGCTACGATTTCAGTATAGCAAGGATACTGGGAGGAGAAACTGCAGGGAGGAAGGTGCAGAAAAGCACTGGCAATAATGTAGTGATCAAACCAAGGGAGACACAAGATTGCGAGACAGGAGTTGGCGATCCGACAAGAACCCACCTGCACCTCCTACTTCACTCACCTACAGCATTATGTCCAACAGCAATTAGAAACGTTGAACAAGGGAGACTTCGCTCTGCCGGGCTTTCTGTTGACGTCCTGCTCTCTGAGCTCCAATGGATCGAAATCTCTCTGGTGGGGAAGACACAGGTACAATAAAACTACAGTGCCCGACCACGACCAGAGGAATAGCCACACTGTGACTGCAGATAAAAGCTTCATTGAGCTTCCAGATATTTCCTGAATAAATATCAACAGATCAGTGACGAGTGCAGGGAGGGATTGTTGGGATTGTATGCTCAGTCTAAATTTCTGAAAATAATGAAACCTGATCAACATTGATTAAAAGGGGCACACTGGCAAATTCCGACTCCACTTCAGCACTGACCAAAAGACAGAAAGGAAAACCTGGGGATGCTGGAAATCAGCAATAAAGAAAAAGGAAATGCTGGAAATACACGGCCGGTCCTGCAGCATCTGAAAGGGAAGAGCTGGGTTCATGTTTTGTGTGTGTAAACTGACCCCCGAAATGTTAACCTGTCTTTTCACTTTCAGATGCTGACGGACCAGATTTGCGTTCCCAGCATTCTCTCCTCTGGGGCTTCGAACCACTGCACTCGGCTAAAACAAAGCTCTGTTCGCAGGACTCCAACCAATTGTCCCCTCGGCTCTTTTATTAGCCCCATTATCAGACCCACGGGTTAATCCCACCATCAAACCAGGGATCAATCCCACCGACAGGCAGCGGGTTAATCCCCACGGTTCTGGGGGTTAATCCCCTCAGACCCAGTTAATCCCCACAGACCGGGGGTCAATCTCCACAGACCCGGGGGGGTGGGGGGGGGGGGGCGGGGGCTAACCCCACAGACTCTGGGTTAATCCCAGCAGACTCGGAGGAGTTAATCCCCATAGATGGGGTTAATCCCCACAGACCCGGAGTTAATCCCAACAGACTCTGGGTTAATCCCCACAGACCGAGGCTTAATCCCCGCAGACTGGGGGGTTAGTCCCAGCAGACCAGGGGGCTAATCCCCACAGACCGGGATTAATCCAAGCAGATCGGGGGAAATCCCTACAGACCTGGGGTCAATCCCAACAGACTGGGGGTCAATCCCAGCAGACCCGGGGTTAATCCCCAGAGACCGGGGGGTCAATTCCCAAAGACCCGGAGCTGAATCCCAACAGACCGGGGCTCAATCCCCACAGATCAGGGGTCAATCCCCACAGACCGGGGGGGCGTCAATCCCCACAGACCAGGGGTCAATCCCCACAAACCAGGGGGTCATTCCCCACAGACCAGGGTCAATCCCCACAGGCCAGAGGTCATAGAAACATAGAAGATAGGAGCAGGAGTAGGCCATTCGGCCCCTCGAGCCTGCTCCACCATTCAATGCGATCATGGCTGATCATCCAAATTCAGTACCCTGTCCCTGCTTTCTCCCCATACCCCTTGATCCCTTTAGCCTTAAGAAATATATCCAACTCGTTCTTGAATATATTTAATGAATTGGCCTCCACTGCCTTCTGGGGCAGAGAATTCCACAGGTTCACCACTCTCTGGGTGAAGAAATTCCTCCTCATTTCTGTCTTAAATGGCTTACCCCTTACCCTTAGACTGTGACCCCTGGTTCTGGACTCCCCGACCATCGGGAACATCCTTCCTGCATCTAGTCTGTCCAGTCCTGTCAGAATTTTATAAGTTTCAATGAGATCCCCTCTCATTCTTCTAAACTCCAGCGAGTATAAGCCCAATCGACCCAATCTCTCCTCATACGTCATTCCTGCCATCCCAGGTATCAGCCTGGTGAATCTTTGCTGAACTCCTTCCATGGCAAGAACATCCTTCCTCAGATAAGGCGACCAAAACTGCACACAATACTCAAGATGTGGTCTCACCAAGGCCTTGTACAACTGCAGCAAGACATCCTTGTTCCTGTACTCAAACCCTCTCGCTACGAAGGCCAACATAACATTTGCCTTCTTAACCGCCTGTTGCACCTGCATGCTTACCTTCAGCGACTGGTGCACAAGGACACCCAGGTCTCGTTGCACTTCCCCTTCTCCCAATCTATTGCCATTCAGATAATAATCTGCCTTCCTGTTTTTGCCACCAAAGTGGATAACCTCACTATATCCATGTTATATTGCATCTGCTATGCTTCTGCCCAATCACCCAACCTATCCAAATCATCCTGGAGTTTCTCGGCATCCTCCTCATAGCACACACGCCCACCCAGCTTTGTGTCGTCTGCAAATTTGGAGATATTACATCTGGTTCCCTTGTCTAGATCATTAATATATATTGTGAATAGCTGGGGTCCAAGGACCGATCCCTGCGGTACCCCACTAGTCACTGCCTGCCACTCGGAAAAAGACCCGTTTATTCCAACTCTTTGCTTTCTGTCTGCCAATCAGTTGCCCCCAATCCCATGTGCCTTAACTTTATACGCTAATCTCTTACGCGGGACCTTATTGATAGCCTTCTGAAAGTCCAAATACACCACATCCACTGGTTCTCCCTTATCTATTTTACCAGTTACATCCTCAAAAAATTCCAGTAGATTAATCAAGCACGATTTACCTTTTGTAAATCCATGTTGACTTTGTCCGATCCTGTCACTGTTTTCCAAGTGCTCTGCTATTACATCTTTTATAATGGACTCCAGCATTTTCCCCACTACCAAGGTCAGGCTTACCAGTCTGTAATTCCCTGTTTTCCCTCTACCACCTTTTTTGAATAGTGGGGTAACATCTGTTCCAGATTCCATCGAATGTTGGAAAATGATCAGCAATGCATCTGCTATTTCTACAGCCACTTCCTTAAGTAGCCTAGGATGTAGATTATCAGGCCCTGGGGATTTATCGGCCTTCAATCCCGTCAATTTCCCTAACACCATTTCCCTATAAATACTGATTTCTTTCAGTTCCTCCCTTTCATCAGACCCTATGTTCCCCGACATCTCTGGGAGGTTATTTGTGTCCTCCTTTGTGAAGACAGAACCAAAATATGTATTTGATTGGTCTGCCATTTCTTTGTTCCCCATTATAAATTCCCCTGATTCTGACTGCAAGGGACCTACACTTGACTTCACCAATCTTTTTCTCTTCACATATCTGTAAAAGCCTTTACAGTCAGTCCCCACAGACTGGGGGCGTCAATCCCCACATCCAGGGGTCAATCCCCACAGACTGGGTCAATCCCCACAGACCGGGGGTCAATCCCCAGACTGGGGTCAATCACACAGACCAGGGGTCAATCCCCACAGACCAGGGGTCAATCCCCAGACTGGGGCCAATCCCCACAGACAAGGGGTCAATCACCACAGACCAGGTGTCATTCCCCACAGACCAGGGGTCAATCCCCAGACTGGGGTCAATCCCCAGACAAGAGGTCAATCGCCACAGACCAGGGGTCAATCCCCACAGGCCAGGGGTCAATACCCACAGACCAGGTGTCATTCCCCACAGACCAGTGGTCATTCCCCACAGACCAGGGGTCAATCCCCACAGACCGGGGGTGTCAATCCCCACAGACCGGGGGTGTCAATCCCCACAGACCAGGGTCAATCCCCACAAACCAGGTGTCATTCCCCACAGACCAGGGGTCAATCCCCACAGACCGGGGTGTTTCTCGGCCTTGGGTCCGGGCCCAGGCCGAACCGACAGCGGCTGAAGCCCCAGCCCAACCCCGCCGGCCTCACCTGCGGCCCGCTAACTCTCTCCGGATCTGCTGATCCTCTTCGTCCTCCTCATCCTCGTCCACGGCCCGAGAGAAGACAGACACAACCTCGCCGAAAAACGTGGCCATGAGCCCCAGGCCTGCGATCCCGCCGCGGTCCCTGGTGCCGAGCTTCACCGACGCACCGCCAGAGGGCGCTGCCACCGGGCCCTGTAAATACTCACCACGACCGCCAGAGGGCGCCGCCACCGGGTCCTGTAAATACTCACCGCCACCGCCAGAGGGCGCCGCCACCGAGCCCTGTAAATACTCACCACGACCGCCAGAGGGCGCCGCCACCGGGTCCTGTAAATACTCACCGCCACCGCCAGAGGGCGCCGCCACCGGGCCCTGTAAATACTCACCGCCACCGCCAGAGTGCGCCGCCGCCACCCGTCTCTGTAAATACTCACTGTCGCCGCCAGAGGGCGCCGCCACCGAGCCCTGTAAATACTCACCGCCAGCGCCAGAGGGCGCCGCCACCGCGCCCTGTAAATACTCACCACGACCGCCAGAGGGCGCCGCCACCGCGCCCTGTAAATACTCACCGCCACCGCCAGAGGGCGCCGCCACCGCGCCCTGTAAATACTCACCGCCAGAGGGCGCCGCCGCCAGTAGCCAGGAGCTTGCAATCAGAAAAGCTCTGTCGTTTTGTAAGCATTATATGCAGATATACAAAAATACAATGAAAGTATGACTTGCATTTATACAGCGCCTTTCACGACCACCGGACATCTCAATGTATTTCACAGCCAATGAAGTACTTTTGGAGTAACAACAGAAAATGCTGGAAAAACTCAGCAGGCCAGGCAACATCCCTGGAGAGAGAAATAGAGTCAACGTTTCAGGTCGAAACCCTTTGTCAAGACTCAGTACTGCTAAAGTACTTTTGGAGTGTTGTCACTGTTGTAATGTGGGAAGCGCAGCAGCCAATTTGCACTCAGCAAGCTCCCATAAGCATCAATGTGATAATGACCAGATAATCTGTTTTTTGTTATGTTGGTTGAGGGATAAATATTGCCCAGGACACCGGGGATAACTCCCCTGCTCTTCTTCGAAATAGTGCCATGGGATCTTTTACATCCACCTGAGAGGGCAGACGGGGCCTAATCCTACTATCCAGCCTAATCCCACTTTCCAGCTCTTGGTCCGTAGCCCTGTAAGTTACGGCACTTCAAGTGCATATCCAAGTACTTTTTAAATGTGATGAGGGTTTCTGCCTCTACCACCCTTTCAGGCAGTGAGTTCCAGACCCCCACCACCCTCTGGGTGAAAAAAGTTCTCCTCAACTCCCCTCTAACCCTTCTACCAATTACTTTAAATCCATGCCCCCTGATTATAGGCCTCCCTGCTGAGTGAAATAGGTCCTTCCTGTTCAATCTATCTAGGTCCCTCATAATTTTATACACCTCAATAAGGTCTCCCCTCAGCCTCCTCTGTTCCAAAGAAAACAAACCCAGCCTATCCAATCTTTCCTCATAGCTAAAATTCCCCAGTCCTGGCAATATCCTCGTAAATCTCCTCTGCATCCTCTCTAGTGTAATCACATCTTTCCTGTAATGTGGTGACCAGAACTGCACGCAGTACTCTAGCTGTGATCTGGACTTGGGTATACGGGGTATGATTTGAAAGTTTGCAGATGACACGAAACTTAGAAATGTAGTAAACAATGAGGAGGATAATAGCAGAGCTCAGGAGGAATAGGCAGACTTGTGATGTAGGCAGACATGTGGCAGATTAAATTTAATGCAGAGAAGTGTGAAGTGATGGATTTCTACTGAAGGAAGAATAAGGAGAGGCAATATAAACTAAATGGTACAATTTTAAAGTGGGTGCATGAAGAGAGAGACCTGGGGGTGTACTCACACAAGTCTTTGATGGTGGCAGGACAAATTGATGAGGCTGTTAAAAAAGAATATGGGATATTGGGCTTTATAAATAGAGGCATAGAGTGCAAAAGCAAGGAAGTTGTGCTAAACTTTTATAAATCACTGGTTAGCTCGCAGCTGGAGTATTGTGTCCAATTTTGGGCACCAGACTTTAGGAAGGATGTCAAAGTCTTGGAGCAGGTGCAGAGGAGATTGACTAGAATGGTGCCAGGGTTGAGGAACTTCCGTTATATGGAGAGACTAGAGAAGCAGAAATTGTTCTCCTTAAAGCAGAGAAGGTTAAGGGGAGATTTAATAGAAGTGTTCAAAATTCTGAAGGGTTTTGATAGTGGAAATAGTTTCTCCTTATTTAACCTGTCAGAAGGGTGGGTAACCAAAGAATACAGATTTAAGATAACAACAGAAAATGCTGGAAAAACTCAGCAGGCCAGGCAACATCCGTGGAGAGAGAAATAGAGTCAATGTTCGTCAGGACTGAAAAAACACAGGAAATGAAACAGATTAAAAGGCCAGTTTGGGGGCTGGGAAATGGGGATGAGAGAACAAGAGAGGTGAAGAGACATTAAGAGGTAAAATGATGTGGCTGTGAAACCGACTCTTGGCAGATACCTGCTCAAACACGAGAAGGGAAACTGAAAGTAATGAAGATGAACAAGGTTGAAGAGCCAAACGGAGATCCCGTCGAAGAGAAGAGCAGAACTTCTTCAAGGTAGGCATTCCTGGAAGAGGTGTGGCAGTGAACCAAACACTAATACGATAGCAAAATACTGCCGCTGCTGGAAATCTGAAATAACAACAGAAAATGCTGGTCATTGGCAAAAGAACCAGGGAATGAGAATTGTTTTTATGCAGTGAGTTATGACAACCTGGAAATACACTGCCTGAAAGGGTAGTGGGAGCAGATTAAATAGTAACTTTCATAAGCAAATTGGATATATACTTGAAAAGGAAAGATTTGCCGGGCTACGGGGAAAGAGCAGGGGAGTGCGACTAATTGGAGAGCTCTTTCAAAGAGCCGGCACAGGCACGATGGACCGAATAAGCTCCTTCCGTGCTCTATGATTTACTAAAGCATACAGATTATATACACAATTCACCCATGTATACTCATATACACATATATGGTAACCATATTTAAACAACTAACGGAAGGAGGAGGCTCCATGAACATCCTCAATGATGGTGGAGCCCAGCACGCGAGTGCAAAATACAAAGCTGAAGTGTTTGCAACTATCTTCAGCCAGAAGTGCCAAGTGGATGATCCATATTGGCCTCCTCCTGAGGTCCCCACCATCACAGAAGCCAGTCTTCAGCAAATTCAATTCACTCTATGTGATATCACTGAGCGCACTGGATACAGCAAAGGCTATGGTCTCCGATAATATCCCAGCTGTCGTGCTGAAGACTCGTGCTCCAGAACTAGCCACGCCTCTAGCCAAGCTGTTCCAGTACAGCTACAACACTGGCATCTGCCCAACAATGTGGAAAACTGCCCAGGTACGTCCTGTCCACAAAAAGCAGGACCAATCCAATCTAGCCAATTACTGCCCCATCAGTCTACTCTCAATCAGCAGCAAAGTGATAGAAGGTATCGTCGACAGTGCTATCAAGTGGCACTTACTCACCAATAACCTGCTCACCGATGCGCAGTTTGGGTTCCGCCAGGACCACTCGGCTCCAGATCTCATTACAGCCTTGATCCAAAAATGGACAAAAGAGCTGAATTGCAGAGGTGAGCTGAGAGTGACTGCCCTTAACATCAAGGCAGAATTTGACCAAGTGTGGCATCAAGGAGCCCTAGTAAAATTGAAGTCAGTGGGAATCGGGGGGGGGGGAAACGCTCCACTGGCTGGAGTCATATCTAGCACAAAGGAAGATGTTGGAAGTTAATCACCTCAGCCCCAGGCCATCGCTGCATGAGTTCCTCAGGGTAGGGTCCTAGGCCCAAACATCTTCAGCTGCTTTGTCAATGACCTTCCCTCCATCATAAGGTCAGAAGTGGGGATGTGCGCTGATGATTGCAGTTTCATTCGCAAATCCTCAAACATGGCCACAGTAAATAATAATTCTAATAGGTCTAAGAGCGTTAAAAAAGCAAGCCTGAAGGCTTTGTGTCTTAATGCAAGGAGCATTCGTAATAAGGTGGATGAATTAGCTGCGCAAATAGAGGTAAATGAATATGATTTGATTGGGATTACGGAAACATGGCTCCAGGGTGGCCAAGGCTGGGAACTCAACATCCAGGAAAGATAGGCAAAAAGGAAAGGGAGGTGGGGTAGCGTTGTTGGTTAAAGAGGGGATTAACACAATTGTAAGGAAGGATATTAGCTCTGATGATGTGGAATCTGTATGGGTAGAACTGAGAAATACCAAGGGGCAGAAAATGTTAGTGGGAGTGGTATATACACCTCCAAACAGTAATGCGGAGGTTTGGGATGGCATTAAAAGGGAAATCAGAGAAGCGTGCAATAAGGGCACAGCAGTCATCATGGGTGACTTTAATCGACATATAGATTGGGCTAACCAAATTAGTAACAATACTGTGGAAGAGGAATTCCTGGAGTGTTTACGGGATGGTTTCCTGGACTAATATGTCAAGGAACCAAATAGAGATCAGGCCATCTTAGACTGGGTATTATGTAATGAGAAAGGATTAATTAGCAATCTTGTTGTACGAGGCCCCTTGGGTCGGAGCGATCATAATATGATAGAATTCTTCATTAAGATGGAGAGTGAAGTGGTTGACTCAGAGACTAGGGTCCTGAATTTAAATAAAGAAAACTACGATGGTATGAGGCGTGAGTTGGGTAGGATTGATTGGGGAATGTCACTCAAAGGGTTGATGGTGGATAGGCAATGGCAAACATTCAAAGACCGCATGGATGAACTACAGAATTTGTTCATCCCAGTTTGGCATAAAAATAAAACAAAAAAGGTGACTCAACCGTGGCTAACAAGGGAAATTAGGGATAGCATAAGATCCAAGGAGAGGACATATAAATTGGCCAGAAATAGCAGTAAACCTGAGGATTGGGAGCAGTTTAGGATTCAACAAAGGAGGACAAAGGGATTAATTAAGGGGAAAATAGAATATGAGGGTAAGCTTGCAAGGAACATAAAAACTGACTGTAAAGCTTTTATAGATATGTGAAGAGAAAAAGATTGGTGAAGTCAAGCGTAGGTCCCTTGCAGTCAGAATCAGGGGAATTTATAACGGGGAACAAAGAAATGTCTGACCAATTAAATACATAGTTTGGTTCTGTCTTCACAAAGGAGGACACAAATAACCTCCCAGAGATGTCAGGGAACATAGGGTCTGATGAAAGGGAGGAACTGAAAGAATTCAGTATTTGTAGGGAAATGGTGTTAGGGAAATTGACGGGATTGAAGGCCGATAAATCCCCAGGGCCCGATTATCTACATCCTAAGGTACTTAAGGAAGTGGCCCTAGAAATAATAGATGCATTGCTGATCATCTTCCAACATTCGATGGAATCTGGAACAGTACCCATGGATTGGAGGGTAGCTAATGTTACCCCACCATTCAAAAAAGGTGGTAGAGAGAAAACAGGGAATTACAGACCGGTAAGCCTGACATCAATAGTGGGGAAAATGCTAGAGTCCATTATAAAAGATGTAATAGCAGAGCACTTGGAAAACAGTGACAGGATCAGACAAAGTCAACATGGATTTACAAAAGGTAAATCGTGCTTGACTAATCTACTGGAATTTTTTGAGGATGTAACTGGTAAAATAGATAAGGGAGAACCAGTGGATATGGTGTATTTGGACTTTCAGGCGGCTTTCGATAAGGTCCCGCATAAGAGATTAGCGTGTAAAGTTAAGGCACATGGGATTGGGGGCAAGGTATTGACTTGGATAGAAAACTGGTTGGCAGACAGAAAGCAAAGAGTTGGAATAAACGGGTCTTTTTCCGAGTGGCAGGCAGTGACTCGTGGGGTACCGCAGGGATCGGTCCTTGGACCCCAGCTATTCACAATATATATTAATGATCCAGACAAGGGAACTAGATGTAATATCTCCAAGTTTGCAGACAACACAAAGTTGGGTTGGTGTGTGTGTGCTATGAGGAGGTTTGGACAGGTTGGGTGATTGGGTAGAAGCATGACAGATGCAATATAACGTGGATAAATGCGAGGTTATCCACTTTGGTGTCAAAAACAGGAAGGCAGATTATTATCTGAATGGCAATAGATTGGGAGAAGGGGAAGTGCAACGAGACCTGGGTGTCCTTGTGCACCAGTCGCTGAAGGTAAGCATGCAGGTGCAACAGGCGGTTAAGAAGGCAAATGGTATGTTGGCCTTCATGGCAAGAGGGTTTGAGTACAGGAACAAGGATGTCTTGCTGCAGTTGTACAGGGCCTTGGAGAGACCACATCTTGAGTAGTGTGCGCAGTTTTGGTCGCCTTATCTGAGGAAGGATGTTCTTGCCATGGAGGGAGTTCGGCGAAGATTCACCAGGCTGATAGCTGGGATGGCAGGAATGACGTATGAGGAGAGATTGGGTCAATTGGGCTTATACTCGTTGGAGTTTAGAAGAATGAGAGGGGATCTCATTGAAACTTATAAAATTCTGACAGGACTGGACAGACTAGATGCAGGAAGGATGTTCCCGATGGTCAGGGAGTCCAGAACCAGGGGTCACAGTCTAAGGATAAGGGGTAAGCCATTTAAGACAGAAATGAGGAGGAATTTCTTCACCCAGAGAGTGGTGAACCTGTGGAATTCTCTACCACAGAAAGCAGTAGAGGCCAATTCATTAAATATATTCAAGGAGTTGGATATATTTCTTAAGGCTAAAGGGATCAAGGGATATGGGGAGAAAGCAGGGACAGGGTACTGAATTTGGATGATCAGCCATGATCGCATTGAATGGCGGAGCAGGCTCGAGGGGCCGAATGGCCTACTCCTGCTCCTATCTTCTATGTTTCTATGAAGCAATCTATGCCTACATGCAGTAAGACCAGGACGACATTCAGGCTTGGGCTGATAAGTGGCAAGTAACATTCACGCCACACAAGTGCCAGGCAATGACTATCTCCAACAAGCAAGAGTCTAACCACCGCCCCTTGACATTCAACGACATTACCATCGCCGACCCCCCCACCATCAACATCCTTGGGGTCACCATTGACCAGAAACTTAACTGGACCGGCCACATAAATACTGTGGCAACAAGAGCAGGTCAGAGGCTGGGTATTCTGCGGCAAGTGTTTCACCTCCTGACTCCCCCAAAGCCTTTCCATCATCTACAAGGCACAAGTCAGGAGTGTGATGGAATACTCTCCACTTGCCTGGGGAAGTGCAGCTTCAATTACACTCAAGAAGCTCAACACCATCCAGGACAAAGCAGTCCACTTGATTGGCACCCCATCCACCACCTTAAACATTCACTCCCTCCGCCACCGGTGCACCGTAGCTGCAGTGTGCACCATCTACAAGATGCACTGCAGCAACTCGCCAAGGCTTCTTCGGCAGCACCTCCCAAACCCACGGCCTTTACCACCTAGAAGAACAAAGGCAGCAGGCACCATCACCTGCAAGTTCCCCTCCAAGTTATAGACCATCCTGACTTGGAAATATATCGCTGTTCCTTCATCATCGCGGAGTCAAAACCCTGGAACTCCCTCCACAACAGCACTGTGGGAGTACCTTCACCACACAGACTGCAGCGGTTCAAGGTGACGGCTCACCACCACCTTCTCAAGGGCAATTAGGGATGGGCAATAAATGCTGGCCTTGCCAGCGATGCCCACATCCCAGGGATTAATTTTTTTTTAAATTTCCCCATTTAAAAAATTGCTAAAGAAGTCAAAAGCCTTTAGAATATGGAAGTTCAATCTCCTTTGTTGGAGTAATAAATTAGATTGAAATATCATAAGAGCAAACTCCAGGAACTATATTATAATATATATATATATTAAAGAACAAAATGGACTAACCACTGCTTATTTCCAACCCTTCTTCAAAAGTTGATCAATACGCAAACCTTTTGTTTCCTCATTCAATCGCAAATTTACATTGTTTCGAAAATTTGTGCAAAACTGTGAATTTGTGACATTTTTTCCCCAGATTTAAATAGCCACTTCCTGGACTTTAGGAGTCAGCCATAGACCAGTTGTAGCAATCTCCACTCAAAGTCAGAATGTTATGGGCTCAAGTTCCACTGCAGAGACTTGAGCACATAATCTAGGCTGATGCTTCTGTCCAGTACTGAGGGAGTACTGCACTGTCAGAGGTGCCATCTTGCAGATGAGATGTTAAACCAGGTCTCTATCTCCCCTCTCAGGTGGACGTAAAAAATCCCGCAGCACTATTCGAAGAAGAGCTGGTGAGTTCTCCTAGCTAAAACATATCCCTTCAACCAACATCATCAAAAATTGATTATCTGGTCATTCATCTCATTGCTGTTCCTGGGACCTTGCTGTGTGCACATTGGCTGTAACATTTGTCTACATAACAAGTGACTACACAGCAAAAAAAATTGTGTGTAAAGCACTTGTGGACATCCTTAGAACATGAAAGGCGGTATATAAATGCAATGCTGGGAAGCCTGGGGGATGAGGGATGGGAGGAGGGGATGATGGACATGGGACAAAACAGAACCTTCATCTGCCACTGCGATAAATCCTGACCTCATCAGGAATCCCAGGATCAAGTTACTTTTTAAAATGTAGTTTTGATTGCACTTGGTTAGGCAAACAAAATTGTAGAGTACGCATTATTTTACACTTGTGAAGTGGGAGGGGAAAGTCACATCATTTTCTGTTTCCTTAGGATCGTCTCCATTGAAGTGAAATTACATATCCATTAAATAAGGAACATCCAACTGAAGCTACATATTGTAAAATTAATGTTCCCCTGCCAACAGACATCACATTGGCCCAGCTATATTTTGCAAATAGGACATCTTGCAGTGGAGTATGAAAAGGACAATCTGAGCTCAGAGCAATTTGTATCTGCTGGCGTTACTCTGGTCACATACAAACAGGAGCATTTTGAGCAGCCACCATTTCATTTTGGGTGAAAGACCAAGACCCATAATGGAAGACACCACCGAGGCAGTGAAGAGTAGAGAAAGCAAAATAAATCATTATGTAGAAATTAATAACAAGTAGGAAGAAAACACTGAAGCATACCTGCCAGCCTAGAAAATGAGCAAAAGCTGACCAACAGCTTGAAAAATGCTGACAAATCAAGAACGACCCTAATTATAAATGTATATGTAAAAACAAGTCATTACATGGGTCACAATGTAGGAACCTGCTTCTTTTTCTTCCCTCACTTGGAGGAAAACAAAATGTAAGTACATGAAAGGAGGGGAATTACAAATACTGAAACTACAAAAAAATATTTTCCAGGTGTGTCTGGGCCATTCTAGTCAGTGCTGTGCACATAAAATTCTGCACACTGCTGAAATAGCCACCCATGTGCACCCCACCTTGTAGCACATTTCTCAGGGAGGAGTGCTGGTCAAAGCACATACAAACTTTTATTAAAGTTAACCAGAATGCATTATTTTTAAAACAATTTACAATTAATAGATTAAGGAAAGCAGTGGGGGTGATTTTCAGTTTCCCCACCTGGGCAGTAATCGGAACAGATGGCCTGTCTGATTTTCATGCCACTGAGTTCAGTGGGATGCAAATTGTGTGGGTTCGACCACAGGCAGGCGATCTGACAGATTACCACCCAAGCGATGACAGTGAAAATTAACCCCAGTGACATTTAGTGTCAAAGCTTCAAAAGCTACCAACGGTCATTCCCCCACAGCCAACCCATGCCAGTTGAAAGTCACTTTGCCAACTTCAGACCCAGCTCAGAGAAATCATTCCACACCCCAGCCCATGGTGGAACTCTTTTCCACACCAAACCCTCAAGCTTAAACTGTTACTTACCTTGCTCTGAAGCCCCACCGAAATTCATGCTGCCACTTCCCTTTTCTCCTCCCTCTCAATTAACGCTGGTACTCGCCCTCCTCCTCCCACAAACCAGATTCTCCCCACCACTCCGAGAGTACTGCTGCTGCTTAGTAATTCTGGCCCCTACATATTATCAGTGAATTGCGGGAATTCCCATCTAGTTTGCAATGGCAAGAATCACTTCAAATAGCAGTAAGACTTGAGTAGGACGCACTGATGGGGGGCTTGGTCTGTGCAAATTTTCAGCTTCAAACAGACCAGACTCACAAAACATGGATTGTTGGCATGTATACTGAGGGAGTGAAGGAGTTTTATTGTCTTAAGGTCCTAAGAAAGAATAATTTAGAGTAGGAAACAGTGCTTTGCTTTCAACACAATGACAATGCAAATGCAAGAAGAGCATGTACGCCAGCATATTTGGAACTTCGGAAGAACGGGTATTGATAACATTGATAAGATGGAGATGCAAGAACGGACATTAAACACTGTCTGTGTTCCCTACCCCCAATAATTACCTCCTGCTGCCAGTTTCTCCTCCTGGTTTACACACCTTTCCTGACTCAGAATTCCTGATATATAGTGGCTACCCACAATGGTCCCATATTTGAGGCCGCTCCATAAAGTTCACATGACAACTCACCATAGATCCATGCAAAGAATACAAGGACAGAATTTTTGAAATGCCTTTTATTTTTAAACAAGGAAGTGTGTGTGTGTGTTCTTTTTTTTTACAGGGGGAATCAGTTTTCCACATAAAACTTGGAAAATAGCATAATCACAACCACATACACTATTAATTTGTACAATATGCTATGCTGCTAAGGCAAAAATTGCAGGTTTTCCAAACATTTACATATGTACAATTTACAATAAACTGCCAGAAAAATGACAAAAAATAATCTGCCAATGTTTTTCCTTGCATATCAAAGAAAACAGAAGTCTGCCAATCAGGCAAACACCTCTCCCTGAATAATTTGATTCTTCCTTTTTTTCAGTTTGTACATATAAAGGGTCCTGAGATCAAAATAGAAACAATTTGGCAAAAGCAATGTCCCAGGAAAAGGAATAAACACGTTCTCAATATTAAAGTGGGGACAGCAAGATTATTCTGTACTTTAGAGCTAAACTGTACTTTCAAAATTATTTAAACCCATTTAATCCCTCATACCCCCCTCCCCAACTCCTGCCAGTTTTGCCTTCAGTCACAAATGAGGGGTGGTCTGATCCTTAGACTGGTCTATAATTGTTGTTGCTGCTGCAGTGTAATAGTGGGGCATGCTCATGCAGACATGGTTACCGTCCTGCTGTTTTTCGTTCTCTTTAAGATCGAACACTTAAGTATTCCACCTAGAGGCTCAACCAATAACTAATTCATAAACTTGTCCACTGAAGGAATCAAGAGGCGGATTATGCCTCACGCTAATTTGGCAATACTTCTGAAATTATGGGAATGCTGCTCTCCTCCCCAAATAAAACCTCAAATGCCATAATCACATCATCTGGGACATTGCTGCTGTATCACACACATGCATAAGTTAACAACTACCAGGACTGGAAGTCTGTGGAAACATCACCCACTAAGTTGCAGAGTACGCAACACAGTAAAGCATGGCACATTATCCAAAAGCAATATAATTTTATTTACCTGCCTGTAAAATCAAAATCAGTTAATGTTTTAATTATAATACTTTTTTTTTTTTTATAAACAGCCATACAAAATTCTTAGTGTTTCCTTTTTCCAATATTGTACTCATAACTGGAAACCCAAATGCATAGTCACTTATTATACCGTTATTCCCAAAGAGTTAGAAAGTTGCTGATCAAGCTAACAAGTCTGAAAAGTTTTACAGGCAATATCAGTATGTAAACAAAACTTTGCTCTATAGATTTTTTTTCTTTTTTCTCAGTTGTCCTCCAAATTTTTATTTGAAAGAAATCTGAGCTTAAACTAAAGAGTGATACAATTCAGCTGGATATTAGACATATGGGGAAACTATTTTTAGATTAAAAAGGGTTAAGTTTGTTCCTAAACTGAAATGGCTTTATAACTTGTTTTGCAGTCAATTGAAGTGCTTGTATTAAACGGTTAACATAATGTTGGATGTGAATTGCATTTTATTAATATAAAAGATGAAGAAAAACACATGCTGAAAATGTACAATAGGTCTGAAGGATAAAGGTTGACGTTTTGGGTGGCGGTCTTCGGAAAACCAGTCACACCTGAAAAATAAACCTCTTTTTATAAAAGAGGTAGGCTATCCAAATCAGCTGTAAATGTAATGAAAACTCTTGGTTACTCATTAATCCATCATGCTTAAGGATAAAACTCGGTCAAGAAACACATCCAGAAAATTAATTCATTGCAACTATTATTTCATTGTCTGACAAGTGTAATCACTTGGTATAGTAATTTAAAATTACATTTTCTGGGCGAGTGCATGTTTACAAAAAAAAACTAGAAAGAGAATGCCAATAATTCATCGTCAGAAGAGATCTAATTTTGTCACGTACAAGTTATCTGGGACTTGTCCCCTCATTAAAATATAAAAAGGCAGCCTGTTTGTGTGCAACATTTGTTTTTAAATCATCAAAGCAGAATTTTGGTTGTACAACAGAATGGTACCCAATTGTGCCAATGCTTCTATTACAAATTCAACCCCTGTTCTGTGCTGTTAGCCAACAGGGAAAGGAAGAGGAGGGGGGCTATGGGAATACAATTGGTCACAACATCCCCGGGCAAGGGAGGGGAGGGGAAAATAGTCAGGGTTCCTATTCCAGATTACAATCCATCTTTTCCCAAATATGTATATATGTGAATAGAAGGATTGGGCAGAGCCACAGTGCCTCCATATGGCCAGCCTCCTGACACTGCAGGCACAAGTGTGAACAGTTTATTTCAATGAATGGAATCTTCTATACAAAGTGAGTCTTTAGAATCAGGCTTGGTACTGCTCAACCCACAGTCAAATAGCCTGCTAATACTCATTATTAAGGCTAACAATTAGTGGAGGGTGCCCAGAATCTGTGGACCTGTACCCCTGCAAAAGCCAGCAATTTGATACCTGGATTTTATCACTATTTTGCTACAGATTTTAACTTTAGTTTGCCATAAACTGCACTTTTCAATTAATAAAATATATTAGTGTGCTTTGAGTGATGTCAGGCGCTAATGTTTCCTGTTGAAACATGGTTTTGTTCAGCAACAGACTGATCGTCTAAATGATGTCATGTAGTAAGGTCCTGCCTTTACATACTAGGCATTTTAATTGCCAGTGGTAATATGAAGATAAATCCACCTGTTGATATGACCAGTTTTACATGCAATACAAAATTTAAAAGGGTAGACCATTATGTAATTATGGGATTGGGGGGGGGGAAGTGTTGGAAAACAAATGTTAGCCAATGCTGTTCTTGTGCAGCTCCTAGGTATTAGTGACACAGGAGTAGGTCACCGGCCCACATTCAGTTAGAAATAGTGTACCATGTTCTACAGGGCAAATATGTTCTTACAATTGACTGGGTGGGGGGTTGGGGGGGGGGGGGGGTGGTAAGGGAATGGCATGATGGAATTTAAAAATGAACAAGATTTACTTCCTGTCAAGGAGGGAATGCATACTTTGAAGTAGCTAGTACCATGTACATAAAGTAGTTGATACACAAGTGCATATCCACATGGTAATTGTTTTTTGTTTTTTTACAGGCTATGAATTGTTTTCACTTGTACCATGTGCTGAACATTATATGTAGTTATTTCTTAGCATTTTGCTGCTCAACTAATTATTGTAAACAGACAAGAGAAAATAAAACCATGGTAATAAATTAAATCAAAAATAAACTACGTGCTTCATGAGCCAAGGAATTACATAGTAGAAATATGCAATATGAGCATTGGTTGATAATTGAGGTACATCAAGATTAATTCAGACACTCAGCTTTACCATTTTTGAAACTGCCATCTTTACATTCATTGGAATACAATTGGGATACGAGAACTTCCTGTGTCTCCATTGATGGGTTTATTGCTCCATTAAAGACATCAAAAGTGTTTATAGTTAGTTAACAATGTTAGTCTTGGTGCAAAGTATCTGACTGTTGTGGTTACTCTATAAATTGACATTTTTTAAATGCACCAACTGATGCAGAATTAGCACAATTTTTCCTTATATCTAAACAATATCCAATATTGAGGGATGTTTAACCCACAACAAAATTCCTAAGTGGAAGACAATTCACAAGTTTAGATTCTCAGATAATGCAAGCAAATAAAAAGAAAAGTAGAAATAAACTATAGGGAGCAATTTAAACCTAACTCGACCACCGGGAAACTGGCGGCATCGGGTGTGACGCTGGCTTTACACACGCCCGATTTTATTCACTATTGAAGACAATGGAGAGTACTAGCGGGCCTGGTGTAAAACCAGAGTTCCATCCCAATCTGTGGGTTCCCTGCCTAGTGAGTTAGATTAAAATTACCCCCTAGGTTTTACATACAACCGTAACCACCTCATCAAAACTACAGCTCCATTTTGAAATGGACATTAAATGTAGAAAATCTGACCGTGGCAAAATATTCTGCAACATTGGAGTTGGTGGGGAGAGGGGTGTGGCTGGGGCAAAACATTTAATTTCAATGTGCTCCTGGAGGACAACTGCCACAAGAAAGATTAGAAATATCATCTGGTATCACTGTAGGCACAAACAAAACTGAAGGCACCAATTTCTTTTTTATAAACAAAACTCCACAACAATAAACTGTGGATGAGCTAAAAGGTCACTTGCCGTTAGTTTTTTTTTAATACATCAGACTGAACAAAACTGTGGCTGCATGCATAAATCATGCTGAATGTCAAATTACGCTCTCTCACTCAGATGAGTTTAGAGATTTCAACTGCCTCCTCTTCTTCAGAGGTGATCTGGTATCCCTAGCACATTTTGCACATGGCAAATGCAAAGCTTGGCTGCAATTTTTTTTAAACATCCATTTCTATAAGATTGAACAGCATAAAAAAATCAGTTTTAAGGTGACTTCCTTTCTCTCCGTCCACCCTCGAAAAAAAATGTGGTAATTGGGAAATGATGTAGGCAAGCCATCGCTGGTATAACCGGATCACACCTCTAAAGAATGGTGGCTAACTGCCCTGCTTGGCCAAAAATGTCAGCAACTTCATAGATTCACAAGTTTGAATAGGTCTTTGCTTTGTGTGTTCTTTTAAACCGCTAAATGTGCAAGGTAAAGATGTTTAATTTCACTGTTGTCATAGATTTTCGAAATGGCCAAATCTGAATACATGAAAGGGGTAGGTCAATTTAGTTAACGGGAAAAACAAAACTTAACTAGTTTCAGTACAAATTAAATATTTTCTTAAATAAATGGCTTGTTGTAAACCAAAGTGAAATTTACACATTTTGTAAAATAACAGAACTAAAAACAATCCAGCACTTTTGTATGAATCTGCAAACAGTAAATTAAAACGTGCATGCTAACACTTCTTGGAACATAACAGTTAGCAGTGGGTAGATGTCTTCAGAAAACAATTTATAGCACGAGGGACACAATATAGACTTCGATATACGGTTTTAGAAATAGGCAGAAAAGCTATACCATGGTCCCATGCCGGTTAGTAATTTGGAAAT
Organism: Somniosus microcephalus; assembly: GCF_052327205.1. Taxonomy (NCBI): domain Eukaryota; kingdom Metazoa; phylum Chordata; class Chondrichthyes; order Squaliformes; family Somniosidae; genus Somniosus; species Somniosus microcephalus. The sequence continues at coordinate 108,719,668 of NC_141000.1, forward strand.
TTATTTTGATGCATTTGCATTCCTGTCATTACAAACAAAACTATGGAATCACTTTTCTTGCAGCATTCTTGTGAAGTTTCTTTGTGATCTATAATTCATAACTGAGTTGAAGATATTGAAGGGGGCTCTGTCTAGCAACTTTTGGGCATCAGTGATTTATTGCAGATCCGGTCCAAATTTGAGTGACTTTTGCTGTGGAATTTTAAAGACACGCACAGGGGCTCCTCCAATGACCCATTACAGTAGCATCATGATAGAGCATAGACCAGCAAAGCCCCAAGCTTGATCCCAGTTATCTGTTGTTGGCTAATCTTGGTTTGAGCAGTGATGGTGCCGCTACAGTTAACCATCTAAACTGAGGAGGAAAAATGACAGCAAGTGCTCCTATGTTATCTTTCGACACTTGGTATCTGCATATGGTTGTTGGGTGAAATACCCCTGCATCTCCTCAACCCTTTGGTTGGATCAGCCTATTAATGCTCACTGCCTAGACACACATGGATACTCGAGTAAGGTGCCAATGGCTGGCACTGTCCATGGAATTGTACCTCAGTGTGATACACTGCCTTCAGAAGTGAAGGGCAGGAAAAATGTTCTTCAAAACAAATTTTACAAATCCTGAAAATGGGTGTAATTTCAGTTAAAAGTACAGATTGAAGGTACCAATGGTTTACTGCACAACAACACACTGGTGACCCATGGTTTGGGAATATACTTTCTACTTTAAAGTGTTATTTTGGAATATTCACATGTGATTTATCACAGTGAGAGCACCATATTCACTCCAAAGTTAATCCATGCTTTCTGAATTCACTCAGATTACCCCTCGTTAAAAAAAACACCCAAAATGTTTTGAAATTGCCTTTAATGAAGGTCTTTTTTTAAGACTCTACTCTCTGCTAAACTTGGTGGCCAGCAATAAACATTTGCATAGATAAACAAAAACTAATTAAATAAACCAAATTGGATTCATTTGAAACAAAGTAAGTTACCAGAAAAGCGGAGGTAAAATTGATTTTAAACCAGACTATGTCAAAATATGGGTATCTTTTTCCTGCATTTTCTAATTTATCTGCTTATAACTTCTAACTCTGTGCCAAGCCATTCCTCACATTCCAAATAAATTTGCACTGATGCTACACTAGTAATTAGATCAGAATCAGGTCAGTACTGTGTAAATACTGATCATCTCTTTCCTCTCCAACTTTTAATAAATGGGAAAAAATATTTATACACTCTGACCAGTAAAGCCAGAAGTACACTTATTATGTTATTCCTGTCCTTTACCCAAACACAGGAATCAGCAAATTGATCAGGCACAGACTATGGCTGCTGATGTGACTAAAAATTTAAACCATCAGCAGTATCTGATTTATTACTAGACTGAACTATTAGTCGTCAATGTAAGGTACGTTAGGGTTAGGACAAAAGAAAGTTACAGGCTTTTGTGCAATATTGTGCACCTATTTGAAAAGAAAATCTGAAGTCTTTTCACCCTTACCATACTACAGTGGGATTTTTACTTTTTAAAAAAGCAATTTTCCTTCCCTTCTACCCTTCTCCTTCCAAAGGAAAAAAATCTCTAAATTGGTATTAAAATACACTTTAGACAAAAATATTTGACTTGAAACATAAATTCAATTAATGCAAAGTCATCATCACAAATCATGGGAAGAAGATGGGTTTAAATCTTGTGTTTCTTCCTGCTGCTGTAATCCAGTGTCTACATGTGAAAGATAACTGCTTTGACTACTGGAGAGACAGAGATATGCTGTTCAGTTGGCTTAAAATACATGCAAGGCAGCAAAAATAAATAACCATAGCTGTAGTGCTTAATAGTAGACAAAACTAAGTTGCACACACTTTTCTAGCATGGCCCATAGACATTGCTAGAGTTGCCTTATGTACTATTGCAGTTTCTTGTGCTGTTACTACATGTTCCTTAATGGTTGCAATATCGGTCATGATTTTGTGTCCGTGAACAGCCAGCTTTCCCCCCGCCCCCAGAAAATAAATCCAGAAAAATATAAATATAATCCCTGAAATTTTAGAGAAAAAAATTCACAGTGGTACAATGCCAATAAATGGCTGCATCTCAGTCTCTCACTCTCATGGGTATTCGCCGTACCCGTCCAGACCTGGACACTCCATGGTTAGCAACCTCACTATGCAAGACACTGTCTGTATCTGAATCGTAATCATCATATCGTACAGTCCTTCTGCCTTGATTTCTGGTCCTTATTGCAGATGGTCTACAAACATGATCTCGTTTTACATAATCAGAGTCGTCATCATCATCCGCCTCGTCCTCATCGCTGTCCAAAATCCTTTGCTGTTTCTTGTATTCTAACCTGCTGGTGACTTTTTTAGAGACAGCTACTTTGTTTTTTCCTCTCCCTTTAACTCTATTAGGTCTCCCTTTCTTGACTTTTGTCTTTGTTTTCACTTTTATCTTTGCTTTCACTTTTGTCTTTGCTTTCACATTGTAATCGCTATCCAAATCAGAAACAGATCGGGATTCAGAGTCTGATTGTGATTTTGATTCAGAACTGGAGCTTGAGCTGCTTTCAGTCGCAGAACTGGTACTGCTACTAGAACTAGATTTACTGCCTTCCTCTTTCTGCTGCTGCTGGCTCTCAGACAGAGAGTCATCATCTTCCAAAACATTGGCAATCTTTCTTCTCTTAACAGCACTGAACAGCTCCTGTTCCTTCTCAGAATGGGAGTCTTCTTCCTCAGAATCACTCAAGATCTTGCGTTTCTTCGCTGCAGTAGTCTGACGGACCAATTTTCTGTTGTGTCCATTTACCTGAGTACCACTTGTAGCTGTTTCTGTAACAGAATAAAACATGGTTTCACCTTTTGAAAATCTTCAGTTAGAAGAGGGATATAAATTAAGTCAAAATTAGGAAGAGCCAAATCAGAACTTCTGGTAGTTATACCCTGTATCAAAAAACATAATCCAGATCACCTTGCCTGCTGGAGAGTCAAAATGGTACTGAAAGATGAGATAAAGGAAAAAACCAAACCCATTTTAAATGCGTCTCAGAAGCATTTCACACACAATGAAGAGTAGCAACTCTTATATAGGCAAATACTACAGACATTTTACACCTTGCAAGATAAATCTGCTTCTGGTGTTGATGAATGAGGGAGAAATGTTAGTCACTCTACCAAGACAATTCCAGTTTTTAATTAAAATAATGCCATGAGATCTTGTAACATCCAGCTGAACTCTAGAACAAGATAGGGCCCAAGTTTAAACATCCCATCCAAAGGAGGGCATTGCCATCATGCAGCCTCCCTCAGTACTGCACCGAAATGTCAGCATAGATTATGTGCGCATGTTCTAGCGTGGGCCTTGAACCTACAATCCTGTGATTCAGCTGAGTGCATGATAAACTAGATCATGCCAGCATTTAATAATGACAAGAGGAAGAAGTGAACCAATACCTCAAATGAACGGAACAGAAGAATCAATACACTAAACTATCATTCAACTCTCCCCAGAACAATCTTGTAATGTAAATAAAACAATTCAGTAACAAGTGCAGCACACTGAAACTGTAATCCATGGTACACAGTAATGAAGAGGACAGGTTTTATCCCAAACACTGCTGGGTCAGCATGTCAGTCTCATCTGAACTATTATGCAAGTGAAATTCAAAATCAGATGCTTTTCAAGATGTGCATCTAAACCAAAAAGGACCACGTAGTTCATATATATATTTTAATAAAAAATCAGTAGCTCAATCATGCTCACCTGTTTTGTGTTTCGGTAACATGCGCTTTCTTACTATCCTACTGCTGCCAGCCACAGACTCTGCCCAAGCACCATTTGGAGAAGAGGCTGTAGATTTCATAGTGCTTTCATTCTCTTCAGCAGAGCTTTCACTGGAGTCTCCACTTTCTGATGCTAGGAAACACAGTATCATAGAAAGACAGCTCTATTATTTATAATCTTATTGACAGTACTCAGGTATGCAAAGCCCTTTCTAAATGGGCTTGTTCTCTGCTTACATTTAGAGATTTGCTCTGGATCTTGTTCACTTCCTTTGCCTGTACCTTCACTAGGGGACTTCTCACAAAAGGTATCACTGCTCATTTTAATTTTAAAAAGGCTTTCCAGAGCTCTTTAGCATCAGGTCACTCATTCAAAAAAATCTAAATCTCGTCATTATTATTTTTTAAACCAGCAACAGATCATCACTGAGACTTGATATTTTGTATACCATAAAACCTGTTAAGTTCAAACAAACCAACCCAGAGGCATAGTTAGGAACAGTGCCGACTGTTCAGAATCCTAGTATTGTGCTGACTGGGAGATGGAAAGAGAGTGGCAGAAAAATGCTAGAGAGTAATGTGAAATTTATAGAGGGCAAGTCAGGCTAGTTTTAAATATAGTGCTAATACACGCAGCAATCTAGGACAACAGGAGACCAGTTAGACAGTCCAGGGAAGCAGGACCATGCCAACAGCAAGTGAATGCACCCACAAAATTAGTTTGATATATGAAACTAAAATTTAAAACAGTTTTATTCTAGGAATGATTACCAAGCTAAACTTCAAAGTAAATCAAGATTCAATATATCGAAACATAATATCAAGATTTCACTATGGCCAATAAAAGAAAATGTATACATATGCACATAAAACCTGACATATAAAATCATAGAAACGGATACAGAACTACACTGTACTATGCTGTTTATTCAATAACAATTTGCATTTATATGTCTTTAACATAGTAAAACATCCCACACATGAATCAAACTGAATTCAGTTTGTTTGCTCACCGGTTGTTGATCCAACTGACCCATTGGGCAAGTCTTTGATTCTTTCTTTCTTTACAGTTAGGACAGGTGCCCTGGCCCTCATATTCTTCACTCTGGGTGATGTAGAAGAATGTTCAGAAGCATCACTACAGGCACTATCTTCAGTGCTACTTGAGCTGATCCGAGATGAACTTAACGAGGTAGATCTTTTGGAAAGATGTTCCACTTTTGCCTGAGTCTTCATTGGTTTCCGTTTTCGTTCTGGACTAAAGATTGCACAAAAAAAAGGTAAACAGCTCAAGATGATTGCTGGCTACTTTCTTGAAATTATAAATGGTAACCAAATGGTGGTACCTGTAAGCAATACTCTAAAGGAATGTAGACCTTATGGGTGGTATAGTATAACATAAGACACATATGCACATACACACAATTTTAAATCCCCATTATTTTCTCAAATTCTGTATTCATGCAAACTACATTCTCCAGACAACGATGTGCAGAATGGCATCTCTCTCTACCCATAATGCTAGATATCCATTATGATATTTCCCTTCTAATGTCACATGGGAATTATTATATATTGCCAAAAACCTCACACTTGCAATTTGCTTGGAACACCTCAAAAAACTATCCCATTAAGACCTTTGCATCTTGGTCAGGTGATTCTTTTCTCAGCTGCGGTGTATAAAGGTTTTTTCTCAAACACTTTTGGTTCTCTTTCTCCCCCCCCCCACCCCACCCCGAGGCAGCCAGAACTTGACTTTTGCACCAAATTCACACTGCTACTAATAAACTTGGTATGGAATTCCTGCTACAATAATGGCATAATTGACTTTGCTTCATAGTTAGCAACAAAAAAATCCCATACTAGTCCCAGTGATTGAACTTTATGTTCAATTTTAGTGTGCAATCTATATAACTAGTTGTTACATGCAATTATAATGGAAATATTAACACTTCCATGCCTTACAGGATATATCCATTGTTTAATCATTCCATTTATCTACTTTTAACAGTAATGTATCTCTTCTTTTACCATCCTACAAGTACTTTTTGGATATATAACCACCATTTTAATTCAAACCCATTCATCTTCCACCCTCCCCCGCCAAAAGAAAAACTAGCCTCATCTTTCCCCAAGTTACTTAACATTAAAATGGACCATGGAGGTGGAATTCGACAAGGTGCACCATAAATAAATTGGTATAATACAGTATTACGTCTGAAACGCTCCAAAAAGGTGAGTTTCCAAAGTCTTGTGTGTAAATTTTCTCACTATATGTCACCTGCCAGTTCCATTAACCCCCTCCTACCCACAGTCAGGCCATGCTGCACAGCTAGGGCCAATCTATGGAATTGCAGTGGTTTTAAAAATTGTTTTAAAAAATTGACCACTGGCTTAATTTTTGTGGTGATCTGTTTAAAGATAACGCCATACACAAATAACATACCTGGAAGCTCTGCTACTTGATCTGGAGGCGTCAGAACTGTGCAGACGTTTCTTGCATCTCTGTTTGTGCTGACTCCTTTTATTGTATTTTAGAGCCGTTTTATAATCGGAGACAATTGTTCGAATTTGGTCCTCAAAAAATGCTGACAACCTCAGAGTCATGCTGTATATCTAATTTTTTTGGGGAAAAGATGGCTGTTAATATTTTAAGAGCATTCTAATATAAATCATAGTTCACCAACTTCCTAATGGACTCACTATTTATAGGTCAAGCTTGAATAAAGGAGACTATGAAGGTATGAGAGCGGAATTGAGTAGAGTGGACTGGGAAAATAGATTAAAGGGTAAGACGATACATGGTCAGTGGTGTACATTTAAGGAGTTATTTTACAACTTCCAAAAAGTATATATTCCACTGAGAAGAAAAGGGTGTAAAAGAAAAGACAGCCATCCGTGGCTAAGTAAAGAAATTAAGGATAGTATTCGACTAAAAACAAGGGCATATAAGGTAGCCAAATCTAGTGGGAGGATAGAGGATTGGGAAAACTTTAAAAGACAGCAAAAAATAACAAAAAGATTGATTAAGAAAGGGAAGATAGATTATGAAAGTAAATTAGCAAAAAATATAAAAAGATAGTAAGAGTTTTTATAGCTATATAAAAAGAAAAAGGGTGGCTAAAGTAAATGTTGGTCCCTTAGAGGATGAGACCGGGAAATTAATGGTGGGAAATATGGAGATGGCAAAAACACTGAATGAATATTTTACATCAGTCTTTACAGTAGAAGACACTAAGAATATCCCAACACTGGACAAACAGGGGGCTAAAGGAGGGGAGGAGCTAAACATGATCAAAATCACTAAGGAAGTGGTACTTGGTAAAATAATGGGACTCAAGGCGGATAAATCACCTGGACCTGATGGCTTACATCCTAGGGTCTTGAGGGAAGTGGCGGTAGGGATTGTGGATGCATTGGTAATAATTTTCCAAAACTCCCTGGACTCGGCAATGGTCCCGGCAGACTGGAAAACTGCTAATGTAACACCATTATTTTAAAAAGGGCAGTAGACAGAAGGCTGGAAACTATAGACCGGTTAGCCTAACATCTGTGGTACGTAAAATTTTGGAGTCCATTATTAAGGAGACAGTAACAGGACATTTGGATAATCATAATTTAATAGGACAAAGTCAGCATGGTTTTATGAAGGGGAAGTCTTGTTTGACAAATTTGCTGGAGTTCTTTGAGGAAGTAACATATAGGGTGGATAAAGGGGAACCAGTGGACGTAGTGTATTTAGACTTCCAAAGGCATTTGACAAGGTGCCACACAAAAGATTATTGCTTAAGATAAAAAATCACAGGATTGGGGGTAATATTCTGGCATGGATAGAGGATTGGCTATCTAACAGAAGGCAGAGAGTTGGGATAAATTGTTCATTCTCAGACTGGCAATCAGTAACTAGTGGTGTTCCGCAGGGGTCAGTGCTGGGTCCCCAACTCTTTACAATCTATATTAACGATTTGGAGGAGGGGACCGAGTGTAACATATCAAAGTTTGCAGATGATACTAAGATGGGGGGGAAAGTAGTGAGTGAGGAGGACATAAAAAACCTTCAAGGGGACATCGACAGGCTAAGTAAATGGGCAGAGATTTGGCAGATGGAATACAATACTGGAAAGTGTGAGGTTGTGCACTTTGGCAGGAAAAATCGTAGAGCAAGTTATTATCTTAATGGCAAGAAACTGGAAAGTACTGAAGTACAAAGGGATCTGGGGGTCCTGGTGCACGAAACTCAAAAGGTTAGTATGCAGGTGCAGCAAGTGATTAAGAAGGCCAATGGAATGTTGGCTTTCATTGCTAGGGGGATAGAATATAAAAATAGGGAGGTATTGCTTCAGTTGTACAAGGTATTGGTGAGACCGCACCTGGAATACTGCGTACAGTTTTGGTGTCCATACTTAAGAAAGGACATACTTGCTCTCGAGTCAGTACAAAGAAGGTTCACTCGGTTAATCCTGGGGATGAGGGGATGGACATATGAGGAGAGGTTGAGTAGATTGGGACTCTACTCATTGGAGTTCCGAAGAATGAGAGGCGATCTTATTGAAACATATAAGATTGTGAAGGGGTTGGATCGGGTGGATGCGGGGAAGATGTTACCGATGATGGGTGAAACTAGAACTAGGGGGCATAGTCTTAGAATAAGGGGCTGCTCTTTCAAAACTGAGATGAGGAGGAACTACTTCACTCAGAGGGTGGTAGGTCCATGGAATATGCTGCCCCAAAAAGCTGTAGAAGCTACATCATTACATAAATTTAAAACAGAAATAGACAGTTTCCTAGAAGTAAAGGGAATTAAGGGTTACGGGGAGCGGGCAGGAATTTGGACATGAGTCTAGGTTCGGATCGGTCATGGCCCTGTGGGTAGCGGAGTGGGCCCAGGGGCCGTGTAGCCTGATCCTGCTCCTATTTCGTGTGTCTAATTCTGTTAGATTCAGGAGATGGTTCTGTGATAGTGGATTGGCGGTTAGGATCAGATCAGCCATGATCTTATTGAATGGCGGAGCAGGCTCGAGGGGCCGATTGGCCTACTCCTGCTACTATTTCTTATGTAACTGGCAGGAGGCCCTCGTTGCAAGTCTTCCGTGCCATGTGGAGGGAGGTTGCCCAGCATGTCTTGGGCAGCACTGTGGTCCCCAGGACCCACACACAGTGCAGGAAGAAATTTAATGACCTCACTCGGGTGGTCAGGGTGAGTCAATGCCTTAACAAATACTACATACCACTGTCTGAACTACAGTCTGCACACACTGCCCAAAGCACCACACCCCCAGCACTCACCCACCAACAATCTCTACCTACCAACACTCACATCCACATCTTACACAATGATGTTCCCGATGATGGGTGAAACTAGAACTAGGGGGCATAGTCTTAGAATAAGGGGCTGCTCTTTCAAAACTGAGATGAGGAGGAACTACTTCACTCAGAGGGTGGTAGGTCCATGGAATATGCTGCCCCAAAAAACTGTAGAAGCTACATCATTACATAAATTTAAAACAGAAATAGACAGTTTCCTAGAAGTAAAGGGAATTAAGGGTTACGGGGAGCGGGCAGGAATTTGGACACGAGTCTAGGTTCGGATCGGTCATGGCCCTGTGGTTAGCGGAGCGGGCCCAGGGGCCGTGTAGCCTGATCCTGCTCCTATTTCGTGTGTCTAATTCTGTTAGATGCAGGAGATGGTTATGTGATAGTGGATTGGCAGTTAGGATCAGATCAGCCATGATCTTATTGAATGGCGGAGCAGGCTCGAGGGGCCGATTGGCCTACTCCTGCTCCTATTTCTTATGTTCTTATGTTCTTATAATCCATCCAAAATTAGCATTAAATGGTTTCTCTTTCCAATTTTGTCACTTTCTATCCTGTGGGTGCTGATCTATAACAAATATGGTTCCCACAATTAAGGACCTCACCCTAGTAACTATTCTGCATCAATGAGTCTTAACATTGAATATTGGGAGGCTATTTAAAAATGGGGAACAGAGCACTTGACAAGAGAGGAATGGACATCATAGTTGAGCCCTGTGTCCATACAAACACACTATTCAGCAAGACATAGGTTAATAAACCAGGAGCTGAAAACTTGGAAAATGTTTCATTCTATAGTGCAGTTTTATATATCTACCTACAGTATTTTAAAATTCTTCAGTGGGAAGGTGGTGGGGGTGGTGTAGGAAAGAGGAGAGGAGGATGGGGGCGGGGGGGGAGAAGAGAAGAGGATGGTGGGGCGGGGGGAGGGAAGTGGAGAGGAGGGTGGGGCGGGGGGGAGGGAAGAGGAGAGGAGGGTGGGGCGGGGGGGAGGGAAGAGGAGAGTGGGGCAGGGGAGGGAAGAGGAGAGGAGGGTGGGGCGGGGGGAGGGAAGAGGAGAGGAGGGTGGGGCGGGGGGAGGGAAGAGGAGGGTGGGGCGGGGGAGGGAAGGGGATGGCGGTGCGGGGGGAAGAGAAGGGGATGGCAGTGCGGGGGGAAGAGGAGAAGGGGATGGCGGTGCGGGAGGAAGAGAAAGGGATGGTGGTGGGGGGAGGGAAGAGGAGAAGGGGAAGAGGATGGGGCGGGGGGGTGGGAAGAGAAGAGGATGGGGCGGGGGGTGGGAAGAGGAGAAGGGGATGGCGGTGCGGGGGGGGGCAAGGGAAGGGGATGGCGGTGTGGGGGTGAAGAGAAGGGGATGGCGTGGGGGGAGGGAAGAGAAGGGGATGACGGTGGGGGGAAGATAAGAGAATCAGGAGGGAAAGGGAAGGGGATCAGGGGGAAGAGAAGGGGATGCGAGGGGGGTTCGGGAGAGAGGGACAGACAGACAAGAGACAGAGAGATGCACACACAGTGGCACATCTACAAGATCTAAGTCAGGAGTGTGATGGAATATTCCTGGATGGGTGCAGTATGTAGGTTCTACAGGGGGCACTGCAGCATCTCACCAAGGTTACTTCGACAGCACGTCTGCCCTTTGACATTTACCACGAAGAAGTACAAGAGCAGCAATGTTGTGGGAACACTGGGGTAGATCGTGACTTTGTGAGATAGAGTAAAATGGGTGATAATGAGTTGGCAGCCAGTTTTACATCTCTCTTTGATTTTTATTTCCACTGACTTCAAAAATGTATCCGAAACAGAAGGAAAGTTCTTTTCAAATAAGTTATTATTAGTTAAAAAAGTGTTTCATTCAGCTTACCTTAGACTTTTTGTTCGGGGAATAAGCTTTAGCATTGCTGAAGATTAATCGCACATCTTTGCAAAGTTCTATGGGACTCTCATAATTTTCCATTTCTAATGCTTCTTTTATAGTCGCCAAGTCCATTGGAGTGTGTATAATTTCCCTGTAATCCTAGATATGACCATGGAGTATCAAAACCAAGTTAGCACTTAAAACCAGCAGAAATGCCCACAATTTCTCTTTGCTTACAATATAAAATGCATGTTTTTTCCATGAAGGATTGCTTTAAAAATTCTAATTCTTCAATAAATCTTCAGAATTTAAATAAAAAAGTAAAAATGTACCCTTACATTTGCAGAACTGCGTTTCAGATATATATTTTGCAATATATGCCTGGCTGATCAACAGAAGAAATCTTAGCACATGCTCACGTCCAGTAGGCATTTTGTAGCAAGATAAATTAAAAAGCAATGCTGACAAAAGCTTGCTACAAAAAATATTTTTCAAAAATCTTTCAAAACTGAGTCCAAACGCATTAAGTACAGGCAGACAAATGTCGCTGAAATGAAAGTTACAATGTAAAATTTGTTTCTTTTAATTTTCAGAAAACGGTTACATTTTCCATGTGCCGATCGGGGTGGGAAAATCAAGGTATAAAATTTTCAAAAACAATGCATCCATACTGGCTCTAAAGAACTTTCCCCACCCAGAACATAACCTAGCTTTTCTCTTTCGGTTGCTAACTAAATAACTGCATTTCCATCAATCGGTTTGTACTTCAGTGCCTTTCTCTAGTTTTATTACATTTATTTTAATCTTTATTTCCGTTTTTTTTTTAAAGAGAGATGAGAAAATATTGTATATGCAGCTGACTCATCATCATCTTCAACTGAAAGGGATGCATAGAAACAAATCTCAAACCCGAAGAAAATGTTGCAATTTACCAAAATTGGATAGTCGGTCAATTAATAACTGTTTCAGAAAGTCCAAGAATTCAGTTGGGGAAGAATTTGAATACCTTGTGTAATTTGCATAATTATTTTCTTATGGTTAGAAGCTGCCTTGTCCTGTAATAGTTACACTCAATAAATATGTTTAAAAGAAAGCATTCTGACCTTGCCAAAGAACCAAAACACTGCAGGGACTGTAAAGCTTAAGGCTGGAATTTTGCCGGCGCTGAGGGCGGGTTTGGAGGCAGGTCCGCTGTCAAAATAGCAAAGATTGACAGCGGGTAGGAAACCCGCTGTCAACCCGCCTCCACGCGAGTCTCCCTGGTGTTGGGTCTGTCAGCGGAGAACTGACCCGACACCAAGCTGCGGGGGAGAAAACTGAGCTCATTAAATGGCTTGTTAAGAGCCAATTTAATGGCATTTTGAGGCTTCCTTCAAATTTTACATGCTCCCCACGGGTTACCCGCTGCTCGGGGAACACGCCAGCTCACCCTGCGTGAGTTGAGTCTGCTCTGATGTATTTGAAAGCGGACAGCTGCAGAAGTGATGTAAAGGATGCCATGTTGCAGATGGTCAGTTTCAGAGCGCAGAAACTGTTGGTTACTGCATTTGTAATACATAGAGATTTCTTTAGTTTGCAAGTGTTTAGAGGCAACTGTATGTCCAGTGCCACCTCACTGGAACAACCTCTCTCATCACTAACAGATCGCTTCTGTCATGGCAGCTGCAGCTGCCATCTATTCCAGCAACATGGGTGCCCTTGAAAAAAAATCAGACCTTGGTCCTCTGAATCCTTCCACGATCAGCCCCAACACCAACATCATCACCTGATGCTGCACAGAACACATGGCTTCAGCTCCTGACAACATTGCTACCCACAAGGCTAGCGATGGCATCACCATGGCCAGATTTACTTCATTTGACGCTGTAAACCCTGGCTGCCACCATCCCACACCAGCACTGTAAAGCACCTCTTTAATGTCAAAGCCATTTCATGCACACTCATCACTATAGCCGGGGGGCATTGGTGGGGGGGCGGGGGGGAAGTTTGTCTCAACATTCACTGGAACTCAGTAAGACACTTCTCAAGGTGCGCACAGATTTGTCCAATAAGGGGCAGTGTTGAAAATATAGATTTCACTGTATGACAACACTGATATACCTATCAATTCATCCAATGAAAAGCGACGAGTTAAGATAGTAACTATAGGTTTTTATTGGCTAAATAACAGAGCCCACCCTCGTGGGTGATCGGGTCCAACAAGGAGGAATACCAGCCAGTCGACCACCTTTATACCTGGGCAAGCAGGCGGAGCCAGCTGTGGTCAGCCCAGGTATAACAGCGTGACAAGAGGTGACCTTGTGTAGTGTTACACTATGGTTATCACTGTTTACACTGTTGTAACGATAGTGAACGATAAAAGTGGTTTACCACATTCACCCCTTGTTTAGATTTGAGTCCGGCGGGGTGAAGTGTACTACCAGTTCGGGTATGTCAGTCTGTCCGGAGGCCTCGTAAGTCTTTCTGATCGGCGCAGCAGCGGCGGCGGTGGTGGTGCAGTATCCGATGTTAATGCTGGTGTCTGCGTGGTCGGCGAAGGCTCGTGGGGTTCCGGCATGCCGTCTACCTGGGCTGGATTTGGGGGAGTGGGGGGGGGGGGGGGGGGGTTAACGGTGGTGTCTCAGGGGTGCCCGAGGGTGCAAGGTCTCGTAAGGAGACTGTGTCCTCCCGCCCGTCTGGGTATGCCACATAGGCGTACTGGGGGTTGGCGTGCAGGAGGTCCACCCTCTCGACCAGGGGGTCCATTTTATGGGCCCTCACGTGCTTTCGCAGCAAGACAGGCCCCGGAGAAGTCAGCCATGTTGGTAGCGAGGTTCCCGTAGTCGACTTCCTGGGGAAAGCAAACATTCGTTCATGGGGGGTGGCGTTAATGGCCGTGCAAAGCAGTGACTGGATGGAATGCAGCGCTGCCGGGAGGACTTCCTGCCAGTGCGAGGTTGGGAGGCCCTTAGACTTTAAGGCTAAGAGAACGGCCTTCCAGACAGTCGCGTTCTCTCTTTCCACCTGGCCGTTCCCTCGGGGGTTGTAGCTGGTGGTCCTGCTTGCGGCAATACCTCTCGCTAGTAGGAACTGGCGAAGTTCCTCGCTCATGAAGGATGAGCCCCGGTCGCTATGTATATAGTTCGGGAACCCGAACAAGGCGAAGAGGTTGTTCAGGCATTTGATGACCGTGGTACTGGTCATGTCTGGGCAGGGGAAGGCAAAGGGGAAACGGGAGTACTCATCAATGATGTTGAGGAAGTACACATTACGGTCAGAGGACGGGAGGGGCCCCTTAAAATCGATGCTCAAGCGCTCAAAGGGGCGGGTGGCCTTGATCAGGCTTGCTCTGTCCGGCCTAAAGAAATGCGGTTTGCATTCGGCACAGGTTTGGCAGTTCCTGGTCATGGTCCTGACCTCCTCGATGGAGTAGGGCAGGTTGCGGGCCTTAATGAAGTGGTAAAGTCTGGTGACCCCGGGGTGGCAGAGGTCGTTGTGGAGGGTCTGCAGTCTATCAATTTGCACGTTGGCGCATGTACTTCGTGATAGAGCATCTGGGGGTTCGTTCAGTTTACCAGGCCGGTACAAGATATCATAATCATAGGTGGAGAGCTCGATTCTCCACCTCAAGATCTTGTCGTTCTTGATTTTGCCCCTCAGCTTGTTGTTAAACATAAAAGCGACCGAACGCTGGTCGGTGAGGAGGGTAAATCGTTTGCCTGCCAGGTAATGCCTCCAGCGTCGTACTGCCTCCACGATCGCCTGGGCCTCCTTCTCGACCGAAGAGTGTCGGATCTCAGGGCCCTGGAGGGTCCTTGAGAAGGCGGCCACAGGTCTCCCCGCCTGGTTAAGGGTTGCAGCTAGGGCGAAGTCGGATGCATCGCTCTCCACTTGGAAAGGGATAGACTCATCCACCGCGTGCATTGTGGCCTTAGCAATGTCTCCCTTTATGAGGGAGAAGGCTGCGCACGCTTCTGCCGTCAGGGGGAAGGAGGTGGACTTCATGAGGGGTCTGGCTTTGTCCGCATAATTCGGCACCCATTGGGCATAGTAGGCGAATAGCCCCAGGGTTCTCTTCAGCGCCTTTGGACAGTGGGGGAGGGGAAGCTCCATAAGGGGGCGCATTCTTTCGGGGTCGGGGCCGATGACTCCGTTCTCTACTACACACACATTTCTCCTTATTGTAAGTGAGGTTCAGCCGTTCGGAGGAATTTCTCCAGATTAACATCGTGGTCCTGCTGGTCGCAGCCGCAGATGGTGACGTTATCTAGATAAGGGAACGTGGCCTGCAGCGCGTTCTGGTCAACCATCCGGTCCATCTCCCTTTGGAAGACCGAAACCCCGTTGGTGACGCCGAAGGGAACCCTAAGGAAGTGGTAGAGGCGGCCATTCGCCTCGAAGGCGGTATACTGGCGGTCCTCAGGGCGGATAGGGAGTTGGTGATAGGCCGACTTAAGGTCGATGGTAGAGAATACCCGGTACTGTGCAATCTGATTGACCATATCAGATATGCGGGGAAGGGGGTATGCATCCAGCTGGGTGTACCGGTTTATGGTTTGGCTGTAGTCGATGACCAGGCGGTTTTTATTGCCGGTCTTAACGACTACGACCTGGGCACGCCAGGGGCTGGTGCTCCCCTCGATGATGCCCTCCTTCAGGAGACGCTGCACCTCAGAGCTAATAAAAGCTCTGTCCCCGGCGCTGTACCGCCTGCTCTTGGTGGCGACGGGTTTACAGTCGCGGGTGAGGTTAGCGAACAGGGAGGGGGGTGGGACCTTGAGGGTGGATAGGCCGCAGGTGGTACGCGGTGGGCGGTTTAAAGGCTGCTGGTTGTCGACTGAGTGGGGGGAGGGGTCCACCGTATGCCAAAGTGACACTTTGAAGGTGGGATTGGAAGTCCAGCCCTAGTAGGACGGCAGCGCAGAGCTGGGGCAGGACAAGGAGTTTAAAATTTTTATACTCCGTGCCCCTAACCGACAGGGTCACAACACAGTAGCCGCTGATGTCTGTAGAATGGGACCTCGACGCCATCGAGATCCGGTTGCGCGTTGGCCGGACAGTGAGGGAGTAGTGGCTCACCGTGTCTGGATGGATGAAACTCTCCGTGCTTCCGCTGTCGAACAGGCAGGTCGTGGCGTGGCCGTTTACTTTGATGTCCATCATGGACTTGGACAGGTGATGCGGGCGAGCTTGGTCCAGTGTGACGGAGGCTAGTGTATGGCTGAGCGAGCTGCTGTAGTCTGCGGGTGAGGCGGTGGTCGGGTCTGGAGACAAGGTGGCGGTCGAGTGTGGTGGACAAAATGGCGGCGCCCACGACGTTGAATAAAATGGCGGAGAAGATGGCCGCCCCCACAACTCACATGAGGCACTGCTGGCGTCGGTGGCCTTGATCAAAGATGGCCACCCCCACGACTCACACAAGGGGATACTGGCATCTGTGGCCTTGATGAAAGATGGCCGCCCCCACAACTCGCATGAGGCACTGCTGGCGTCTGTGGCTCTCCCCCTGCAGGCCTTCGCGAAGTGGCCTTTCTTGTGGCAGTCGGAGCAAGTCGCGTTTCTTGCAGGGCAGCGCGTCCTCGGGTGTTTCGCCTGGCCACAGAAGAAGCAGCCGGCGGCCCGATCGCGGGGCTCCGATGTCGCAGCCGGTACCGGGGGTGGCGGTCCCGATCGGTTCTGGGACGCCGACGCTGAGGTAGGTCCCAGAGGCGGCGGTGCGAGGGGTATTGCGGCCGGGGTCGGGCCCGAGTCCCGGGGTCGCGCAGCACAGTACCTGGAGTACGCCTCGAGGTCCCGATGGGCCACTTCCAGAGAGCGAGCGAGGGCTGCAGTTGTATTCAGGTCGAGGTCCTTTGATTCGAGCAGTCTTTGCCGTGAGTAGTCGGACCGAAGGCCTTTCACGAAGGCATCGCGGATATTCCCTTCAGTATTTTCTGCAGCCATTACAGCTTTAAAGTCACAGTCCCTGCCGAGTGTTTGTAGCGCCCGTAAAAATTCATCTACAGACTCTCCTGGCTGCTGCGAGCGGGATCTTAGGAGATGTCTGGCATACATAGAATTTACCGGGCTCCGGTACTGCTCTTTCAGCAGGTTGAGGGCGTCCTCGTATGTAGCAAGGTCCCGGATGAATGCAAATACTTCAGGGCTCACCTGGGCGGTCAGAACTCTTAGTTTGGATCCCGGAGGCACGCCAGATTCTCCCAGGTAGGATTCGAAACAGCTCAGCCAGTGTTCGAAGTCGAGGGCTGAATTCGCTGCCTGAGGGTTTAGATCCAGGTATGGCGGTCGGAGGGCTCGCAGCCAGGCCGGCTGCTGTGGCTGTTGTAGCTGGCCGTTTGGCTGCTCCGATCCACTCATTTCAAAATTTAGCCAATAAAATTGATATACCTATCAATTCATCCAATGAAAAGCGACGAGTTAAGATAGTAACTATAGGTTTTTATTGGCTAAATAACAGAGCCCACCCTCGTGGGTGATCGGGTCCAACAAGGAGGAATACCAGCCAGTCGACCACCTTTATACCTGGGCAAGCAGGCGGAGCCATGGGCGGAGTCAGCTGTGGTCAGCCCAGGTATAACAGCGTGACAAGAGGTGACCTTGTGTAGTGATACAACAGTGTAAACAGTGATAACCATAGTGTAACGATAGTGAACGATAAAAGTGGTTTACCACAAACACATTCCCAGAAACTTCACATGGACATTGGCTAAACCTCTCAATTGCCTACCCTTGTGTGTTGTTAGTTGGTATGCTTGCAGTAGGATGAGGGTGAGTGTGAGGGGTGGCTAGTGAGATGGGGAAGTGACAATGTAGAGGGTTGGGTGGAGGTGCAAGGTAAGTTGGTGTGAGTAAGGATGTGCAGGAGTAGGGTAGGGAAGGCAGAGTGATGGGGATGTGTTGAGTGGCACAGCAGGGTGAGTTTGAGTGTGGCTTTGCAGTAACGTTTCCTGATCCACTGAGATCAATGAAAGGTTGGTGCCACTGCAGCCAGAGGCCCCTAACGACATCCCTGCTTTTGCCCTCCTGTGCAATGTGCAGCTGCGTTGGGTGTCCTGAGGAGGTCTCTTCCGCCCTTGGAAGGGAAGAGAACCTCCCTGCGTGCTGTGACTCCCTCCATAAACATTTGGAGGGAGTCACTGGAGAGCCTGGGTGCAAGCGTCCACCTTTGTGCAGTGCTGGTCAGTGTTTGCAGCACCTCAACTGTCAAATTCAAAGTGGCCGTGGTCCCTTTAAGGAAACCGGCTGATGACGTGTCATCAAATTACGTCATCAGACCCGCTTCCTGATAATCGGCTGGGAAGCCCGCAGGGCGGGCTTAGCAAGGCCAATCAAGGGAATATCCCTTTGACAGAGCAGCTGCAGCTGGGAGCGGGACCGGAACCCGGAAACCAGCTCGCACGCCACCATCCCGACACCACTGAGAAAATTGCGGCCTAAGAGTTTGTTAGTTGGTATGCTTGCAGTAGGATGAGGGGGAGTGTGAGGGATAGATAGATAAAACAAGTCCGAGTGTCAGGTTTCCCTGCTCAAACATACTACCCCTTGATTGTGAGTTCAGCATTCAACCACCTAAGCTGATACATAAATGCAATGTTTTCTGGACATAATTCACCTCCTTAAATGCAGTATTTTCTTGACATAATTCACCTCCTTAATATAAGCCTTTAATTAGTTTCTGTGGAAAATAGTCTGAATTAACCTACTGGGTATTCAGCGAGGTCCACAGGCTGCCTGAATGGTTCAGAGTCTTCACACTGAAACAGGATCTCCACCAGTTCCCTGCACTGGGTTTTCCATGTACTGATATCATAGTTCCTACTCAATTTGTGCCTTGGATGATTCTTTACATAGGAACAAAATAGATCAAAGTAATCAATGAGTCTGCATCATAAAAATATGCATTTTCTATGTAAGTCACTAATAGTAATGCTAAATACATAAAGAAATAACTAATGCAACAATTTTTGCACCATAATCCCATTTTTAAACACGAACTTTAAGGATGAAAATCTATTGCAAATGAATACAGAACTGACAACATCAATCATAAACAAAATTGTTAATGAGCTATGATCTGGCTGGATCATGCAACAGTCGCAGTATTCCAGAATCATTACCAATGCACTCAGTTTACATTCACTGTTTTGAAACAGTAAAAGATTTCATAAAGTTTAGGAAGAAAAAAATCCCTTCACTGTTGGGTGCTCATTCGGTCATTGGGATAAAGGAATTGAGTTATTGGACCAGAAAGTAGTCTCAAGACAAATATTCAGCCACAATTAACCCTGTCTGTCTTATTTAACCACTGGCAAGGCCACTTCAATACTATAAATGCTGAATGCCTAAAAAATGTTTACTTGAATTAAAAACAGGGTCAAGAGGACTGTTAAGAAAAATATTAAGACCCATATTAAATTTACATTTTGCAAGCTGCCACCTTTTTTCCTGTTTAGTTGGTGAGTTTTCCCTTTTTCTTCCTCAATGCCCAAAAATAAAGTAGAATATAGTGCAACCACAGAACAGTCCAGCTACTGGCACAATGAAAAGTAGCAAATCCTCCTGTACACATTGGGCAGGACAGCACAAATGCTAAAGTAGGAATTTGAACAGGTACCCACTGTGGAGCAGTGCACCAAAACCTACAGCTAGACTAACAATCATACAATATTTTTGCTAATGGAATCATTAATCTATGTTACTCACTCTTCT
Source organism: Somniosus microcephalus (assembly GCF_052327205.1). Lineage (NCBI taxonomy): Eukaryota > Metazoa > Chordata > Chondrichthyes > Squaliformes > Somniosidae > Somniosus > Somniosus microcephalus. Next base: position 108,739,304 of record NC_141000.1, read on the forward strand.
AGCAGTAGATGTTCCTGCAACAGTAGCATTGGTTGTCTCATCTTCTTCCTAAAATCAGATGACATTTAAGTTGAAGTACAGTAATTTCTATATAAAAGTTTCATTTTCCTTAAAAGTAACAGAATAAACCCAAATCAGTTAAGCTAACTGTATCAACATTTAAAGTAGTAAGCTTATGATTATTTTTTGTACCTCATCCTCTTCTTGAGAGTCCAGTGAATAGTTCTCCATGGTACTCCAAATCTCAAAAAAATCAGTACAGTCTTTATTCCTGGAATTAAATACAATGTATTTACAACAGTCTATTAAGTGCAAAGAAAAATTTATACTTTTCAAAACTAATGCATTAATCTTCAAATCATCAGTAACCTTTTACACTGGTTTCTAATATACCGTGCCAAGAAGCAGAAGTACACAGATTTTGATGTGTCAGCTTGGCTCAGCTGTGTATTATGCCAAGTCTTCTACCATGTGCTGAGCTCATAATGTAAGCGATCATCCCATGTGCAATACCCAAAGGAATGCTGCATTGTCCTTGTACCCTCCGTAATTGTGAGCTCATCCAAAACTCTGCTGCCCGTATCCTAACTCCCACCAAGTCCCGTTAACCCATCACCTCTGTGCTCACTGACCAACATTGGCTCCTGGTCCCGCAATGCCTCGATTTTAAAATTCTCATCCTCGTTTTCAAATCCCTCCACGGCCTTGTCCCTCCCCATCTCTGTAACCTCCTCCAGCCCCACAATCCTCCAAGATTTTTGTGCTCCTCAAATTCTGGCCTCTTGCCCATCCCTGATTTTCATCGCTCCACCATTGCCGGCCGTGCCTTCAGCCCCCTAGGCCCTGAGCTCTGCAATTCCATCGCTAAACCACTCAGATGCTCCTTAATACCCACATCTTTGACCAAGCTTTTGGTCATCTTTCCTAATATCTCATGTGGTTTGATAACACTCATGTGAAATACTTTGGGACGTTTTGCTACATTAAAGGCACTGTTCGCTCCAAGGTGCGCGCCTGCGCACACATTTCAAAGCTCGCACGCACTTAAAATGAAATACCGCGCAGAAAGCTGGACAGTAGCTGGAGCGGGGGATGGGCCCAATACACGATGGCCCTGGGAATCCACAGACTCGCTTGCGAGTCTTGCAACCTCAGAGCCGATCGCAATTGCAGCTCTTGAAGTGTGTGTTCTGATGATTGATGGGTTGCTGTGTACCGCCGGAGGGGTTTGGTTTTCTCCCTTGACCATTCAGCTGGACAGCAGGAGAATCCCCCGCATTCTGATTCTTTGCCTTTCAGCTTCCTTTACCTGCTCGCGTGATACTGGAGCCGCGCATGCGCAGTATCCAGTTGGGCCATGCTTTCGTCGGCTCTGTGCAGAGGTCAGGGGATCCATTGGTGGCTGGTGGGTGGGGTAGATCGAGGATCAAAAGGGGAGAGAGAGTGAGCGAGAGAGCGGGGGAGGGCGAGAGCGACCGGGGGAGGGCGAGGGCGAGCGGGGGAGAGCGTGCGAGCGAGCGAGAGAGAGAGAGAGAGGGGATGGAGGGGGGGAAAGAGAGAGAGAGAGAGAGAGAGAGAGAGAGAGAGAGAGAGAGAGAGAGAGAGAGAGACGGAGGGGGAGAGAAAGAGAGAGAGGGGACGGGGAGGGGGGGACGGAGAGAGAGAGAGAGAGAGAGAGAGGGGGGACGGAGAGAGAGAGAGAGAGAGAGAGAGGGGGGGACGGAGAGAGAGAGAGAGAGAGAGAGAGAGAGAGAGAGAGAGAGAGAGAGACGGAGAGAGAGGGGGGGACGGAGGGAGAGAGAGAGAGAGAGAGAGAGAGAGGGGGGGGACGGAGAGAGAGAGAGAGAGAGAGAGGGGGGGACGGAGAGAGAGAGAGAGAGCGCGAGGGGGGACGGAGGAGAGAGAGAGAGAGAGAGAGAGGGGGCGGAGGGAGAGAGGGGGCGGAGGGAGAGAGAGGGACGGAGTGAGAGAGGGGGGGGGATGGAGGGAGAGAGAGGGGGGGACGGAGGGAGAGAGAGAGAGAGGGGGACGGAGAGAAAGAGAGGGGGGACGGAGAGAGAGAGAGAGAGGGGGACGGAGAGAAAGAGAGGGGGGGACGGAGAGAAAGAGAGGGGGGGACGGAGAGAGAGAGAGAGAGAGAGAGAGAGAGAGAGAGAGAGAGAGAGAGAGAGGACGGAGAGAGAGAGAGAGGGGGGGACGGAGAGAGAGAGCGAGAGGGGGACGGAGAGAGAGAGGGGGGGACGGAGAGAGAGAGAGAGGGGGGGATGGAGAGAGAGAGAGAGGGGGCGGAGGGAGAGAGAGAGAGGGACGGAGTGAGAGAGGGGGGACGGAGTGAGAGAGAGAGAGAGGGGGACGGAGGGAGAGAGAGAGGGGGACGGAGGGGAGAGAGAGAGGGGGACGGAGGGAGAGAGAGAGGGGGACGGAGGGAGAGAGAGAGGGGGACGGAGGGAGAGAGAGAGGGGACGGAGGGAGAGAGAGAGGGGGACGGAGGAGAGAGAAGAGGGGGACGGAGGGAGAGAGAGAGGGGGACGGAGGGAGAGAGAGAGGGGGACGGAGGGAGAGAGAGAGGGGACGGAGGGAGAGAGAGAGGGGGACGGAGGGAGAGAGAGAGGGGGACGGAGGGAGAGAGAGAGGGGGACGGAGGGAGAGAGAGAGGGGGACGGAGGGAGAGAGAGAGGGGGACGGAGGGAGAGAGAGAGGGGGACGGAGGGAGAGAGAGAGGGGGACGGAGGGAGAGAGAGAGGGGGACGGAGGGAGAGAGAGAGGGGGACGGAGGAGAGAGAGAGGGGGACGGAGGGAGAGAGAGAGGGGGACGGAGGGAGAGAGAGAGGGGGACGGAGGAGAGAGAGAGGGGGACGGAGGGAGAGAGAGAGGGGGACGGAGGGAGAGAGAGAGGGGGACGGAGGGAGAGAGAGAGGGGGACGGAGGGAGAGAGAGAGGGGGACGGAGGGAGAGAGAGAGGGGGGACGGAGGGAGAGAGAGAGAGGGGGACGGAGGAGAGAGAGAGGGGGACGGAGGGAGAGAGAGAGGGGGACGGAGGAGAGAGAGAGGGGGACGGAGGGAGAGAGAGAGGGGGACGAGGGAGAGAGAGAGGGGGACGGTGGGGGAGAGAGAGAGAGAGAGAGAGGGGGGGGACGGAGGGAGAGAGAGAGAGAGAGAGAGAGAGAGAGACGGAGGAGAGAGAGAGACGGTGGGGGAGTGAGAGAGAGAGAGAGAGAGAGAGAGAGAGAGAGCGAGAGAGAGAGGGGGGGACGGAGGGAGAGAGGGGGGGACGGTGGGAGAGAGAGAGAGAGAGAGAGAGAGAGAGAGAGAGAGAGAGAGACGGAGGGGACGAGGAGAGAGGGGGGGACGGAGGAGAGAGAGGGGGGGCGGAGGGAGAGAGAGGGGGGACGGAGGGAGAGAGAGGGGGACGGTGGGAGAGAGAGAGGGAGAGAGAGAGAGAGAGAGGAGAGAGAGAGAGACGGAGGGAGAGAGAGAGGGGGACGGAGGAGAGAGAGAGGGGGACGGAGGGAGAGAGAGAGGGGGACGGAGGGAGAGAGAGAGGGGGACGGAGGAGAGAGAGAGGGGGACGGGAGGGGGAGAGAGAGAGGGGGACGGAGGGAGAGAGAGAGGGGGACGGAGGGAGAGAGAGAGGGGGACGGAGGGAGAGAGAGAGGGGGACGGAGGGAGAGAGAGAGGGGGACGGAGGGAGAGAGAGAGGGGGACGGAGAGAGAGAGGGACGGAGGAGAGAGAGAGGGGACGGAGGGAGAGAGAGAGGGGGACGGAGGGGAGAGAGAGAGGGGGACGGAGGGAGAGAGAGAGGGGGACGGAGGGAGAGAGAGAGGGGGACGGAGGGAGAGAGAGAGGGGGACGGAGGGAGAGAGAGAGGGGGACGGAGGGAGAGAGAGAGGGGGACGGAGGGAGAGAGAGGGGGACGGAGGGAGAGAGAGAGGGGGACGGAGGGAGAGAGAGAGGGGGACGGAGGGAGAGAGAGAGGGGGACGGAGGGAGAGAGAGAGGGGGACGGAGGGAGAGAGAGAGAGGGGGACGGAGGGAGAGAGAGAGGGGGACGGAGGGAGAGAGAGAGGGGGGACGGAGGGAGAGAGAGAGGGGGACGGAGGGAGAGAGAGAGGGGGACGGAGGGAGAGAGAGAGGGGGACGGAGGGAGAGAGAGAGGGGGACGGAGGGAGAGAGAGAGGGGGACGGAGGGAGAGAGAGAGGGGGACGGAGGGAGAGAGAGAGAGGGGGACGGAGGGAGAGAGAGAGGGA
>NC_141000.1:110554051-110931551 GCF_052327205.1 Somniosus microcephalus
GAGGTGATACTTCTTTGTAGCGGCTTGGTACACCTCAGGGGGCAGTTAGGAGTCAACCACATGCTGTGGGTCTGGAGTCACATATAGGCCAGACCAGGTAAGGACGGCAATTCCTTCCTTAAAGGACATTAGTGAACCAGATGGGTTTTTTATGACAATCCGGTAGTTTCATGGTCACCATTACCGATACTAGCTTTTTAAAAATTCTAGATTTATTTAATTAATTGAATTTAAATTCCCCAGCTGCCATGGTGGAATTACTAGTCCAGTAACATAACCACTATGCTACTGTTCCTACTGTATTGGTGCATCAAGGGGTATGTGCACTGGGACCACCAGGGCCGGGACTCCGACCTAGCCCAATTTCTGCCCCCAGCCATCCCGATATTGACCCAAGGAAATTTGGGGACTTTAATTGGTCATTTGTTTTCATTTGCTGTTTGTGGGATCTTGCTGTGCAAATTGACTGTTGTGATGTAGACAATTGAGTGACAGTGACTAGACTTCAATAAGTAACGCGTTGGATTTGGATACGAAGTGCTTTGGGATGTCCTGAGTATATTAGGTGTTATATAAATGCAGTTTACTCCTTTTAATAATGTGCGGTTTAATTCGTGAATCTGCTATTTCCACCACGCCGTAATTGTAAATACAAACCTTAAAAAGTTTTGCACATGGGCATTTTGTGCCGAATCTTCAATCCTCCTTTAACGGACCAGGAACTGCTGCTTCGATGTAGAACAATTGCACACATTGCCAGTGCAAGATTGCCCTCTGCTGGCAGAATAGGGATACTGCAACAACGGGGGGTTTCTAGTTATGAAAACTACTTGTATATATTTTATATAATCCTTCCTATCACAACCCCAGGACGTCCCAAAGCTCTTGACAGCCAATGGAGTAGTTTGAAGCGTAGTCACTGTTGTAATCTAGATAAAAATAGAAAGGAATGGTGCCTATTGTCAGTGGTAAAGAGACTTGCATTGCTACAGCGCCTTTCACGACCTCAGGACGTCCCAAAGCGCTTCACAGCCCCTGAGGTGGTCGTCACTGTGCTAATGTGGTAGGTACATCAAGTTGATGGTGTACAAACTACAGCTTTTGCATTCCATTGTTCAAAATGGCTGCTTTGAGAGTGGCAGTTTCACCTTTTTGGATTATTTTTACTTGATAAAGAATTAATCAATTTATTTATTATTTCCCTCAACACTGGATACAAGATCATTTGATGCTTGTGTATTGTGAAATACTTGTGTACCTGGATCATCCTTGCATACATTAATGTTACTGCCTATTGCGGCACTTTTCTACAGCCCACAGCTATTCTCTAATTCCTGCTGAATGGATTGTTAACGGAATACTACACCGGGACTAAAACATTGTTTATTATTGGAGGGAGATCTGGCTACAATAAGCCAGAATATTTTCAAACATGATTTGTTAGGTTAGTGGGTTAAAATTCTATTTTGTGCTTTGTCTGTTCAAGGTGCTTTATTCTGTCTTTTTCTGCCTGGATACCTACAGCAAGAAACAGTGAGGATCTGGCCTGTGAAAGGCTGGGTGGGATCACAATGCTTGGCAGGCTCTTTCCAGATGCATTGAAGGGAAAGATTTGACCAGAATGATACCAGGACTTAATTTAACTCTCTAAGACAGGTTGCGTAAACCCAGCTTGTATCCCCTCAAGTATCGGAGATTGAGTGGTGATCTGATCGATGTATTTAAAAAGTTAAAAGAATTTGATAGGGTAGATCTGGGCCAGGTGCTGCCTGATTGTTCTTCGGTGTTGGTAGAGCTGTCTATCAGGGAAATGCAGTGATGTGCCTCAATTATTCCGAGACTCGAAGTTAGCAGAACAAAAGTAAGGCTTTTATTAACTCAGAACATAACACGTAAAATAGAGAGATGTCTTCCTTCAGGAGGCTGATGCCCGACTGAACTTAGATTACAAAGGAGCCAGGTATGGGCGGAGCCCTGCACACAACCAGTTCCAGCACATTCCAATACATAATACATGAGGACTGGGGGAAGGGAAAAGACACAGAAAGCAGGCAGTTACAAGACACAGAAAACAGGCGATGAATGGAATATATTTCATCACATTCACCCCTTCTATAGATTTAGTCTGTTCGGGGGTTTGATAGTCCTCTGCGACCGACGTGGCTGTTGTGGTGCCGCGGGTGTCGGCTGGGTGTCCCCGGTAGCCTCCTGGGTCTCTGCCGGGGGTGCCGCCGGGGTTGTTGAAGGGGTAGTTGGTGGGGGTGCCGTTGGTCAATGTTCTTCCGGAGGTGATGAAAGAATAGTGGGTGGGTAAGGGTTGCTGTGATCGTCGTCGCTGCTATTGCCATGGTTGTTGTCGATGCCGGCTGGGGCGACGTCTTTTATGGACACGGTGTCCTCCCTTCCGTCGGCGTGCCGGACATATGCGTATTGGGGGTTGGCGTGGAGTATGTGTACTGGCTCCACGAGAGGGTCCGTCTTGTGGCCCCTCACATGCCTTCGCACGAGTACCGGACCTGGGGTGGAGAGCCATGACGGCATGGATACGCCTGAGGTGGATTTCCGAGGAAAGACAAACATTCGTTCATGAGGCGTGGCATTAGTGGCCGTACACAATAGCGACCGTATCGAATGGAGCACATCCGAGAGGACTTCCTGCCAGCGGGAGATAGGGAGGCCCTTGGTCCTTAGAGCTAGAGTGACTGCTTTCCACACTGTCCCGTTCTCTCGCTCCACCTGGCCGTTACCCCGGGGGTTGTAGCTGGTGGTACGGCTCGTGGCGATCCCCTTGGACAGCATGTACTGGCGTAGCTCTTCACTCATGAAGGACGCCCCCCTATCCGTGTGGATATAGCTCGGCATACCAAACAGGCAGAACAGGCTGTTGAGGCATTTAATGACCGTGGCGCTAGTCATGTCTGGGCAGGGGAAGGCGAATGGGAAACTGGAGTATTCGTCCACAATGTTCAGGAAGTAAACATTGCGGTCGACGGACGGGAGGGGGCCCTTGAAATCTAAGCTGAGCCGCTCGAAGAGCCGTGTAGCTTTGATTAAGTGGGCTCTATCTGGGCGGTAGAACCGAGGCTTGCACTCAGCGCAAGTGCGGCAGTTCCTGGTCAGAGACCGAACTTCCTCAATCGAGTAGGGTAAGTTACGGGACTTTATGAAGTGGAACAGCCGCGTGACCCCTGGGTGGCAGAGGTCGTTGTGGAGGGTCTGTAGCCGATCCTCGGTGGCGCTGGCACACATCCCTCGTGAGAGGGCGTTAGGGGATTCGTTAAGGGCCCCTGGCCGGTAAATGATGTCGTACTCGAAAGTGGAGAGCTCGATCCGCCACCTAAGAATCTTATCATTTTTAATCTTCCCCCTCTGTTTATTGTTGAACATAAACGCTACCGACCGCTGGTCGGTAAGTAGGGTGAAGCGTTTGCCGGCTAGGTAGTGGCGCCAGTGGCGCACTGCCTCCACGATGGCTTGGGCCTCCTTTTCCACGGAGGAGTGTCTGATCTCGGGGCCTTGGAGGGTCCTCGAGAAGAAAGCCACGGGCCGCCCCGCCTGGTTGAGGGTGGCCGCCAAGGCGAAGTCGGACGCATCACTTTCCACTTGAAATGGAGTGTTCTCGTCCACTGCCTGTAGCGTGGCCCGCTCAATATCCTGCTTAATGCTTTTGAAGGCGGCGTGGGCCTCAGCAGAGAGCGGAAAAGAGGATGCTTTCAAGAGGGGGCGGGCTTTGTCGGAGTAGTTGGGGACCCATTGGGAATAGTAAGAAAATAACCCCAGGCACCTTTTCAGGGCTTTGGGAGTGTTGGGCAGGGGCAGCTCCCGTAGGGGGCGCAATCGGTCGGGGTCTGGTCCGATTTCCCCATTCTCCACCACGCTGCCCAGTATGCAGAGGCGCGTGGTGTTGAAAACGCACTTGTCCTCGTTATAGGTGAGGTTGAGTTTTTGTGCGGTTTTCAGGAACCTCTCGAGGTTCGAGTCGTGATCCTGCTGGTTGTGACCGCAGATGGTGACGTTGTCGAGGTAGGGGAAGGTTGCCTGCAAGTGGTGGTCATCGACCATGCGATCCATCTCCCTCTGAAAGACCGAGACCCCGTTCGTCACCCCAAAGGGGACTCTGAGGAATTGGTAGAGGCGTCCGTTTGCCTCGAAGGCGGTGTACGGGCGGTCCTCTGGTCTGATAGGGAGCTGGTGGTACGCTGACTTGAGGTCGATGGTGGAGAACACCCGGTATTGGGCGATTTGGTTCACCATTTCTGATATGCGGGGTAGCGGGTAGGCGTCTAGTAGGGTGTACCTGTTGATCGTTTGACTATAGTCGATCACCATCTGTTTCTTCTCGCTACCCCTTACCACTACCACTTGGGCACGCCATGGGCTGTTGCTGTGTTCAATAATGCGCTCTTTCAGGAGCCTGTCTACCTCGGTCGCGATAAACCGCCTGTCCTCCCAGCTGTACCTCCTGCTTTTGGTCGCTATTGGCCGGCAGTTAGGGGTAAGGTTCGCGAATAGCGAAGGCGGCTTTACCTTCAGGGTAGCCAGACCGCACACTGTGAGGGGCGGCTGGGACCCACCGTACTTGAGCGTGATGCTTTGGTGGTTGCACTGGAAATCCAAACCCAAGATCACGCTTGCACATAGATTCTTCATGATTAATACTTTAAAATTATCATACACAGTTCCGTTAACGCACAATTGTACCGTGCAGTAACCCAGAATGGTCGATGTCTGGGTTTTATCGGCCATAGAGATAGTACCCTGAGCAGGGACCACCTTTAGGGAGAGTTGTTGTGCCAGTTCAGGGTGGATAAAACTCTCCGTGCTTCCACTGTCAATTAAGCATTTAACCCGGCACCCGTTTACCTCGATGTCCACCATTGATTTGGATAGCGGATGCGGCCTGGTCTGGTCCACTGTGACCGATGCCACTGTAGGGCCCTGATTGAGACAAGATGGCGTCCATGCTATCTGCTCATAAGATGGCGGACCCCACGAGGTCGGGCAAGATGGCGTCCAAGATGGCCGCTCCCATGGCGCACACGCGGCGGTGGCGGGTTTTCCGGCGGGGTTCCCTCTGCACACCTTCCCGAAGTGCCCCTTCTTACCGCACTTAAAGCAGGTGGTGCCTTTCGCCGGGCACAGGTTTCTGGTGTGCTTTGGCTGCCCGCAGAAGTAGCAGTTGGGTCCTTGACGCGTCGCGGCTGTCGTAGGGCTTCTGGGGGGAGAGCTGGGCCCCGCCGGTGTTGGGCTGCCGGGCAGGGAAGATGCCTTCCAAGATGGCGGCGCCCTCGGCGCACACGTGGCGGCGTGGGCTGAAGAGTAGGCGTCCGAGTTTCTCTGGGCCATCTCCAGGGACCGCGCGGTGTCCGCAGCCTGTTTCAGGTCCAACTCCGTTTTTTCCAGCAGTCTTTGCTGGATGTGAGTGGAGCTGAGGCCTGTGATAAAGGCATCGCGAACAAGCTCGTCGGTGTACACTGCGGCTTTTACATCTCGGCACTTACAGTCCTTGCCAAGCTTTTTCAGGATGCTTAGGAACTCCTCCACCGATTCCCCAGGTCGCTGTGCGCGAGTAGCGAGTAGATGCCTAGCATACACCTCATTCGTAGGCTGCTGGTAATGCGCCTTTAAGGTGTTGCAGGCGGCCAGGTACGTATCGGCGTCTTGGATGAGGGGGTAAACCCGGTGGCTTACCCAATTCCGTAGCATTCCGAGTCTCATCTTCGCAGTGTCCGTAGCGTCTTTGACGGCTGCGGAATTGTCCAGGAAGAATTCCATACAGTCAAACCAGTGTCCGAAGCGTGCTGATGCGTCCGGAGCATGTTGATCCAAATCCAAACGTTCGGGTTTCAGGAGTTGATCCATAGTGTTGAAAATTGAGTTAATAAAATTGATGTGCCTCAATTATTCCGAGACTCGAAGTTAGCAGAACAAAAGTAAGGCTTTTATTAACTCAGAACATAACACGTAAAATAGAGAGATGTCTTCCTTCAGGAGGCTGATGCCCGACTGAACTTAGATTACAAAGGAGCCAGGTATGGGCGGAGCCCTGCACACAACCAGTTCCAGCACATTCCAATACATAATACATGAGGACTGGGGGAAGGGAAAAGACACAGAAAGCAGGCAGTTACAAGACACAGAAAACAGGCAGTGATGAATGGAATATATTTCATCACATGCAGGATTGAGATTCATGAGCAAAGGGCAAGACCAATTGCAAATCCATTTAAACGTGTACAAGGTGAAACTGCAGCATGTCAGGATTGACAGGTCAAGCTCCAACTATTTGTGCTGCAACACAACAGTAGCGTCTGTGCAGTTCGCCACTCACTAACACCGCCCACATGCTGGCTGGCTGGAACCAAGCCCTCTGATACTGCGCTGTTTTCAGCAGTGACTGAAACGGCACTTATCAATTTGATTGCGATGGGCTCTTTCCAGGCACCAAGATGTGACTACAAGAGCATTGCCCCACCCCACATGGTTGTAGAGGCACTCAGCTTGATTCATCCGTTTTCACGTGGGTGATGCTGACTTTCCAGAGATTTTGGAAATCTTCTCTTCGTAGGCAGTCCCTCGGAACCGAGGATGACTTGCTTCCACATTAAAATTGAGTTCTCAGGTGACCGATGAGTCCAATGCGGGACCCACAGTCTCTGTCACAGGTGGGGCAGACGGTGGTTGAAGGGTCGTGGTCTTTTGAAATGGTGGCCCGGTATCAAGAAGCCGATACCTAGCCCCAATTCCATGATGTAGATACAAGCATTTCACACAGGAGTGATTAGAGCCCAATTAAGAGCAGCTGATTTTCCAGTCCCATAACCAAAAAAAGGCAGGCAGGTTGAGCTGAATGTATAAAATGTGGCGATTGCAAAATACTGCGGATGTTAGGCCAGGCAACATCCTTCTACAGAACTGAGAAAAAAAAGGCAGGAAATGAAAAGATTAAAAGGCAGTTTGGGAGCTGGGAAATGGGGGAGGGGATGAAAGAAGAGACATTAAGAGATATTCGAGGTGAGACCAGATAGTAATAGGACAGGTAAAGAAACAAACAATGGCTCTAGATGAAGTGTGAAATGCGCTGGCAGAGTGAAAGACAGCTGCCATGTGGGAGAGGAACAAGGGAAAAAGGCACAAACCAAAAATATAAAAATAATAGGGGCCGAGGTTATGATCTGAAATTGTTGAACTCGATATTGGCCCAGAAATTCGGGTCGGGGGCTTCCCGCGGGTGCAAGCCCCCGACCTGCACTTACCTTGCGCGCCGGCCGTTGAGCTGTGGGCCCCCCGTGGAATTCCGATCCTGGGTCTGCTCCGGCTGCCGGCGCGCAGTGCTTGCGTATCCCAGGGGCGCAGTTAGTTCGATGCGTCCCCTGGGATCACATGGGCCATGGGGAGCCAATCAGAGCAAGGGATGCGCCATTCATAAGTTTGATAGGAAGAGCTGTCAAAACTTAAATACTACGGGCCCCAAAACATCACTAAATCTTCAAATAAATTTTTAAAAAATCACATTTTTAAATAAACTATAAATTACATGAAATAACTTTTAAACAATAATTTACATTTTTGAATTTTTTTTATTTTCTAACGGGGCTAAAAAATAAACTTACCTTGCTTTAAAGTATTTAAAAATAATAAACATGTGGAAAAAATGTTTAAATTTTAATTAATTCACCACTTACCTTGTAAAAAGCAGGCCTTACGCCTGCTTTTTATGTGTAAATTCTGCAGACTTACCCTCCCGGGAAAACCTGTAAAACAAACCTAAGTTCGACCCGCACGCGCAGCCTCTCCCGTGCACGCATTCGAACTCTGAACCCCTTCGTTCAGGGGAACGGAAGTGCCGGTTTCCCACGCATGCGCAGTGCATGCAGGAAACCAGCACTTCCATTGGGCTTACGGGTGAGTACCCCGTGCGTACTCACCCGTGGAGACCCGAATTTCTAGGCCAATGAGTCCGGAAGGCTGTAAAGTGTCTAATCGGAAGATGAGGTGCTGTTCCTTGAGTTTATGCTGAGCTTCCGTGGAACAATGCAAGAGGCCGCAGACGGTGAGGTTTGAGTGGGAATGGGGCGTTGAATTGAAATGACAGGTGACCGGAAGCTCGGGGTCACCCTTACGGACTGAACGGAGGTGTTCCGCAAAGCAGTCACCCAATCTGCGTTTGGTCTCCCCAATGTAGAGGAGACCGCATAGTGAGCAGCGAATACAGTATACTAGATTGCAAGAAGTACAAGTAAATTGCTGTTTCACCTGGAAGGGGTGTTTGGGGCCCTGGACAGTGGGAAGGTATATGGGCAGGTGTTGCATCTCCTGCGCTTGCACGGGAAGGTGCCGGGCGAAGGGGAAGGGGTGCTGGGGGCGATAGAGGACTGGACTAGGGTGTCTCGGAGGGAGCGGTTCCTACGGAATGCTGAAATGGGAGGGGAAGGTGCGTTTGGTGGTGGGATCACGTTGGAGGTGGTGGAAGATGATCCGTTGAATGTGGAGGCTGGTGGGGTGAAAGGTGAGGACAAGGGGAACCCTATCGTGGTTCCGGGAGGGAGGGGCAGGGGTGAGGGCAGAAGTGCGGGAGATAGAACGGACACGGTCGAGGGCCGTGTCAACCACGGTAGAGGGGAATCCTCGGTTGAGGAAAAAGGAAGACATGTCGGAAGCACTGGTGTGGAAGGTGGCATCGTCGGAGCAGATGCGGCGGAGACGGAGAAACTGGGAGAATGGAATAGAGTCCTTGAAGGAGGCGGGGTGGGAGGAAGTGTAGTCCAGGTAGCTGTGGGAGTCAGTGGGCTTGTAGTGAATGTTGGTCAACAACCTATCCCCAGAGATGGAGACGGAGAAGTCGAGGAAGGGAAGAGTCGGAGATGGACCATGTGAAGGTGAGGGAAGGGTGGAAATAATTTGGTGTAGTAGGTTAATATAGTAAAATCATTCCTAATGACTGACTAGTTTTATTAGATTCACTTCAGCAGCACATAGCAAAATACAAAATAGGGAGCCTGAAATTCACCAGTGCTGAAGGCAGTCCAAAGGGTAATAGGAAGAATTTTAAAAGTCTAAACCACCCCCTTCCAATTTAGTGAGAAAACGATTCAGGGAATGCTTTAGAGAGTTTACCCAGCGTTGAGTGGAATAGCCCACAGCCAGGTGGAACCTACCATATATTCAGGCTATGGGGCAGCTCAAGGATCGAGTTATATGATTTTCCTTTGCTGAAGCTAACTCATGTCAAGTTACCGGGGAGTGCTTCATGCCGACATTAGCTGAGAAGTATTCTAGTGAATGCCTGTCATATCTCAGTAAGGACAAAGATTCACCCAAAAAATAGATTTAGAAACGTCTCGCTTGCCATGAGCTCTTCAATGACCTATCCTCAACTGATCCCATCTACTGGCTTAACAGACCAGATTTTGCTGTCAAAATAACGGTGAAGCTAATGGCGCAAATGATACAGCAAATTCAGGCGAGGGGCAGATGCGTAGTTAAACTCAAAAATGCAAACGCTGATATCCGAGTTGTGCTGCTCTGCCGTTAGCTTTGTGAAAACAACAGATCGCTGCCTGCCTCACCATTGAATGGTGTGAAGTTACTGTATGTGTGCGGTAGAGACAAACTAAAACGCACCACAGTGAAGTCATTTCAAGTCTAAGTACAGGAAACTTTGGTTTATCCGGAGGTTGTATGTCCGGAATACTCGATCTAACGGCAAAAATCAGGAGCCGTTTTCTATAAGTTTTTTTAGTTCTCGTTGCTTTTTTCCCCCCCCCAGTCAGGCACTGCAAGGTCTGTAGCTATAGCAACAGCTTCAGCTAGAGACGCTTGCAGCTGCAGCCGACTGTTTTGAAGCTGTTGCTAAGCAACAGGGTTTGTTGATTCACATGGAGCTTCTCAGTTCCGTATGTTTCAACATTAACGCTGGTATGTACGGCACCAGCTCGGTCCCGTCAGTGCTGGATATCAGAAAGTTTCCTGTACCCTTTTAATGATGTGATAATTGCTAATTACTGCCAATCAATCTCAGGCACTGAAAATGAACAAGTGTGGAGTCTTATTCCTTCAGGTTAATTGTTGCTGGAGATTTTTAAAATGTAAATTTTTTTTAAAGGCACTTTTCCTTTCTGTCTCTCTCCCTTAATCCAGTTTTTCCTTCCCTCTCTGTATCTGATTTGACATGAATTCACCCACTAATTTACAATTCCTTCTTGGTCCTTGCGCTCAGGCCTTCAATCTGCGATACCAACTTGTTTGCCCAGTTTCCCCTTGCTGGAACATTATCAGCAGACACTCAGAAAATTGGCACACAAAAAAATTTAGAAACTTCACTCGCGGGTCAAGTCTAACTAACGGCAGACACAGTGATGTCCTGCCACCGCAAATACCACCAGCTTTGTTTTCTTCCCGGTTTCAACGTGAATCCTACTTTTCATGATCTCCATTTTGTAATTTAACACCTCAACGAGGTGGGAGATAAAGACAGAGATGGAGAAAGGAAAAAATGTTTGTAAACAGGGTAAAAACATATTTCAATATGTGAAGCAAAAAGAAAATGTCAATATGTTAAGGACTGAATCCTGTTGATAGCCAGGGCAAGTGAGGGAGGGAAATGGATAGCCCGGTGAACATGGGTCTACATTAGACTGCAATAACATTCTAAATGCCATGTAGCTTTTATTTAAAGTTTCAATACAACTTTTAAAAACAGTAAAGCAATAAAATCATTAAAACAGTCAGTACAGGTTTATTTAATACAAACAGCATCACCTTTCAGATGTAGATCATGGGGCCCAGGTTCACCACAAAGCAACACATGGAACAAAATAGGTTGGGTGACATAATAGCAAAATACTGCAGATGCTGGAAATCTGAAATAACAGAAAATGCTGGAAATACTCAGCAGGCCAGGCAGCATCCGTGGAGAGAGAAACAGAGTTAACGTTTCAGGTCTGGGACCCGTCATCAGAACTGGAAAAAGCTGGAGATGGAACAGACATTAAGCAGGTGCAGAGACAGGGGGGGGGGGGTTTAGGATGGGAGGAAGGAATTGAAAGAACATACAGGAAACTCTCGTTTAAACGGCACCTAAATATCCAGAATTCTCTATTAACCGGCAAAATTCATACTCCAAAAACACCTCAATAACCGGAAATGTTGCCAAGTCCGAGTCCGAGTCTCCCACGGTGGCCGAGTTAGTCAGTGGGGGTAGTTCTCCAAACTGCCACTACTCGGCTTCTTGGCGCTGTTGGAAGTTGGAACACCTCAATAACAGGAGTCTGACTCTTTGTTTGTTAAAAATAGCCTCGGTAGATAACCCTCTCCGTCATCCGGAACTTTTAATTAACCGGCACCATCCCGGTCCCATCGGTGCCGGATACCAGGGAGTTTCCTGTACTGTGAAAATGTTGCAAATGGGAATGGCAAAATCATACTGCATGAAAAATGGGGGCAGGGATTATTATCTGAAATTGAACTTGATATTGAGTCCGGAAGGCTGTAAAGTGCCTAATCGAAAGATGAGGTGCTGTTCCTCGAGCTTACGTTGAGCTTCATTGGAACAATGTAATAGGCCGAGGACAGAGAGATCAGAGTGGGAGTGAAGCGGTGAATTAAAGTGACAGGCGACTGGAAGCTTGGGATCACCCTTACGGACTAAACGGAGGTGTTCCGCAAAGCGGTCGCCCAATCTGCGTTTGGTTTCCCCAATGTAGAGGAGACCGCATCGTGAGCAGCGAATACAGTAAATTGCAAGTACAAGTAAATTGCTGTTTCACCTGGAAGGGGTGTTTGGGTGACATGGTGTGTCGAGGAGGATTTCCTCCAGTGTACCCAAACCCTAATCTTTCTTACACAGGCAAATTATTAACTTACGTAGCTTTTGTTTTCTCCCCCCTCTCAAGATAGTGAACAGATTTTAACGGTGATTTGCACGTAAATTTGAACATTAAATAAACCCATTATGCTTCTAGCAGTTAATGTTGCCACAAACTGGAAGCTCAAACCATGATTACCTGAGAGTGAGGGGCAGATTGCACAATTCATTCAGGCCTGTGGCGTTTTAAAGTTTTTCTATCCTCAAATTCCCCACAGCAAGATGGCTTCTAAAATAACAATTTGCGTTTGTATACTGCCTTTACCATAGTATATGATGCACGAGATATATAAAAAACACACTTCAGTTGTTGCTGAGAAATAAAATAAATGCATATGGCACATGATGGTGCAAAGGCTTCTCCAAACAAAGACATCTCACCTTAAAAGAAATCCTTGTGTATTTCCGAAATATGAAGATCTATATATGATTTATATAAAGATAATTGTATGAATATTATATAAGACTTATGTAAGATATCCAGCTGGCTTATTTATTATATTGCAGAAATAATTTTTTTAAATGCCAACATTACAACCGAGTTGTGTTCAGCGTGTTGTTCCCTTGTAAATCTCAACAAGCCCTTGCTACAGAAATGAAGCGAGATCATGACCAGAATTGGGTCCTCCAGACAGAACAGCTGAACCCAGTTATACCCTTTCCCTTATCCCAGTGTTTAACGTGCTTGTTGCTCTGGTATGCTGACCGTTAAACGTTGGCGCTCCCGATCAGAGGCACTCGTCACTGAGATTTACAAAGAATTTACTGCGCGCACACACACATTTATCGAACCAGAATCCCATTTAGTTTTCTGCGCAAGTCTCAAGAAGTCACTTTTGTTTTGCACTCCATCCTAAAATCACAAGAAGCTTCATGGAAAAAAGAATGACTTTCACAGATGTATCCGAGAGTCGATGAAAAAAGTCGCAGAAAGTAATAACACAACTTCTACAATTCTATATAAAATCGATTCCCTCACACAACACACACTTAGGGAAAAGGAAAGGTCTGTGTATTTTTTATCATCCCAGACAGCGCAGGGAAGTCTTCAGGCAGGAGAGCATGAACTCGGCATGTAGGGCAGGTGCTATTCTCTCTCAGCCATTGCTTGATGCACTGGAGGATGACAAAATCAAAAAGAAAAGCATCTTTAGAACATTGTTATTCTACTGATTTCACATGGGACTAACAACGATACAATGTAATAACTGTCAGTGATGTTGAAGTACTTTGCTATTGACAGTTTTTAAATACAAAAAAAAAAAATCTTCTTTATGGGCCAATAAATAAACCACTTCCAGACTGACCAAGTGGTACAACTGGTCATTCTGCGAGCAGTTAACAGACAACAATCACATGCAACTTTCAACTGGCTAAATCAGGTTGTATCCTAAATTAACCACCTCTTCAGCCTCCATTGATTCAAAATAATCAGGAAAACACTACAATTCAAATAGCTTTGCAGGAGGAGCACTTTCCTCCTTTGTCATTCTCGATCCCGACTGAAAAATCAGGCCGGTAACCTGCATGGTTAAAGCTGGCGGGTTTCCCCTTCTCTGTAGCAGTCGCTATCCTCACCTTGACCACTTTCAAACTTGCCACTTGGAGAAGTTGCAGGAATGACCCTGTTTCCCATCCAGCTCACACCGCAACTCACCTGGATTTTCCAGAACTATCGGAACATCACTTTGACCTGGCCACTGGACGGTAGCCCTTTAGTGACAATGCTGCAGCAATTCTTACAGTATTACGTGATCCTGGCAGGAGGGCAGAGTTACACAAAAGACATGCTATGTGGCCACTGCAGCATTGCAAATCCTCTTTTATGCTCATCCATAAAACAGATTATCCAGTCATTTATCTCTTTGCTGTTTGTGGGAGCTTGCTGTGCGCAAATTGGGTGCTGCATTGCCTGTATTACAACAGTGACTCACTTCAAAAGTACTTCATTGGTTGTAAAGTGTTTTGGAACTTCCTGAGATCAAGAAATGCAGTTCGGTCTTTATTCATTTCAAGTTTCAATTGTCTCCTCTTGCCAATGAACATGGACATTCATTGAGTTATTCACTATCAGCAATAGTTTTAGTTTCTGGCTTCAGCATGTATGGAAGCAATCACTGGCTCGGTGACCTTTTATCAACCCCGTTCTCCCTTCCTTTTGGTATCTGTGCCCTTCCACCCCCATCATTACCATCTAAGCAGGTCATGTATTAAAATTGCTGAATGACAAAAATGAGATGAATTGACAGCTATGCTTACCCGTTCATGAAAGTGATGTTTGCATTGAAGCACACACATAGTGTCTGGGGTTAAATCCTCATGACAAATAATACATGGCTCGTCGTCAAATGTCTATGATGAGAAACAAGGAAAACTTTTCAACAACCAGCCGCACCAATTAAAAACCATCATGTTCACTGTGCTCCATCTAATGACCTTAGCTCTACTATTAGTCTCTCTTCCGCCCCCCCGCCCCCAACCTTGTTTAAATGCACCATGCTAGCAGGGGAAAGGGAGAATAGTCAACTAGAGCTTAATGTTTTCAATGGCCCAGAATTTACTGGAGAGGAGCATCTCGTGGTGTGCCCTGTTAAGACTTGTTCCTGCACCCTTCAGCTTAAAAAATGTTCATCAAAGTTGCTGGAAGTGCGAGCTGATAACGGCACGGTGAGGGTATCTGGGACCTCGGTGAACATCAGGGCAAACAGTATCGCCTCCAGCGATGAGATTTAAGGACTGAGAAATAAACAGAACTGAGCAACAGGTTGGATTAGATTGGGTGAATTCAATGTCAAATCAGGAAGAGAGAGTGGAATAAAGATTGGATTGAGAGAGAGAGAGAGAGAAAAAAGACAAAGGAAAAGTAGGATTTTTAAAATGTTTAAATTTGACATTTTAAAATCGCCAACAATTCACTATCTGAAGGAATGAGACTCATTTTTAATTATTCACATTCTGGGCCAGAGAGGTTGATTGTCAAGTCATTAACAATGATCACGTTGTTAAAAGGTACTTACGCTATTAATGACTAGGCTTAACTTTGTGGCGAGTTTAATGAGCAATTAATGTGCAAATGCAGCAACTTCATGAAACTCACGGGGAGGTTAAGGGAGAGGTGCCGTTCTCACGAAGCAGCAAATCGGCCAGTGATTCGCAATTCACGGGATACCTCTTACTCGCCACATGCCGCTTTGCGCATTAACAGCGCGCGTTGTTCACACACTTTTTTCCAACAAATTCTGCTCCATTATCTTGCCTGTTTATGCGCAAGAATTCGATATTTTGATTTTGTTTGTGCAGTGCGCCAGGAGTCTGAAGTCTTTTCTTATCCCTACCAAAGGTAATGAAATGTACACTGGACGGTCACTTACTGCAGGATCACTTCCGTGCCACTGGGAGGCAGTCTGAGCACTGACAGAGCGCCATGGCTGTGAAAGGGCATCTCGTGCTCTGCTGTTTCTGGCGGCTGAGAGAGTACTTGGTCTCGAGCCCTCGCTCGTTGCAGCAGGTATTGCGAGTGAAATAGCAGCAAAGTCAGAGCTCGGCCTTTGGTGAGCCAGGGTTGCTGGCTGTTGAAGGATGGCAGATGGAAACTGGACCTGTACGTCAAGGGTGGGGGGAAAAAGGAAAAACACATACATACATAATTAAACCTGCCACCTGCTCTTCATTCAAAATAATAAAACCAATTCTGGACACCATCGTTTAACTTTGATTTCAGTAAAACATATATGCGCGTTCTGGTCAAGCATTACAATTTTTAAGTAGCTGCTTTTAGTAAATGACATTGCAGAATTAAGTTTAGTAATATTTTCTTTTAGTTTAGTAATATTTGCCTTCAGCTGCTTAGGCCCAAAGCTCTGGAATTCCCTTCCTAAACGTCTCTGGCTCTCTCTCCTCCTTTAAGACACCCCTTACAACCTACCTCTTTGACCAAGCTTTTGGCCATCTATCCTTACGTAGTTCGAGGTCAAATTTTGTTTGATAACGCTCCTGTTAAGCGCCCTGGGACGTTTTACTACATTAAAGGTGCTATATAAATGCAAGTTGTTCTGGTTCAGAATGACCCAATTACTGCCATTTTACAGCTTTCCTTACAAATTTATATACCCTGCAATATTTTTCCATGAGGCATCAAGGCCAATTGCACCATCCTTATTGCAAACTGGCCGAGATGATCTGCCTCAATACAGACGAGGGATCACACAGCAGACAGGGTAACAAACAAAGCCGGGGGAGGGGAATGACAGTGCTTACTTATATTAGGTAATAATGTTACGACTTACAGCTCGCGTCAGCTGAAACAGTACTGGCTACAACACCGAGTTCCACAGGCATTGCACTGCAGGTTCAGTGGAATCTCGATTATCTGCAAAAATATGCAGAGATATTGGGAGACTGGTGAGGGTTGGGGTTTTTCAGGCTTGTTTTGAATAAAAAGAACACTGCCCTCGCGTCAGTGAATGAGTGGCCACTACAACAGCTGATCTGGTAGCTGATATTACAGATCCTCCACACACTCGCCTGCAAATTCAGCTAGAAAAATAGAATAGAAGACTATTGCGTTCACAAAGTGTTTTGTTTTGACTTTGTTTAGATTACCATGGGTCCACTTGGCTACAGAGGCGAGCGCCAAAGGCAGCAGGTGCTCATTTCCAGCAGAGCCAGGCAGGCAGCAGCCTGTGTAGCAGTCATCTCGGCGCATACTGCTTGGTGAACAGTGAATTTAAACACAATGATTTGAGCCCGTAGTCCCACCGAGGGTGACCCTTCGGAGGCTGCTGATGGGCTTTGTTGGGAGATGAACACGTACTGCCTTTGGCTCTCACCTCTGTAGTTTAAGGGGTTTATGCCCCATACAATCTTAAAGTCTAAATAAAACCCTCTTATAAAAGGGAAGTTACCTGAAATATACCATCTCTGGATCAGGCGAGTGCACAGAGGTGTTGTAATATGATCTGGCAAACCAGCTGTTCCAGCGACAGCTGCTGTGTAATGGAGGTGAGGCGGACGGAGGGAGATTAGTGAGGAGAGGTTTTAAAAAAAATTTGTTCTGGGTTGTAGGCATCGCTGGCAAGGCCAGCATTTATTGCCCATCCCTAATGGCCCTTGAGAAGATGGTGCTGAGCCGCCTTGAACCGCTGCAGTCCGTGTGGTGAAGGTGCTCCCACAGTGCTGTTAGGGAGGGAGTTCCAGGATTTTGACCCAGCGACGATGAAGGAACGGTGATATATTTCCAAGTCAGGATGGTGTGTGACTTGGCGGGGAACTTGGAGGTGATGGTGTTCCCATGCACCTGTTGTCCTTGTCCTTCTAGGTAGAGCAATCAGCAATGTACGGTGATTTGGGGACACTTGGATTATGGCAGATAGTGGAGGTTCCACTGTAATGGCGGATAGAAACAGGCACGCTTTGCTTGGAGATCGGGGGTACTGTCATTCTTGTTCACAGCACAAGTGGCAAGGCAGATCAAACTGAACAAGTTTTGTTTTAAATCTCCACACAGAAATACAGAACATAGCGGGGGGGGGGGGGGGGGGGAAGAAAAGAATTCAAACCTATACCTCACCACATTCTTGTCCCACACACTACGGGAGTAAACCTTTCAAACCACTTAGATGCCTCCCCTATCCTGTTAAACAGTAGAGGGGCAAGACAGGCATCAACCTTACACAAACATTTAACCCTTTCAATTTGTGTATTACACAAAGCCAAGCCTCAGTAGTCGCTCACCTTTGTTTTGTCCTGATGATCCAGGATAAGATCTGCCACTCGGTTGATTATTTCATCGTACACTAATCCAGATAGGGAACCGCCATTTGCACGACGGACTTCTTTAATGAAGTTAGTCAGACTGACCCTGAAAAGCAAAAATGCAGGGCAAGATGGAAAATGGCGTACAAAACAAATGCACACATTTTATGCAGAGGCACCAACAGAAGCTTGTTAGTTCAACCGGCTGGAACGTTATCCTTTCACCCATAGAACCTGGAGTCAAGTCGAACCCAGGTTAGTGCAGGTGCAAGGATAAACTGTGTTAATGTCAACCCTGCTCTAAATGAATATGGATTCCACAGTCTGGAATTATTCCTTCCCGGCATTGATTGAGCAGTATCCTCAGAAAGGCTACAAAAAACAGGATTGTCTCTGACTGTGAGGTTAAGAGGCTGGCGGCAATGCACACTGTTGAGATAGTGTAGGCGTAGGTTGTCTCCTATGCTCTGCCCAACCTGAAATGCTCATTGCCGACACCATGTAACTCTAGAGATCCTCCCAAAAGATGCAATCATTTCCATTTCATCACATTCCCTTGATAAGAACACAGTCAGAGAGAGAGAGAAAGAAAATGAATGAAATCAGAGTGAACAGCTAGGGCCCAGCATTGGTTTAAAAAAAAACTATCGCTGACCTTATTACTGTACTACTGGAATCCAGCAACATTTGGTTAGTTTTGAATTAAACCTGCTCAGAATCACAGAAATGTTCATGTAATATGAAGTAATTTTGTTAATTGTGAAGCAAATTTACCTTGTATAATGGGGGAACATGGCTAAGAGACGGCTAATGATCTTATCAAAGCTGTTCTTGGATTGCTGAGATTTCGGATTCGCGGGCTGGTTTGTAGAAGGCTGAGTATCAGCAGAGGTCGCAAGTTCAGGTACTGTAGGCGTTGCTGATCGATTATTTAATGGTGACCAGGTAGACGAAGAAGCTTCACTCTGAATTTGGTTTAAGGAAGACTCGTTTTGAAAGCTGGATGTCCCAGATTTCCGAGACAGAGACTTGGTCTTTGCTTCAGCGGTTCTTGGGGCCGCTTGCATTAGAGAAGCCAGGGCTTTCTGTGTTGTAATAGATGAGGCTTGTGGAATAGATGAAATTTGGTTTTGCATCTGGAAGCCCAATAACTGACTTGGAGGAGGGAAAGATGCTATAATAGCAGGGTCATCAATGGGAGGCTTCTCCAGCATTATCTGAAATTGAAAAAACACTTATTTTAAAATGGCAACAAGATGAGAATATAAAAATATTTGTGCTTTTTCTGTACAGCATTTTGTTTTCCTTCTAAACTCAGTTGCTCAAATGGTATGCACTTGACTCCCAATCAGGTAGTCAAACCCACATTTAGACCCATCACCGAGGCTATTCGCTTCCACTTCCAAAACATGACCTCCCTCCCCTTACTGCTGCTTAAACTCACATCCACGTCTTTGAGTCACTTCCAGATTTGACTTTTCAAATGCCCTCCTTGTTGGGCCCCCCACCCCGAACACCGCCCTACATGATGAACTCCTACTCATCCAGAACTCTTGTTGCTTGCGTCCTATCCTGTACAAAGCCCCATTTCACCTACCACCCCCATCCGTGCTCATCTTCACTGTCTCTCCATCCTCTGGTGCCTCGATTTCAAAATCCTTGTCCAGTCTTCAAATCCTTCCTTGGCTTCACCCTTCCCTGCCTTTACAACTTCCTTTAGAACCCTACGTTCCTGCCCACAGCCTCGAGTCTAACACTGATCTCTCCTCTTAGATCTACTGCATGCTTCTCTGCCCCTCCCCCCAACTTATATTTCCTCCAGAGGCCCATTTGGCTTGGTACATCTCTACACATTTGTAAAAAAAACAATTAAAAGCTATCCCTTCAATACCACCTTCCTTAGCCCTACTCCTCCAACTGAAGCCTATCACTTAACCGCAAAATGCCTGGCAATGGTTTGATATATTAAGGGCAGTGTGAAAATGCAAGTTATTGTAACTATCAGCAATGAGAAGACTAGTCGAGTCTCTCTCCATCTCCCCCCAAAGGTTCGTGAGTTGAAGCACAGCACTGTATTAAAGTGCCACCCACACTGACATTGACACACACACAGGATAGGAACAAACATCAGTGATAGCACAGAAAGACACTGCATCTGTAGGGACATGATGTGGAGATGCCAGTGTTGGACTGGGGTGGACAAATGTGAGAAGTCACACAACACCAGGTTATAGTCCCAACAGCTTTATTTGAAATCACAAGCTTTCGGAGCGCTGCTCCTTCGTCAGGTGTTGGACTATAACCTGGTGTTATGTGACTTCTCACATCTGTAGGGACAGGAAGAGAGGAAAGACAGGAGTGAAAATTCTTATGGCCTCGCCCTCACGTATTATTCAAAAGGTCCATCAAAGCCGCTTTTACATTTACTTTTGGCTGGCAGATTCTGTAGCCCACTAAGTTAGGGACGGACAGGAAGTCATGCAGATGGGAGCAGGAAGTCGCAAAGGAACATACAGATTAAGTGAGTGGGCAAAACTATGGCAGATGGAATTCAATTGTAGGCAAGTGAGAGGTTATCCACTTTGGACTGCAGAAAGATTATTTTCTAACTGGTGAGGAACTAGAAACTGTAGAGGAGCAGAGGGGTTTGAGAGTCCAAGTACACCAATCATTAAAAGCTAGTATACAGGTATATAAAGCAACTAAAAAGGCTAATGGAGTGCTGGCCTTTACCTCAAGGGGGCTGGAAGGCAAAGGGGAAAAGGTGATGCTTCAGCTGTACAGAGCCTTGGCCTGACCCACGTGGAGTACTGCGGACAGTTTTGGGCACCACCCCTCAGGAAGGACAGATTGGCCTTGGAGTGGGTGCAGCAGAGATTCACCAGAATGAGGCCGGAGGTTAGAGGATTAAATTGTGAAGAGGACAGGTTGCATAAACTTGGCTTGTATTCCCTCGAATATAGAAGACCGAGGGGTGATCTGATCAAGGTGTTTAAAATGTTCAAAGGATTCAATAGGGTCGATGCCGAGAAACTATCTCCTCTTAAAATTAGAGCGCAGCCATTTAGGTGGGATATCAGAAAGCACTTTTTCCACAAAGGGTAATAGAAATCTTGAATTTTCTCCCACAAAAGGCTGTGGATACTAGGACAATTGGAGCTGTCAAGAGTGAGACCAATAGATTTTTTGTTAGGTAAGTGTATCAAGGGATACAGAGCTATGGCAGTAAATAGAGTTGAGGTTCAGATCAGTCATGATCTGACTGAATGGAGGAGCAAGCTCGAGGGTCTGAAGGACTTCCTCCTGTTCCTAGACTTCCCTTGGCCTACAGCAAATTAAGCTAAGACTGTCAGATATGATGGAAAATTGGTTGCTTGGCCACCATTCTATGTCCCAGTGCCTGCTGTGGATCTAACTGCATCTATTGTGCCTTTGACAACATCATGAACACGTATTTCCCTGTCCCTCATGTTTTGTGTGTCACAACAGCACTAGTTGATGACAATCTACACACGTTAGTCCTATGCTGCCAGTTAATGTCAGTGGACCAGTGTTCTTAGGCTATTCTCAAGACCCATCCTGTAATATAAAAGAACCAAAGACTGGCCGTAGTGATTTGTTTTGTGAGCTTACACATGTGTCCTTCAGCTAAAGTCCTAAATGTGCGCAATCACAGCAGAAGCATTTTCTCAAGGTCCCGTGTTTTCGAATTGGATAAATGCTCAATTCTGTCCGATTTGAATTACCTGTAGTATAACTGAAGCATGATGCAGGATGTAGGCCCTTCGACAGAATGCATCTACATGGTTTCAAAAGTGTTTTGGAAAAAAAAGACTTCACTGAATACTTACGTTAGAACTGGGTGGCGCTGGGAGGCTTGGAATAGGCACTGATGCAAGGCTGCTCAGTTCTGCTCCAGTTTTTACCCGAGTCATCTGATCATTAAAGTGCATCTGTAAAAGATAAATACTTTGCATTAGTGTTCAAGCTTCAGAAGTTCGATGCTTTTCTGCAAAGCAGGAATGAAAAGTCAACTTGGCAAACTCTACTGATAAAGACCATCAACCTCCATCCAGAAATCTCAAGTCTCGGTTCAGCATGGCATGTTGAGGGACGAGAAGGGACCTATCCTATTCTTCAGAACATTATTGGGTACTCAACTGGGTGAGGGAAATACACAGTATAAGCACAATATCAAGTCAATTGAAAACTGAATGATCCCATTGTTTTATAGTAATTTATACTGCATGCAAGGTAATTTACAGAACTTTATGTGCAGTAAACATTCTTTTCTGATTAACTATTCTTGTTTTGGTAACCGTGTCATCAAGGCAACACTTGGACTAAAGGCGATGACTACAGTTGTGCCAAATCCAAGACAAACTCACCTCACTTTGATGGATTTGCTGCTTGATTTTAAGTAGAAAAGATTCCCAGGCAGCAATCGACATCAGTAGTTGTGGAATAGCCAAGGTTGGTCTGCTGCATAAAGAGAGAGAAGAACATTCAGATGTCATAAGGCCACTGTTTGAATTGCAAGCACTGTCGCTTTAACCCCTACACTGATAGCAGCTACTGTTCAGGCTGGTCATTTCTTAGCATTTCCCTCCTTCAAAAGGGACATTAGGCACTTCTGACGTGCACATCTTCAGTCATATGTCGGTAATAGATTTCTCATCAGAAAAGATCATATATCGAATGATCCCTGCATTTATTTTTTGCTTCTTCTCATGATGTGGCCAGCAGTGGCAGAGCTGTGTTTATAACCCCTCGAATTGTCTGGGGGGCTGCCTTTGGAAGGCGTTTTTACATCCAAGTGGCTTGCTAGTCTAATTCGGAGGATAATAAGCGTCAACCACTTGAGGTGGGTCAAGAGTCACGTGTAGGCCAAGACCAGGCATGAACGACATTAGTGAACTAGTTGAGTATTTTTTTTAAACATACATAAACTAGTTTTGATGGTCATTTTCTTCTGGTGCCAGTCCACAAATGACCAGATTTAGCGATTTCAATTTTACATGTTGCCGGAGTGGGATTTGAACCCTCAACCACTGGGCTACTCATCCAATACCATAACCACTACACTGCCGTGCCCTTGAAATGAGTGTCCGCACATGCTGGACAAGGACAGGATGAGGGCCGGCTGTGATGCCAGTCTAGGGACTCGAAGAATGACCACATGGAGCTGCACCAAAGCATGAATCAGAAGGGGGGGGGGGGAAAAGAGAGAGAAAGAGGAGGGGAGGCAAACGGGTCAAATTTGTTGAGGGTACCAAAACGAGTAGCGTTAGTGAATTTGGAAGAGACAGCTTAGAAATTTAACAAATGGGCTGAAACGGCCAAGGATGAAGCGAAAGAGACCCTAGAGTCTTAGACTCAACACGTCCAACCAGTGCAGAGCAGTAACTAACAAAGCCAATAGGAAGTTGAACAATATAGAGTGCGAGTCAGAATAAGTCATGGCCAGACCACACCAAGTATGGTGTCCAATTCTGGTCACAGGGAAGACTTTCAAGCACTGGAGACAGTGCAAAGAAGAGCTGTGAGGAATATCCCAATGTTCAAGATGTGAGTTATGAGGAAAGACTGGAGAAACCCAGGGTTTTTAGCCTTGAAAGGAAATATCAGACAGGTGAGATTATGGGAATTGAAAGGGTAAATCTGGAATAGTACTTTAAATTAAATTATGGTAGGACAAGGGGACACAGGTACAAATTAGTAAAAGATAAATTTAGGACAGATATCATGAAATTATTTCTCATACAAAATGATCAATACGTGGAATGGACTTCTGTTAGAGTAGTCAGGGTGAAAATCCTGTGATCGTTTAACTATTGGATGCCAGAATGATTGGGGGGGGCGGGGAGCTTGAGGATTTTTCTGGCTGGGTGAACGGAGATGGGCCAAAAGGCCTTCCTCACCTGGAATTATCTTACGGGAAATTGGCAACAACAAAACAGAAGAGCCACTAACTGCAGAATTATAAACCAGACGGTAGTTCACTCTCACCTGGCAGCCATTGCTTTCATTTTATCTAGATGACTTTTTGCATCTTCAGCTGCTTGGTAATGGAAAAACAATTGTGTGGTCCGCCGGCCCTCCAGCACAGACACCTGAGCCAAGAGGAGGGAAAGGTAATATAGAGAGGTCAAAAAAAAAAACAGGTGCCACTTCAATCAAGAGAAGATTTTAAATTGACTTTAAAAAAAATCAATCTTCATAAAATAGTAATAACACAATCCTCAAAACTATACTCACGATGTGACCACATTATTTTCTGGTTTCGTACTAATTAAAGATCACCTTTTGTTCCCATCTTCGATAATCATGTCTGAATGAAACTATGCCCTTCAGATTTTTGCCTACATTTGTTGAGAGGAAACCACAGAACTGTAATGTTTCAATTGGAGATCTTTGTTGGCTCCGCCAATAGATTAATGGACAAGTCCAACGTGGTGTAGTGTTGAGGTATAGAGATCAAGAAGGCCCCAGTTCAATCCCTGATTAGGTGCATTGAGAGCACTGCCGTTGATTTTAGTGTAAAAGGAGATGGTTGGGGAAAGAAATAAATCAGTTCTTCAGCTTGCTACCCAGTATCGCTTGCTAGAAGGTGTGCAGGTGAGGTTGTCAGGTTTATCTATCATATGAAGAGAAAGGAGAGAAATGATACAAGGAGAGAGAGAGGTGACCTAAATTATTGCTGAACAGCAAGGAGATGCTGCAACAAAGGTGGAAGCACTGCTCAGGCATTGCAGTGTTCTCTTTCCTCCCCACATTTCAAGACATGATACTCATTTTAGCCATCTTGGAAGGATGAAAGGTTGAGTGAATCTTGCTGAGATTCAAATCCATCTGGCTTCAAGTTCAGCAGTCAGACAACTGAGCTATTTAACTGCTCTCACCTGCATGGCCTCCCCCCACCCCTCTCTCCTGTGTGAATGGATTGTGAATCTTTGGAATTTTCTCCCCCAAATGGCTGTGGATGCTGAATCGTTGAGTATATTCAAGGCTGTGATAGTTGGACTTTTGGACTCTAGGGAAATCAAGGGACATGGGGAATCGGGCGGGACAGTGGAGTTGAGGTCGATGATCAGCCATGGTCTCATTGAATGGTGGAGCAGGCTCGAGGGGCTGTATGGCCGACTCCTGTTCCTAATTCTAATGGGTTGCTGACGCTTACTGTCCAGACTTACACATGAAGAATGACCACTTGGGTACAGTACCAGTGGGCTCCTGGGGTGGTGGGACTGTACCCAGGCACAAGTCACAGGCTTCAGAAGAGAAAAGAGGATTAAAAAGAGATAAAATTGAAAATAAAATCTCTACCTCTGCTGCACTGGCTCTTTGATTCGTTTCTTGGTACACGTCAACACTCTTTTTAATGGCTTCTTCCAGCTTTTTCTTTTCTCTTGATGACTGATTACTAAGAATTCAGCAAAAATAATTATCTTTTAAGCAGCATAAAGGAATGTGCAATCATTTTCTATTATCATTTTTAAAATATAAATGTAGTAATAAAACACACATTTCAGAAACGTTTGTTGGGAGTCCAAAAAAAACTTACTCAATTTCCTCAAATTCTTGAAAACGTTTTTCATAAAGCTGTTCTCTATCCTGAATATTTTGAGTGTACCTTCAGGGGAAATAAGAAAAAAAAGACATTACAAGTTAACTATAAAACACCAGGCATGGTGCAATGGCAGGGTAGGACACAGGTTAGATTCTCCCACTCTCGAGTTCCTGAATCTCAAAGTGGGCCACTTCCAGGTGGTCCCAAACAGAGGCCAGGCCAGAGAGAGGGGTTAATGGGTAGACCAAAGAAAGACATCAGTAATAACATCAGAAAATGCTGGAAATACTCAGCAGGCCAGGCAGCATCCGTGGAGAGAGAAACAGAGTTAACATTTCAGGTCTGGGACCCTTCATCAGAACTGGAAAAAGCTGGAAATGTAACGGATATTAAGCAGGTGTAGAGACAGGGGGGGGGGGGGGGGTTTAAGGAGGGGAGGAAGGAATTGAAAGAACATCCTGTGAAAATGTTGCAAATGGGAATGGCAAAATCATACTGCATGAAAAAATGGGGGCAGGGATTATTATCTGAAATTGTTGAACTCGATATCGAGTCCGGCAGGCTATAAAGTGTCTAATAGAAAGATGAGGTGCTGTTCCTCGAGCTTACGTTGAGCTTCATTGGAACAATGTACAGGAAACTTTAAGATATCCGGCACCGACGGGACCGAGCTGTTGCCGTCCCATCAAAACTGCCGGACAAACCAGCGCTAATGTTAAAACATACGGAGCTTTTGAGCTCCGTATCTAGCAACAAACCCTGTTGCTTAGCAACAGCTTCTAAACAGTCGGCCGTAGCTTGCAAGCGTCTCTGTAGCTAAGCAACAGCTTTAGCTAGACCTTGCAAAGCCTGACTGGTGAAAAAAAAGCAATGAAAAGAAAAAAAACTTACTGAACCGACTCCTGAATTTTGCCGGTGGATCGAGATTTCCGGTTGTTTGGGTGCCGGTAAATCGAGAGTTTCCTGTATTGATTTTACTCACATTTGATTCAGGTCAGCAAGAGATTTAACTTTTGACCTCCAGATAAACCAAAGTTTCCTGTAATAGGCCGAGGACAAAGAGAGCCGAATGGGAGTGAAGCGGAGAATTAAAGTGACAGGCGACCGGAAGCTCAGTGTCACCCTTACGGACTGAACGGCGGTGTTCCGCAAAACGGTCGCCCAATCTGCGTTTGGTCTCCCCAATGTAGAGGAGACCGCATCGTGAGCAGCGAATACAGTATATTAGATTGCAAGAAGTATGTCGCTTAGAATCTGCTTGAAGAAAGGCAAAAACAAAGGCCTTGGGGATTTGCCTACAGACCAAAGAATAAAAAAATCAGGAAAAATTGGAGGGATTTAACATTCCTTAAAAACCAGTATTCAGTTTTCGCTCAAGACTTAACAGATGGCAAGAATGTTTAGAAACAGCGAAAGGACATTAGGCCCAACAAGTCTGTCCCTATCCACCTTCTTACTATATCTCAATATAGTTTCTCTCCAGAAAGAGATCCAATTGTCTTGAACCCCTAAATACTCCAACAGCCTTCTCTGGTAATATTCTTCAAACTTGTTGCTCTGTGCATGGAAACTTTCTGCCCGACTTCTCCTCTTATTCGTAATTTTTTAACTTGCATCTGCTGGCATTTGTACCTCTCACTTTAGTGAACAATTTGCCTGGAGCAATTTTGTAATTTCTCTTAATCATCTTGAAAACTTCAATTCCTCAGAACAATTATTATTCTAAAACCATTTATGGAAAAATAAGTGGCATACACTCATCTAGAATCTCCCAGGCCCACAAAAACAGGGGCTTTCGTATCTCAAGACAACGAGAAAACACACGCACAGTTTCTTTCTAATATGATCAACAATCTTTTAAGCTGCATTCGGTCCATACAGGTACAGATAAATCAGGTAGCTACATTATATTATGCCTCAGGTCAGCCAAAGACATATTAATCTATGTAAATTCTGGATACAGGAAACTCTTTTATCCGGCACCGACGGGACCGGCGTGGTGCCAGTTTATCAAAAAGTCTGGATTACAGAGAGTTATAGTTAAAAGGTACGAGAGCTCTGTACACAGCAACAAATCCAGGCTTCCCTGTTGCTTAGCAACAGCTGCAAGAACCCCGGCCACAGACCAAGCGTCCCTGTTGCTTAGCAACAGCTGCAGACACACCCGATTACACAGCCAAGAATCAAGAAATGGCCACTAATATGAAGAAAAACTTAACTGAACCTACTCCTGAATTTTGCCGGTTAACCAAGATTTCCGGTTGTTTGGGTGCCGGTAAAGCGAGAGTTTCCTGTATTGATTTTACTCACATTTGATTCAGGTCAGCAAGAGATTTAACTTTTGACTTGAGTATCTTTAAGGTGTCGTTATTTTCTCGCTTTTCTTGTTGACTCTTCTTGATTTCACCCTCCAAGTCTTGGCGTAGCAAGTCCAAATCAGATTTTAGTAGCTGCACAGACAAGATTTATAAATTAGAACATTTTTCAACATGCTTTGAGTTAAGTGTTTATCTAAAGGGATGGAAAGTATTCCAGCAAGCGTGACACACAGGCAGTTCATGCTATATGCAAGACTCTTAATATTTTATTAGTTGACATCTCGTGGTGCTGCACACGGGTAGATTTTAAATACTGCGATAGTGTAAAATGGGAGGATAGCAAATCGGCAGCTCGCTTTACATCACGCCCGATTTTTTATTTCCGTGGACTAAAATGGAAATAAAAATTGGGAGATGTAAAACGGGCTGCCAATTCGCTATCACCAGTTTTACACTCTCTCACAAAAAGTTAAAATCTACCTCGCAGGGAGTCATGTGTAGGCTCGAGGCGAAACAATATTTGAAGGCGAGAGGTATTTCCAGCACAGTGCGCAGACATAATTCAGTCCCCAATTTTAAAGTCCTATATTGTCATTTAAAAAAAATAGTATTTTGGTTTTTATTATTTATGCTTAAATAGAAAAACGTAGGACAATTTAAGAAGCAGAAGTAAAGCTGACTAGAACAGTACAGGCTGAGGATCTGAGACACAAAACAGAGGCATTATACATTGCCACCGCAGGCAGGAAGATATAATTACAGCGAGAAGTTTACATAGCCAGTTTCCAGTATAAGTGTGCACATAAGAATTTATAATGATAGTGACTGCAGATCTGAGTTACAACATACAAATTCTAGCTAGATAAATTTGCACGTACCTCATTTTTCTGTATGAATTCAGACATCTTTTCTTCAAGTGCAGTAATTTCATTTTTGCTGCGGATCGCAAGCTGGTCATATTTTTCTTCTGCTTCTTGCAGCTGTTGCTGCAGAACATTGTGCTCTTTCTCAATCCTCAAGATATCGCCCTATTGAGGGCACCAAGCCACAAATTATTAGCTTTAAATTGTATCAAGATGGTTTAACAGCTCTAAAAAGTACAGCGTTGGATCTTTGCTCCCCATCAGCAATGCATTGCTCAACATGATGCTGCGACTATACCATTATCTTATGGCGCCAGAAGATCATGGGTTCAAGCCTCACTCCAGAGGCTTGAGCACATAATCCAAGCTAATACCTCAAGGGCAGTACTGAGGGAGTGCTGCACTGCCCGAGGTGCCGTCCTTCAGATGACACGTTAAACCGAAGCTGGGCTTAAAAAAAATCTCATGCCACTATTTGAAGAAAAGCAGGGGAGTTCTCTCCCAGTATTTATCCCTCAACCAACATCACTAAAACAGATTTATCTCGTTGCCATTTGAGAGACCTTGCTGTATGCAAACTGGCCGCCGTGATCAAAAAGTAATTCATTGGTTGCAAGAATCTTTGGGATCTTTCGAGGATGTGAAAGGCACTATATAAATGAAAGTTCTTTCTTTCATCACTTACCTGTTGATTTTCAAATGGTTGAAATGGATCAGTATTGATTTTGGTGTTACATAAAGATTCCCGATGAACCTACAACAGATCCAGACACAAATATTTTCAACAACAGGCATTCAATTGTACAAAAAAACCCCATCAGAACAACTTCCCTTAATTTCCATCTAAACAATGCTGGCTAGAAATAGCTAAATTCCTTCCAAGGACTTCAAAACCATGGAACTCTTTACCTCCCTTAATCTACAGGATTTCCAAACTCAAGCTTGGCATCATCTCAACACTATTTCCTGATTTAATGCATCTTCTCTCCTACTCTATTGTATCTTGGTGTTCTGGCTCACCTCAATTTGGCAATAATTACAATGTATTTACAACACAGAAACAGGCCATTCGGCCCAATAGATCCACACCAGCCTCCTCCCACCCTTCTTCATCTAACCCCATCAACATATCCTCTATTCCTTTCTCCCTCATGTACATCTATACTATTTGCCTCGACTACTCCCCGTGATAGTGAGTTCCATATTCTCACCACTCTCTGGGTAAAGAAGTTTCTCCTGAATTCCCTAATGGATTTATCAGTGACTATTTTATATTGATGTTCTGGTCTCACCCACAAGTGGAAACATCTCTACATCGACCCTATCAAACCCTCCCATCAGGTCACCCCTCAGGCTTCTCTTTTCTAGAGAAAAGAGCCCCAGCCAGTTCAATCTTTCCCGATAGGTATAACCTTCTCAGTTCTGGTGCAATTCTAGTAAATCTTTTTTTGCACCTTCTGCAGTGCCTCCATGTCCTTTTTATAATGATATAAGAAACTAGAACTGTTCACAGTGCTCCAAGTGTGGTCTAACTAAGGTCTATACAAGTTTAACATAACTACACTGCTTTTCAATTCTATCCCTCTATAAATGAACCCCAGTGTTTTGTTTACTTTTTAAATGGCTTTATTAACCTGCGTCACTACTTTTAGTGATTTGTGTATCTGTACCCACAGATCCTTCTGTTCCTCTACCTCATTTAGACACTATATTCCAATGAGTATGTGACCTCCTTATTCTTCCTACCAAAATGTACTACCTCACACTTATCTATATTGAAACAAGAAGCCACAGTCATGAGACATGCTGGTCTGTATATATTATTTATTTACTTTTTTAAAAAGCTAAATATTCTTAGTTTTTGTTTGGGACGGTATGCGATCCAAGCTCAAGACTTCCAATCTTTCCTCATTGCTGATCCCCTTTACAGTTGGAGCCAGTCCCGTTTCTCTTCTCTGTACAATATCCAAAGTATTGATGCGCTTTTTGTAGTATGGTGATCAGAACTGATCAATGTACTGTAAGTAAAGCCTGACCAGCTTTAGAGTAGTCTCTGTAGGCTTGTATTCTACTGCAGGAAACTCTCGATTTACCGACACCTAAATTAACCGGAAATCTCTGTTAACCGGCAAAATTCAGGAGTAGGTTCAGGTAAGTTTTACCTCAGATTAGTGGCCGTTCCTGGATCTGTGGCTGTGTAAACGGGGTTCCTGCACTTGTTGCTAAGCAACAGGGACGCTTGGTCTGTGGCTGGAGTTCCTGCACATTGCTAAGCAACAGGGAAGCCTGGATTTGTTGCTGTGTACGGAGCTCTCGTACCTTTTAACTATACCTCTCTGTAATCCGGACTTTGATAAACTGGCACCACGCCGGTCCCGTCGGTGCCAGATAAAAAAAGTTATCTTTATTATATTTAATTGCTTTGCTACATTGTCTAGATATTGTATCCTACCATCACTCCCATTTTGAATCCTCCCTCTGCCAAATTCAGTTTCATTCATCATATACTTGTGATGAACCAATGAGGAAAAGATCACATTTAATGTTAAATTTAATTTGCTATCTGTCTGCCTAATTGCATTGCCCATTTAACCCCCAGCTGCATCAACTGTCTCTATTGCACACCCTACTTTAACTGCACTCAGTTTCTTGCAAGCTTGGGCAATTCCAGACAATCCCGCCGAGCCAGACCAAGGAATTGGTTCCCAACAAAATCAATGAAGTTCCTCCAGCCATGAACTGTAATAGCAGGTCCCCAAAGCAGAAATGCTTTGATAAGGACATCTTGTAATAGATAATAGATAACATTGAGACAGAGGGATAAATAATTTATATATGAAGTATTCTCACATTTCTTTCCTTCTCCTTTAACGGTCTAGAAAATGTTGGCTACAAAATTTAATGAAGTGAATAGTATTTGATTTCTGTTCCAGATTATATAGTAGTGAACTGTTTATCTTGGGATGTTCTGTGAAGGAATACCAGGGTAGAGCACAACAATGGAAGTATTTCTGGAAATGATTCCCCCACTTTTTTTAATGCAATACAATTAAACTTTTAACAAAATAAACTCTCTGCTTAAAGGTTAGGCTTCCTGTCTGAGCCATCATCCTGCTACTTCTGAATCTCTAGTATAGACATGGGATGTTTCTTTCCTCACTCCTCTTTTCTCTCTTAATGAAGACTGACTTATGGTTCAATGAATAAGTAGGACCATTGTTATTTAAGCTGACATGTCAGTCATCTTTGCCACCACCCCCCCCTCTAGTTGAACCAGAACAACCAGTTACAATAGCCATACTTAAACTCTACAAGTAATCCTCCTTACCTGTACCGCAATGGTCCTTAATAATGGACTTCGTTTATTCTCGCACTTTTTGTTACTTGTATTATCGGACTCCTCGTTGCTCATCTTTTTTGATGCACCATTAGCGCCTTTGGGCTTAAAATTGCTGTGAGGCGTCTCTTCAAGTGAGCCTATTCCTGTTGTATTCGCACTAGTAGATTGAAGCCTCATATGTTCCATTTCATTTGTCATGGGGTTACATCCATCATTGGGATTGAGAGAATGAAACTGATAATTATAATTAGTAATAGGTAGATTTGATTGGTCTATGGAAAAATCAGGGATTACTTTTTCTACGTCAGAGTGCATAGGACAGGATGATAGACCACTAGAGAATATCGGATCCAGAGCAAAAACTGAAGAAGACTGAGAGGCAGAAGCAACCGCACTTAAGTAATGATCTGTCATTGGACAACTAGTCTTCAAATTATGATCCAATAAGCTGATGTCTGAGCTATGAATCTCTGGTCTTACATCAGAATATGGATTAATATTCATATACACGTTATCTGTTGAAATATTATTTCCTACTTCAGTATCATAATGCAAATTCTGATTATGATTTTGTGTTTCACTTAGTGAACTTGCACTTGACGGACATGATAAAGATGATTGATGAAAAGACACTGGTGTAAATTCTTTAGCAGTGGGGTTGAGATGAGCCACTGGTCGTAAGCTTTCATTAGAAACTTCATCCGAGTTGGTCTCAGCTGCTTCGGTGCCTCCGGTTGCCGCTTTCTCATTTACAGCCAAGTTCTTCAATTGTACTGCGTGTTTCATCAGTCCTATCAGGTTATTAATCACCACAAATCGCAGTGATTCCATAAGGAATGATTTCAAACCACCTGCATTTCGCACCAGCTCTTGAGCCTCTGGGGGGAAGTTTTCAAACTCGCTGACTAATCTTGGGTCATCAATTTCCATTGGACCATGCTCGTTCAGAATTTGGGCGAAGTAACTAGGAGAAACGAGGGTGGGGAGGGAGAAAAACAAGACATCATAGTAATGTTATACCTGAAGCATTAATGGTACACTACACACCTGCACTGCAACAGTGACAAAAGCTGAAAATGCTGGAACTGCAAAACAGGTCAATTGGAAAAATGTAGGTTAATATTTCAGGTGGGACTCCATCAGAACCCAGTCCCAACTAAAACATTAACCTACTTCTCTTTTTCAGGTATCAGCTGATTTATTGCACACTTCCAGTACTTTGTTTTGTTTTAGATTTCCAGCATTTTAGGTTTTCTTTCCCCCATTTGTGCACTACTACAATGTAGATACATTTCAGAACATATCCTGTGTTGTTCTCAAATGGAGACCCACAGGATGTAATCTAATGAGTAAACTTTATAACTTACAACAGTATAAGCATATTCTGTTTAGACCATACATTAAGAATGTACGGTGGCATAGTGGTTAGCACTGTTGCCTCACAGCGCCAGGGACCTGGGTTCAAATCCAGCCTCGGGCGACTGTGTGTGGAGTTTGCACATTCTCCGTGTCTGCGTGGGTTTCCTCCGGGTGCTCCGGTTTCCTCCCACAGTCCAAAGATGTGCAGGTTAGGTTGATTTGGCTATGATAAATTGACCCTTAGTGTTAGGGGATTAAATACGTGGGGTTACGGGGATAGGGTGGGATATGTGTCGGTGCAGGCTCGATGGGCCGAAATGGCCTCTATCTGCACTGCAGAGTCTGTGATTCTGTGAATGAACTGAGCAAGGAGGGCTAGATGGTGCAGTGCGTTAACTCAATGAATGTCCTTTTGTCTCCAGTCTGAATTATATCGGTGATCTAGGTGATATTGGAGTGTCACAGTGGCTACTGAATGAGAATTATTTGCTGCTCATTTCAAACGTTAGTAACTTAGGTTAGATGCCAAATGCTGCAACTGATGTGCAATTTGCAGAATTTGAATTACTGTGATAAAAAGAAACCAGTCCTGTATACTTTTTATTTTTTAGGCCCGCTCGCCGGAAGTCATAGAAATTTACGGCACAGAAGGAGGCCATTCAGCCCATCGTGTATTCGCCGGCTGAAAAAGAGCTATCCAGCCTAATCCCAATTTCCAGCTCTCCTATTTTTATTCGTTTATGGGATGTGGGCGTCGCTGGCAAGGCCAGCATTCACTGCCCATCCCCAATTACCCTCGAGAAGGTGGTGGTGAGTCTTATATGTTTGTTTAAAAAAAAATTGAAAACCCCCCAAAATATATCCCAACGGCATAATCGCTGATGTTAACATTGTGCCCATTTACAAAGTGATGCTCCACGTTGAAAGTGTATAACGCATATTGTTAAAAAGCACAGTAAAGCAAGATAATGTCATAGTTATCAAGATATGCTAAAAAAATCATAGTTATCAAGATAGGCTAAAAGAGTTGGGACTCTACACTTTAGAAAAGCGTAGACTTAGAGGTGAGCTGATTGAGGTTTATACAATAATGAAGGGAATAGATTGTGTTCCAGTTGAGATTTTGTTTCAATTAAATAGGTTAGGCAGGACCAGCGGTCACAAATTTAAGTTGTGTAAGGCCGGATCTCGGTTAGATGTCAGGAGGTGGTTCTTTTCCCGGAGAATAGTGGACCTCAGGAACAGGCTGCCGTCTCGTGCGGTGGACGCTGATTCACTGAATTCCTTCAAGCGAGAGCTGGACCTGTTTCTGGCTGGGGTGGAGATCACCTCTTACAGAAGGTAGGTGCTGCAGGGAATTATCAGGGCCAGAGTGATCTCCTGGACTAGTTTTGATCGTCTAGATGGATCGGAGAGGAATTTCCCAGAATTTTCACCCCCAAATTGGCCTGGGGTTTTTTTTTGCCTCTTCCAGGTGATCACATGGTTTCAGGTGGAGTGTATACATTGTGATGCACAAGGTATCACAATTGTGTGGGACAGGCTCGACGGACCAGAGGGTCTTTACCTGTCCATCATTGTTCGTATGAATGCAACAATGATGCAGACTGCGGCTTTCGTATGAACATAATGAACCCAAATACTTTATTCAAAAATATACAACCAGCACATGTTAAAATGCCCCCAAAGCTGGTAATGGTTAACTTACAATATGAATTCAGTGCATATTAATCATTTTTAAGTCACTCAACATTGGCGAACGCGATGCTATTTCTGCCATTTCACATATTGCCTTCATCCAGGAAGTAATTGAAAAGTATACTTACTCATATAGACTTTCATGTGTTGGGTCTGGGTTATTGTCCAAGACCCGCTGGTAATGATTGCCGTCTGGAATAGCATAAATATTTTCAAACTCCTCCAACTGATTGCGAAGATATTCTGGTACCGTAAAAGGAACTGTGGCGTTCATTTGCACACTATTGGAGAGAATCACCAGCACAGATTAGTATATCATTGGGATATCAGTAGTGAAATATTCATAGTGGATTCACTCCCTGCAACCTTAATTTCTGCAAAATGTAATGGGGAAATTTCTATATTATATCCACCTGAAGTATATCAGTTGATTTTGCCCTACTAACCTTGTGTCATCTGGAAGCAATATTTTGAGCTAAACAACTATGGTGAAGTAATGCTGGTACAAGCAATCTTAGCTGATGAATTAAGAACACAGTACCGAACACACTGCAATTTCAGAGGCACCTCAGAAAAATATAGCATCTATTTCACTGGTGCTAGTTTTTGCCCCTTGTTTTCCTTCTACAATTAGTTTTCTCCGTTCCAGCTGTATTGGAACCAGGTGTTCTGAATCCTAATGGCATCAGGGGTCACTAATCTTCTAATCCCCATTGTTTTGTTGGCCCTTGTTGTCCGTGGATTTCATAACTGAAGCTCACTGATCTCAGTACAGAAGGTCGTGGGTTCAATTCCCACTCCAGACTGGAGCACAAAAATCCAGGCCGACACTCCAGTGCGGTACTGAGGGAGCGCTGCACTGTCGGAGAGGACGCCTTTCGGAAGGCTGTTAAACCCCGTCTGCGCTCTCAGGTGGACGTAAAAGATCCCAAGGCACTATTTCGAAGAGGAGCAGGGGAGTTTTCTCCCCAGTGTCCAGGCCAATCTTCATCACTCAACCAACATTACTAAAACAGATTATCTGATCATCATCACATTGCTGTTTGTGGGAGCTTGCTGTGCGCAAATTGGCTGCCGCGTTTCCTACATTACAACAGCGACTACACTTCAACCAAAGGTACTTCAATGGCTGTAAAGCGCTTTGGGGCGTCCGGTGGTTGCGAAAGGCGCTATATAAATGCAAGCCTTTCTAAAGTATGTGGAGCACATTAGGCTATTTTTAAACAGTTTAAAATGTTCATTTTTAAAAAAAGAATAAAAAGCCACCAATTTACCACTTTCTTTTAAATATTTACTGAAACAGAGATCTCTCCACACCATTGACAAACTTGCTGCAGAATCTACATTCTAATGCTATAGAAACTGGTCTGGAGGTGCCACAGAATTCTACGGGGCCCCGATAAAGCACAGCACACTGGAATATTGACAAAACATGGTAGCGTATTGTATTACAGGAGATTTCTCCAGTTGCGTGTTGGTACCAAAATGCTAAATAAGCCTAGTCACAACAAAGCACTTATTTACAGCAAGCAAAACAAATTTCATCTTTTGGAAAAAAAATCTCCAATGGCATCACAAGTGAGGTCACTGAATCAGAGCCACACAGACCAGGCAAGTTCCTAGTTCAGTCACTGGTCAGGAGTTGGCTGATCTAAGCTGTGGTGTGGAGATGCCGGTGTTGGACTGGGGTGGACAAATGTAAGAAGTCACACAACACCAGGTTATAGTCCAACAGTTTTATTTGAAATCACAAGCTTTCGGAGCAGCTTTCAAATAAAACTGTTGGACTATAACCTGGTGTTGTGTGACTTCTTACATTGATCTAAGCTGGGGCAAGTTACTTATGCTACAATTGGCTCCAGAGCCACTGGATTAGGGAAGGACAAATCAGTCCCCACTGCTAATTTCTACCCAGGTTGCTCAGATGTGGGTAACCAGTTGAGATTAAACTGCCAACTCATTCTCAAGGTTCACGCATGAGTAACACTCACTTGTATGAGGTACTAGATGGCACTCGTGGAACCTTAACCAGTAGATGGGGCAAGGAAAAAAACTGATCCTGCATCATGAAGGTTTAATTATGATCCGACAAAAGTAGTCCAGCTTATGCTTAGGAATGTCAGTGAAAGAGTGCGTTAGGAATAGGTTAGCAATCCTAATGCAAATTTACATACTGCGGAAGTTCATAAATTTGTTATCACAAAACTATCAATTAATTTATGTACTTAAAATGAATTATGTTACTTTGGCAGGAAATTAATAAAGACATTATTTAATGGAACCAATATAATTTTCATATAAAGTAACAGAAAATCTAGCTACAGGTACACTATCCCTTATCCGAAAGCCTCGGGACCAGCTGAGTTTTGGTTTTCGGAATTTTTCGGATTTCAGAAGGTATTATTATAAGACTGGGAAATTTGCATTTAATATAAATTTTAAAAGTTCAGGCTACCTCTTGCGACTGTTCCGTGTCTCATTCCCCTTCCTGCTTCTCTGGAAAGCCGGATATCGGCTGACTCCTACTAAGCTGGCCCGCAAATCAGGTCGGGTGGGGGGGGGGGGGGGGGGGGGGGTGGGGGGAGAAAAGAATATCGGACGGGCCGCAGGTCAGGTCAGGGGAGAAAAGAATATCGGACGGGCCGCTGCAGCTATCGGGCCGGCCGCTGTATTGTTGGGTTCACTCTCCCGGTACCTCCTTCACACTGCCCGGCTCGGCCTGCAATCTCCTACCCAGGAGGGAACTCTGTGACCCTCTGCCCTGCTCAGCGTAAGTCGTGCGCCACTCTGGTCATGTCGTGCGCACGACTTACGCTGAACAAAAAAACTTTCGGTTTTTAGAGGTTTTCGGAAGTTCGGATAAAGGATAGTCTACCTGTATTGCTGAAAGACCATAGGTTCAAAAAATCTGAAAACTATCAACTGGCCAGTTCATTGACTGGCCATCTTTCAGATAGGGAATGAACCACTCTGCTCATGGCATCTGGTGGTCACTGCTCATTTGCGATCATCATAAAATGTGTACAAGTTGTTTCCCTAATTTAAAAGAAACCAAAACTATTACTTGTATCTTGTTGTCAGGGAGATCCAGATATATCTCACTTAATACCATCCAACTTAAACAATCAAACTTATTTTTACTTCAGTTTTCTTTGACTAAAGAAAGCCTAGTGATTCCATGGATTAACAAGATGACAGTTCTTTTAAAATAAAATGTTGCTCCTGGATCTTGGCTTCAAGTGAGGTCACAAATGTGATAACACCATCACCTTCATTAAAAAAAAGCTGTCTAAATAACCCTACATCTACATATTCATAAAATAAACATAAATGAGTCAAGATCAGAAAAAGAGAGAAATACATGTTAATGATTTCCATCCCTCCTAGCCCTGCGGTGCAGCGCCTCACCGACTACCCCATCTTATTGGAGTAGATCAGCTCCTTATTTTTTCCTTTAATTCCATTTAAAAGAGATGCAGGAATTTTTTTGGATAGATGTTGTTCTCACATTTTCATTCACAGCGTCGATCGGTGACACTGATCTTGAGGCACAACATGCCTAGGTGAAGCCCATCAGTGCTGGTTACCAAACCTCTGGTGACAGCCAAGAGAAGAAATATGCTCCTTACATCAGCTATGGCTCTTACCTGCAGGCATGTTACTTTAATGCACGAAAAGGAAGTGTGGGAATACTTACAGGATGCCATCGTCTGAGAATATTTCATCATCTTCCTCTTCACGGGTTCCAGATCCAACCATCCCAGACAGAAGGAGAAAAGGCTGGGAAGCAAAATCAAAGAAAAGGATTCAGTACTTCCATAAAGACAAGCATGAATAAAAACTCAAGATTAAAAACTGCACAGACTTGAAAGACACAGCAAGTTCCATTATGGCACAAGGTTTATTGGTTCTAGCTGGGTGGAATAGTTTTGGTTTTTAGTCCTTTTCATATTATTCTTAAAGAATCTCTGCTGTGATTTTTTTCCCCTCATTGAATAAAAAGTATAAGGCACTGTCACATTCTATAACTTCTCTTTCTCGTATGTAATAAAAGCAAATTCATTTGAAAAATTTAACAACAAAAAAGCTGACAGTCTAAAACACTACTACACTACAAAACCAGAGACTTGAGCACAAAAATCTAGGCTGACGCTCCAGTGCAGCGCTGAGGGAGTGCTGCACTGTCGGAGGTGCCGTCTTTCGGATGAGACATTAAACAGAGGCCCCGCCTGCTCGCTCAGGTGGACGTAAAAGATCTACTGCACTATGTCGAAGAAGAGCAGGGGAGTTACCCCAGTGTCCTGGCCAATATTTATCCCTCGATCAACATAAAAAACCCAGATTATCTGGTCATTATCACATTGCTGTTTGCGGGAGCTTGCTGTGCGCAAATTGGCTGCCGCGTTTCCTACATAGAAACACAGAAGATAGGAGCAGGAGTAGGCCATTCGGCCCCTCGAGCCTGCTCCGCCATTCAATGCGCTCATGGCTGATCATCCAAATTCAGTAGCCTGTCGCTACTTTCTCCCCATACCCCTTGATCCCTTTAGCCTTAAGAAATATATCTAACTCCTTCTTGAATATATTTAATGAATTGGCCTCAACTGCCTTGTATGGTAAAGAATTCCACAGGTTCGCCACTCTCTGGGTGAAGAAATTCCTCCTCATTTCTGTCCTAAATGGCCTACCCTTTATCCTTAGACTGTGTCCCCTGGTTCTGGACTCCCCAACCATCGGGAACATCCTTCCTGCATCTAGTCTGTCCAGTCCTGTCAGAATTTTATAAGTTTCAATGAGATCACCTCTCATTCTTCTAAACTCCAGCAAGTACAAGCCCAATCGACCCAGTCTCTCCTCATACGTCATTCCTGC
The DNA here is from genome assembly GCF_052327205.1 of Somniosus microcephalus. Lineage (NCBI taxonomy): Eukaryota > Metazoa > Chordata > Chondrichthyes > Squaliformes > Somniosidae > Somniosus > Somniosus microcephalus. The sequence goes on from NC_141000.1 coordinate 110,593,692, forward strand.
CATCCCAGGTATCAGCCTGGTGAATCTTCGCTGAACTCCTTCCATGGCAAGAACATCCTTCCTCAGATAAGGCGACCAAAACTGCACACAATACTCCAGGTGTGGTCTCACCAAGGCCCCGTACAACTGCAGCAAGACATCCTTGTTCCTGTACTCAAACCCTCTCGTTACGAAGACCAACATACCATTTGCTTTCTTAACCGCCTGCTGCACCTGCATGCTTACCTTCAGCGACTGGTGCACAAGGACACCCAGGTCTCATTGCAATTCCCCTTCTCCCAATCTATTGCCATTTAGATAATAATCTGCCTTGTTTTTGCCACTAAAGTGGATAACCTCACATTTATCCACGTTATATTGCATCTGCCATGTTTCTGCCCAATCACCCAACATGTCCAAATCATCCTGGAGTTTCTCGACATCCTCCTCACAGCACACATGCCCACCCAGCTTTGTGTCAGCTGCAAATTTGGAGATATTACATCTAGTTCCCTTGTCCAGATCATTTATATATATTGTGAATAGCTGGGGTCCAAGGACCGATCCCTGCGGTACCCCACTAGTCACTGCCTGCCATTCAGAAAAAGACCCGTTTATTCCAACTCTTTGCTTTCTGTCCGCCAACCAGTTCTCTATCCAAGTCAATACCTTGCCCCCAATCCCATGTGCCTTAACTTTCCACGCTAATCTCTTATGCGGGACCTTATCGAAGGCCTTCTGAAAGTCTTTACAACAGTGACTGCACTTCAAAAAGTACTTTGTTGGCTGTAAAGTGCTTTGGTCATGAAAAGCACTGTATAAATGTAATCTTTCTTTACTTTTATAATGTTAACATTACGTTAACAATGGTCTTTTTGATATCCAACAGCAAGTGAAGCCACAACTTTGTCTGGGTGGTTTTAAATGTAAACAGCATATGAACTACCTCATGCCTTTCAAAGAACCTATAATTTGATTAACTTGGAATTACAAGGCTACCTTCTGCAATTGTCAACACAGATCCCAAGGGCGCACTTATCTGCCAGATGCCACACTGTTACGGATGAAAGGCAATCTTAAAAAATGCTAGCCAGTCAGTCAGTCACTTAAGAAAATACCTTAGACGGAGGAGTCAATGTGTAACTCCTAATTGATCTGCATTATTAAAAAAAAAGCTAATTTGACCTCAACAATGTAGAATAATGGCACCATGTGAACGAGGGGTCACAGTCTCAGGATACGGGGTAGGACATTTAGGACTGAGATGAGGAGAAATTTCTTCACTCAGAGGATGGTGAACCTGTAGAATTCTCTACCACAGAAGGCGGGAGGCCAAGTCACTGAATATATTTAAGAAGGAGATAGATAGATTTCTAGACACAAAAGGTGTCAAGGGGTATGGGGAAGAGAGTGGGAATATGGTATCGAGATAGAGGATCAGCCATGATCATATTGAATGGCGGAGCAGGCTCAAAGGGTCAAATGGCCTACTCCTATTTTTCTATCTATGTTTCTATGTAACCTAAAAGGGACACAAATTTTTGTACATTACACAGTATAACACACTTGTGCTCATCAAACAATATATCCGCTGGCTTATGGCAAGCAGTGCTTTGGGAAATCTGCAATATTTAAACTATACATAGCTCTATTGAGGATTTGATCGGCGTCGACCCTTGTCCCTCGAACCTACAAATTCCACTCCCAGATATTTATCCAATTCTTTTTTGAAGGAGACGACGACGTAGCATCTTTTGCTGGAAGCCCTTTCTGATTCTATACCAACCTCTATAGTCTTACTTGAAGCTCGTTCATTTTGAACCCATGTCCTGCACTTTTGGCTTACAATCCAAATCAAATAGTATAGCAATATCATCGATGCCTTTCAGCATTTTATAGACTTGGATCATCACAGTACAGGAAACTTTGGTTTATCTGGAGGTTATATGTCCGGAATACTCGATCTAACGGCAAAAATCAGGAGTCATTTTCTATAAGTTTTTTTTATTTCTCGTTGCTCCCCCCCCCCCCCCCCCAAAAGTCAGGCACTGCGAGGTCTGTAGCTATAGCAACAGCTTCAGCTAGAGATGCTTGCAGCTGCAGCGGACTGTTTTGAAGCTGTTGCTAAGCAACAGGGTTTGTTGATTCACACGGAGCTTTCCAGTTCCGTATGTTTCAACATTAACGCTGGTATGTCCGGCACTTTTGATGGTACGGCACCAGCTCGGTCCAGTCAGTGCCGGATATCAGAAAGTTTCCTGTATTTGCTTTGTTGATCACAGCTTCACATTGACTGGGAATTTTCTGGCAACGGTCAATTCTACTATTTAGGTCCTTTTTCAGTTTTGTTAATGCACACCCCTTCAAATGGATACACATTTACATTAATCTTATATTTAGCTATGTCAAAATCTATCTGCTGTCCCATAGACCATCTGTTCTTGCACTAATTATTGTTACTTCGGACAGGTTAGAAATACCTATGATTTCTTCTTCTTCGGCAGTCCCTCGGAACCGAGGATGACTTGCTTCCACATTAAAAATGAGTTCTCAGGTGACTGATGAGTCCAATGCGGGACCTACAGCCTCTGTCACAGGTGGGGCAGACGGTGGTTGAAGGGGCGGGTGGGTGGGGTGCTTGGGTTGACGTGCGCTCCTTGCGCTGCCTGCGCTTGCTCCCGGCGAAGAGACTCGAGGTGTTGGGCGCCTTCCCGGATGCTTCTTCTCCACTTTGTGCGGTCTTGGGCCAGGGATTCCCAGGTGTCGGTGGGGATGTTGCACTTTTTCCAAGGAGGCTTTGAGGGTGTCCTTGAAGCGTTTCCTCTGCCCACCTGGGGCTCTCTTGCCGTGCCAGAGCTCAGAGTAGAGCGCTTGTTTTGGGAGTCTCGTATGATTTAGACTGCTGTGATCAATGCATTTCAGTTGCAAGAAACAACTGCTTTGACGTTTGTGTGCAAAAGACTGGCTAACCTATACAAGATGTTAAGTTTCTACAACATATTCTTCAGCTGCGAAGGTGTCCGCATAGTAATTAGTAAAGAGTAATTAATAAAGGAGCAAATTGTGCTATGGTGCACACCAACAATGGCACGGTACTCAGCCATACAAACCAGAATGTCCCATGTTGGATCCCTGGTCTTTGCAGAGTTGGTTATCTCAGTCGAGAGAGTTGGTGAGATTCTACAAATGGTTTCAGTATGGTGGGGAAGGGGGTTGGAAATCAGTCAGGGCTGCCTCATATAATTGCTATCCAGTAACCCTGCTGGAAAGTGCACCTACGTGGATACAAGGGGATGGGAGGGGAAATCAGGTTCGACGGCGATGCCCTCCATATCAAACAGCCTGCCAACGTTCATTGATAAAAAATGTCAAATAGAACAAGGTGCCAAAGGGATGTCAGTGCTTGCGGCAGCAAGAGCTAGTGCCTTCAAGAGAGGAGGGGGCCAAAATTGAATTTTTAAAAAGTAAAAACATGTTTACACACAGAAAACGCAATATGGGCAGATTATTACAGCGACAGCATATTAACACCTTGTAAAACAATAAGGTAAGGGCCGCTAGGCTACTATATAGGGAAATTACTAAACTACTGCCATAACTCTACTTTGGGAGGCATGAATGCAGAGGAGAGGCAATCCCCACAGGCGGAGAGGGAGACAAATCAGAGACACACTCCAGCCTTCACTCCGCTGTTTCCCAGTAGGCAGTTTCAGAACGAATTGGTGGGAGCATCAGGCCAGAGTGACTGCCCATCTCCACAACTGAGAATAATTGTGTGATAACCCAATAAATTGCAGGGAAGATTTCTCAAAAGAAAGCAGGGGAGTCTTCGTCATACTCACAATGTTGCTATTAAAACAGACCAGTGAAAATTACATGGCCATTAGTTATCAATATGTACTAACCTTGGAATCCTTTGGTTTCTTTTTTCTGTTTCTAATTTTACTTTTAAGGCCAATATTCTGCAGGAAAATCAGAAAAATCATCAGCTGAATTGAAACCAAGAATGTTCATCTCTCAAGGAGCATATACATTTCTCACGGTACCTTATAATGAATTGTTTACTTGGGGTCCAAATAGACAGTTTATTTTGTTTTGGTATAAAATACCTTCTTGAATAAGGGTTTGAAACACCAGTAGACTCTATGGCCTAGAAATTCAGTTGTTAGCGCCAGCCGCTAGCACCTTAGGAGGAGAAGTGGGGCGCTAAGCGGCTCATGCACGGGCGTTGCACGATCTGCACCTCTCGCGAACTTCACAAGATTTAGCGGCGGCGCCAAACCGCAGCGCCCGCTCAGCTGCTCGCGCAGATCCTGACGTCATTTCATGGTGCAACGCCCTTGGTGCGCCCTGAACCGGAACTTCAGTGGCGCCGCCCTTCTTTGCGCCTGGCGCCCCCAGCGACTGGTAGAGGGGAACGGTTCCCAGTCACTGCGGGGCGCGCTAATTAAAGGGGACTCCTCCTGCATTATAAGTGGCAGCCATTTTGTGCCAATCCTTCTGTGTGAGAGACGGATATTTGGAGAGAGACAAAGGCAGAGAGCTTTCTGCTTTGACTCAGCGCTCGCACAGGTACTTCTGGCTTCAGGCCAGAGCTTTGCACTTGGATTTAACTTTCAGTGCCATAGCCTTGAGTCGCCACATATAATGGGGGCTGCAATGGGTGGAAACGTTGGCTTTCTGCATTGCATTCAAAGGGATCAGAGACGCCGTGAGAGTGTGCCAGTCATGGCCAGATGGAGAAGGGCCAACAGGCGTCGGCACAGGAGGCCTTACCCACCCAGGGTATACTGCCAGCAGTTCTCATATCTGAACATGTCTGAGGAGCAGTGCGTTTGGAGGCTGTGATTCAGAAGGGAGGTGGTCACTGAGATCTGCCACCTGCTTCGCAGAGATCTGCAGCCACAGCTGAGGAGCAGGACGTCTCTGTCGGTGGCAGTGAAGGTGACGGTGACTCTCAACTTCTATGCCACCGGCTCCTTCCAATCCGCTACTGGGGACATTGCCAACATCTCCCAGTTCGCGGTACATTGCTGCATCCGCAAAGTGAACAATGCCCTTTTCAGAAGGAGACGTCAGTACATCTCCTTCCCCATGACCCTGGACAAGCAGCAAGAGCGTGCAATGGGATTTGGAAGAATAGCGGGCTTCCCCATGGTCCAGGGCGTAGAACTGATGAACCAGCAATGGTCAGGCCTTGCTTCAGGGCTGCAGTGGGCAGGGCATGGCAGCCAAACAAGTCGACCCTCCCCCTTTAAGAGCTGACCGGCGCCAGCGTGTCTGCCTTCATTCAGAAACTCGCCGCACCTGCGCTGCGCCCGCCCTCGGTGTTAGCGCCTCGGCTCGCCGGCTTAGCACCTTATGATAGTCGTGCATCGCCTGCTTTAGTGCAGCAGCAACCTCTTGGGGCGATGCAACTCAATTTCGGCAAAGGTGGCGCTAAGTTGCGCCGGGCGCTAAATTTAACGAACGCCCGGCTGTAGCGCCACTGAATTTCTAGGCCCATGTTTCTTGTATGTTTTGCTGATTTAAAAGCTAATTATTCCCGAGCACTAACAGAACTTTTTCCCCCATCTTAAAAATTTAAGTTTAGGCGTGATCTCGTCCTCAGCAATAACTACAAGTCCTCGCAATACACTCTTGACTGGAGTTTTTGTTGCATTATTGCAATTCCATCATCCTTAACGATTACATGGTCCCAGATGACAGGGGGAGTTAGCAGCAGGATCTAGAGAGGTTTTCCCTACACATTATGTATCTGCTCATAGTGGAATGATGAGGAGTTTATAATATGGGTTCTAACCCATACTGCACCACAGAATGAATGGACAGTGTTCAGCCCCTCTTGCTGGATGTGAAAGATGTCATACTACCATTTTACTCAGCTACTTCGCGGTTTTCCAGTGGTATTTCACAGTACAAAGGCATATACAAGACTGGAAAAAAATCATTGTGGTCCACCTGGCCAGTCTCAATATCTAGGAAATATCACATCCAATGATAATTCTCATACCACGCTAGGATATCTTTCTCCAGTACTTATCCAATTAGCGGTTCAACCCAAAACGTCAACTCAAATTTCTCTCCACGGATGTTGCCTGACCTGCTGAGTTTTTCCAGCATTTTCTGTTGTTATTGCTGATACACCACCTTGCTTGGCATACATTCCTCTACCACTGTGTAAAGTAATTAAATCTAAATGGTTTTTTTTACCCTCCCTCTTCTAAGTTTAAGCAAAAGAATTCTTGGAGAATCTGTGGCTGTGTTAAACATATTGATGTTTATCTCATCTATGCCTTTTAGGACTTAACACGGCCTTGACTCCGTGATATTACTCTCCTCAGTCAGAAGGGCGAGAGTTCAAACCTCACTCCAGAGAATGAAGTAGATAATCTAGGCTGACATTTCAGTGCAGTACTGAGGGAGTGCTGCATTGTTAGTGATGCCACTCTTTGGATGAAACATTAAACTGAGGCCCCATCTATCCTCTCCGCTGGATGTAGAAGATCCCATGGCACTATTTGAAGAGGAGTTCTCCTGGTCCCCTGGATCAACATATATCCCTCAATCAACACTAACAAGATTATCTGGTCATTATTTTATTGCTGTTTGTGGGTTCTTGCTGTGTGCAAATTGGCTGCAGTGTTTCCCTAGAATACAACAGTGAGCACATTTTAAATGTACTTTAAATGTACTTAATTAGCTATGCAACACCTTTGGACGTCCTGAAGTCATGTTTTTAAAAATACTTCTGTGATTACCCCTCAGTCTTCTCTACCCAGTGTAAACATTCCAGCTTATTTAAACCTCTCCTCGTAACTTGGGTGCCTCAATTTAGTCACCCTTCACTGCACTCTTTCCAATGCCTGGATGTCTTTCTCATAATAAGCTGACCACAATTATACACATTACTCCAGGTAGGGCCAGACCAGAATATTTGATAAGCAGTATATCTCTCCAGTAATAAACTGCAGTAATCAGAGAAGTGACTATTATATCAACTATTACAATCTTGGATTTTTCACTTGGAAATCAATCTTAAATGAAATGTTTGCACAGAATGCAAGCACAACTTACAGATAATTCTTCATTTTCCTGTTTCTTTAGCACAGTACAAGGAGCATCTACAGAAGAAAGGATAATGTTTTAAAAGAATTCATCTAGAATGAATCAAAGTAGTAACATGATCGAAACCAAAAGTAGAAGCTAAAACATTGAGTAGCAACTAACTAGCGAATAAGAAAAAATGTAAATTATACAAATTCTTTGACAAAGCAATGTACATCTATACATTAGAGGCAAGAGCAAAATACTGCAGATGCTGGAAATCCAAAATAAAAACAGAAAATGCTGGAAATACTCAGGTCAGGCAGCATCTGTGGAGAGAGAGAGAGAGAGAGAGAGAGGGGGAGGGAGAGAGAGAGGGAGAGAGAGAAAGAACGTTTCAGGTCGGTGACCTTTTGTCAGAACCCAGTTCTGACGATTCCACCAGTTCTGATGAAAGGTCATTGACCTGAAACGTCGACTCTGTTTCTCTCTCCACAGATGCTGCCTGACCCGGAGTGTTTCCAGGATTCAAATTAGTAAAAGGGTAAATTTAAGGCTGATATGAGGAAGTTCTTCACACAGATTGATCAACATATTGAATGGGCTCCTGGATAGAGTAGTGGAGGCAATAACCCAGGAATCATTTAAAGAAACAACTAGATGGTGCAATAGGGAAATGCAATGTCATTCTGGATGGATGAACTAAGATGGCTTTCTTCATCTGTAATTATCTTGAGTGAATAGCATTACATTTCCAACACCTACCTTGCACTCTTCCACTTTTGCCATTGTAACAGTTTTTTGGGCAGTGCGATGAAGGAAAGGAGTCAAAAAAGGTACTTAACTCTTCGGCCGCTCCAAACGTAAAATATAATGCCGCTACATCCAAACTAATTTCTGAAACAGTAATTTTTACATATTCACCCTTTCACCATTGTTATCAATCTTCAGATTGAAAATTGAGTATCGACTAATTTGAATAGTCAGGAGTAGTTAACACTTTTGCTAGCTGCTTAAGCACATACCCATTACTTAAATACATACCCATTGCATTAAAATATTCATCTAAAGGATTCTGCAGGGAAGGGAATCGTTCTCTCTTCTCTTCCAACAGCCATATAAAACTGCGGGTTTTGGTAGGCGATTCCTGTTTTAATTGTTCTACAATTTCTTTAGCGCTATCAGGCAGTGGTAGGTCAATCTCAGATGCATCCAGTAGCTCTAGTAGGGAGTTCAAGTCCAACTGCTCTATGCAGTTTGAGTAACGAGACAAGAACAATTCTGCTGCTTCACAGCCTGCGAATAATTAAGGAAACATTACTTCGGAATCAACAGTAATAAACTATATAAATGATTATCTGTATATTAAATAACCACATTACCTTTCTTAAACTTTGCTCTCTCGCCCCTGAATATCTTGACGGAAGAGTTTTATTTAAAACATTTAATTCCAAAAGATGAAATGGAAACACTCACTTAAGTTCTGTGAACTTTGATTGCAAACATCACATTCAACTTGAACACAAGTTCACCTTTACTCTGTTTTAACATTCAATAGACCTTTCTGCACTCATTTACAGTTCTCCTGCTAGTCCCTCATTTTCTTCATCACTCTGATGTGAATTCCACGGGCATTTTTCCAGTTTCATAGAATATAGCATCACAGGTTTGCATGCATTGTAACATTACCTGCATCATTTAACCAATTGATCCAATCTAACAGCTTGTTGTCAACTTCTTGGCACTTGGTAAGGGTGTAGAGGAATGCCCTGGTCTTTATTCTGTTATTCTTCTGCACAATGAGGTCAAGAAGTTGGCCCATAACCTGGCATGGCTTGGAGGCACCCGTGGAAAGCAGATCATAGTCCCCTTCACTTAGAACATGGAATGACAGCAACTCTTGAAGTAGGTTTGAAACATTCTGCACGCCAGCTTTTAATTGCTCCTTGTTCTCAGTTATCAGCTGCAACATCCGATCACCAAGAGGATTCCAGGAATGACCTGTGTATAAAAGGAGGCCAAGGTATAAAATGAAGCATGCAATATTGTACTTGAAATCTGTTCAACCTCATCAGGAATACTGCACAGGAAACTTTCGATTTACCGGCACCTAAATAACCGGAAATCTCGGTTAACCGGCAAAATTCAGGAGTAGGTTCAGGTAAGTTTTACTTCATATTACTTGCCTTCCTCGATCTGTTGCTGTGCAATTGGGTGTGGCTGCAGCTGTTGCTAAGCTACAGAGACACTTGGAACTTGTGGCCATTGTTCTGCACCTGCTGCTAAGCAACAGGGCTTGTTGCTTTATACGGCGCTCTCAGCTCTCCGTATCTTTTACTATAGCTCTCGGTTATCCGGAATTTTTGGTGAACTGGCACCACGTCGGTCCCGTCAGTGCCGGATAAAAAAAAGTTTCCTGTATATGCACTATATACTGGACCACATTACAGCAAAATCAAACAATTCCAAAGCATCAAAATATACTACTCACTTTTTGCATAACTTCTCATCTATCACAGTACCATCACAACCAGCCATAATTAACTTAAATTAGACATGCAAGTAACCAAGGGGCACAACCCCTTTCCTACCTTCACTAACATGTATATAGTTCACCTCATTTAATTTTTCCCCACCTCACCGCAGTTTTGTTTAAGGGGAGGGCTGACTATGCTGCAGAATACATTTCATTTCAGATACCATGGGGGGATGGAAAAAGCGCACCATTTTGATTCAGGCCCAAAAGGGTGCCCCTGCCCAAGGCCTGACCCTTTTGATCAGGCCTATTAAGGAAAACTTCCACCCCTCTGAATTACAGCAGCGAACAATCTGGGGATGGGGGGTGGGGGGGTTGAGAGGAGTTTGCAGCTGAAAACAACTTCAACAAATAAAGCCTTGTAGAGAGCCAGTCTGGAGCACTGCATTCAGTTTTGGGCTCCGCACCTCAGGAAGGGTATATTGGCCGTAGAGGGGGTGCTGCGCAGATTCACCAGAATGATACTGGGTGTAGAGGGACAACTTATGATAGGTTGCATAAGCCTGGCTTGTATTCTCTTGAGTATAGAAGATTAAAGGGTGAACTGATCGAGGTGTTTAAAATGTTCAAAGGATTTTAGGGTAGATACGGAGAATCTATTTACTCTGATGGGGGAACCAAGAATGAGGAGGACATAATCTTAAAATTAGCGCTAGGCCATTCAAGAGGGAAGTCAGGAAGCCACAAAGGGTTGTAGAAATTTGGAATTCTCTCCTCCAAAAGGCTGTGGATACTGGGACAATTGGAGCTTTCAAGACAGAGATCGCTAGATTTTTATTAGGTAAGGGTATCAAGGGATACAGAGCCAAGGCAGGTAAATAGGGATTACGGTACAGATCAGCGATGATCTAATTGAATGGTGGGGCAGGCTCAAGGGGCTGAATGGCCCACTCCTGTGCCTAAAGCCTAGCCAAACCAGATTTGACCTAATTAAGATTGAGATCCCAGATGGGGTATACAATACAATCAAGAGAGAGCATTGTGCCCATAAGTAATTAAGCTTGAAAGTTGACATAAAAAAATCCATCTAAGTTTTTAGAACTAAAGAATGTTGCAACACAGAAACAGGCCATTGGCCCGTCAAGTGTGTGCTCGTGTTTTTCTTCATCCACGGCAACTAATGGGATTCCATTCACCCGCTCACTCCCCATACATTTTAATATTCCTTTTCAAACATCTGTAACAATTCCCAATAAAAAAAATTATGGATTCTACTTCAGTAATAGTTTGTGGCAAAAGAATTCCACATTGTAACCACGCTATGCAAAGTTTATTTTTCTAACCTCTCCTTTAATTCTTTTCTGTGACAATCTTACATTTGTGCCATCACATTACTGTCTCGCCAACTAGAGGATCTTATCATAACCTGGCTTCATTTAAAAACATTAATGGGCATGCTAAGTCCGAGATCATCAGGTGAAACAACCACTTTGAAACAGGCATTTTCTTTTCTTTTTACCCGTTTTAGAATTGGTTTCATCAATTTTCTTTTCACCCTTTTCTTTTATCTGTTTTTCAGCATTGTTCCTTGATGCTTCTTTTCTCAACTGTTTTCTGGTTTGCTTACGGTCTTCTTTAATCTTCAACTTCAAAGCACTATTAGGAGAAAAAGTACTCACAGTCACTTGCAGCAGCGACAAAGAGATAAAGGCCATGGCAGAAAGGGAGAAAAACAGCAAGCAATTGCTATCTGGAGATGACCGCAGCAAAGAGGAAGAGGCCAGAAAATAGGAATTCAAGAGCAACAATGAGTATAAGTGCTAACCTAGATAAGGGGAAGACAGACACAGGGTGCATTGTAATACCGACAGCAACAGAGACCACACTGTGTTTGTGAGACCACCTCCTTAAAAGGAGAACTAGGTGAAAGATTGGATAACAGAAGATTTAACTTCGGAAGTGCCAGAAACAAAGTGCTGGAAAGTAGTTGCAATTTAAATATTTAGGATTATGTATATACGTATATTTACATTTGTGTTAAACGTAAGAACTATTAAGACAGACAGCTAAAATGAAACATTGTGTCACTGGTTTAGATGGGATTTGACCAATATTCAAAATCAATCACAGTTATACTACAATTTGCACAATGGAAAGCCATTTCAGCTCAACACGATGCAAACTAGTGTAACTCAGGTGTGGTTGCTCAAAATTGAATTTAGGCAAGCAGCACAAAGTCATCTTCAGAAATAAAATGTAATCAGCAACAATGAGTATAAGTGCTAACCTAGTTAAGGGGAAGACGGAGACATAGGGCGCATTGTAATACTGACAGCAGAGACCGCACTGTTTATAAACTATCGGCACTCTTTTTTAATGTTAGCAAGTTGACAGAGATGGTCAACTTTTTAAACATTAACCAGTACTTCAATGCCAGTGAGTGGAGTTCAGAGGCTTTCTGCTTAAATGCATGCATAGGGCTGCTTCTTCCCCGCCTCTGGCCAGAGGTAAACAGAAAGGCAGCATAACCCGCGTCTGTCTGCTTCAATCTCAAACTGGTATCTGTGGTAGAAGCCTTAAAAACACGTGCATACTTGTGACAGATACAAAAAAAACTTTACCTTGAACATTTCTGTTTCACAACTGTTTTTGAAGGGTCTTTGCTTTTTACTATTTTAGCCTCAAACTGAAAAACAACACAATGCACATTTAGCAAGGATAAAGATATAAATTATCTAATGAAAGGCCAGCGACCTGAAACATTAACTCGGTTTCTCTCTTCACAGATGCTGCCTGACCTGCTGAGCGTTTCCAGCATTTTCTGTTCTTAATTTCAGATTTCCAGCATCCGCAGTATTTTGCTTTTATATAAATTATTTACTGTGTCAAATCAAGGACTGTCCGATCCTTTGTATCAAAGTGAATCAAAGGTCATGGACCATTAACAAAGCAATTCTCTGACCCTTACCTGCTATGTTAAAATCGCTAGGTAGGTTGCAGCATTCTATTTCAAAATGCATTAAAAAATACCATAGTCAGATGATTTCTTTGCAAAATCTGCTTTGCAAGCATCCACAGGTACCAGCAGTACCAGTTACACATGCAGGTGGTACTGTATGTAAGAAGTCACACAACACCAGGTTATAGTCCAACTTTACTACAAGCCCACTGACTCCCACAGCTACCTGGACTACACTTCCTCCCACCCCGCTTCCTGTAAGGACTCTATTCCATTCTCCCAGTTTCTCCGCCTCCGCCGTATCTGCTCCGACGAGGCCACCTTCCACACCAGTGCTTCAGACATGTCTTCCTTTTTCCGCAACCGAGGATTCCCCTCTACCGTGGTTGACACTGCCCTCGACCGTGTCAGTTCTATCTCCCGCACCTCTGCCCTCACCCCTGCCCCTCCCTCCCGGAACCACGATAGGGTTCCCCTTGTCCTCACCTTTCACCCCACCAGCCTCCACATTCAACGGATCATCCTCCGGCATTTCCGCTACCTCCAAAGTGATCCCACCACCAAACGTATCTTCCCCTCCCCTCCCCTTTCAGCATTCCGCAGGGACCGCTCTCTCCGAGACACCCTAGTCCACTCCTCTATCACCCCAAACAGCCCTTCCCCTTCGCCTGGCACCTTCCCGTGCAAGCGGAGGAGATGTAACACCTGCCCCTATACCTCCCCCCTCCCCACTGTCCAGGGCCCCAAACACCCCTTCCAGGTGAAACAGCGATTTACTTGTACTTCTCGCAATCTAGTATACTGTATTCGCTGCTCACGATGCGGTCTCCTCTACATTGGGGAGACCAAACGCAGATTGGGTGACCGATTTGCGGAACACCTCCGTTCAGTCCGTAAGGGTGACCCCGAGCTTCCGGTCGCCTGTCATTTCAATTCACCGCTCCATTCCCACTCGGACCTCACCGTCCTTGGCCTCTTGTACTGTTCCACGGAAGCTCAACGTAAACTCGAGGAACAGCACCTCATCTTCCGATTAGGCACTCTGCAGCCTTCCGGTCTCAATATCGAGTTCAACAATTTCAGATCATAACCTCGGCCCCTATTTCATTTTTACTTATATTTTTCCACTCCTTTCCTCCCCCCCCCTCTCCTTTTGTTTCTCTCTCACACCTGGCAGCTATCTTTTGCCCTGCCAGTACACTTTACACCTAATCCCAGCATATTACCATCTCGTCTAGCTTCTAATCTCTTTTACTTCTTTTGGGTCTTTTATTCTTTTGTCCGATCGCAGCCCTGCCTTCGATCTAGTTCCTTTTCTCTCCAGTTTTGAAGAAGGGTCAAACCCGAAACGTCAACTCAAATTTCTCTCCACGGATGTTGCCTGACCTGCTGAGTTTTTCCAGCATTTTCTGTTGTTATTATAGTCCAACTTTATTTGAAATCACAAGCTTTCGGAGCGCTGCTCCTTCGTCAGGTGAAGTGGAGAAATGCCTAAAGACACAGCTTATATAGTCAGAGAATCATGTCAGATGTTTGCAGGTAATGTTTCCAACTGCCATTTATCACAGTTGGGTAAGTTGAGGGGACTGAAGGCCGACAAATCCCCGGGGCCTGATAAACTACATCCTAGGGTACTTAAGGAGGTGGCCCTGGAGATAGCAGATGCTCTAAGGATCATCTTCCGGAACTCCATTGACTCGGGAACAGTACCCGTGGATTGGAGGGTAGCTAATGTTACCCCAATATTTAAAAAGGGGGGTAGAGAGAAAGCAGGGAATTATAGACCAGTAAGCCTTACATCGGTTGTGGGCAAAATGCTAGAGTCCATTATTAAGGATAAAATAGCGGAGCACTTGACAAATGGGGAAAGGATCGGACAGAGTCAACATGGATTTACAAAGGGTAAATCGTGTTTGACTAATCTGCTGGAATTTTTTGAGGAAGTAACTGGTAAAATAGATGGGGGAGAGCCAGTGGATGTGGTGTACCTTGACTTCCAGAAAGCCTTCGATAAGGTTCCACACAAAAGATTGTCATGCAAAATTAAGGCTCATGGGATTGGGGGCAAAGTATTAACGTGGATAGAGAACTGGCTGGCGGATAGAAAACAGAGAGTTGGAATAAACGGCTCGTTTTCAGAGTGGCAGGCAGTGACCAGCGGGGTGCCGCAAGGATCTGTCCTGGGACCCCAGCTGTTCACAATATATATAAATGATCTGGATCAGGGAATTGGATGCAATATTTCCAAATTCGCTGACGACACTAAACTAGGAGGAGGGGTGGGCTCTGATGAGGATGTCAGGAGGCTACAGTGCGATTTGGACAGGTTGGGGGAATGGGCGGATACGTGGCAGATGCACTATAATGTGGATAAATGCGAGGTTATCCACTTTGGGGGTAAAAACAGGAGGGTAGATTATTATCTAAATGGCAATAGATTGGGAGATGGGGAAGTGCAGAGGGACCTGGGTGTTCTTGTGCACCAGTCACTGAAGGAGAGCATGCAGGTGCAACAGGCGATTAAGAAGGCAAATGGTATGTTGGCCTTCATATCAAGGGGGTTCGAGTATAGGAATAGGGATACCTTACTACAGCTGTACAAGGTGCTGGTGAGACCGCATCTGGAGTATTGTGTACAGTTTTGGTCGCCCCATCTGCGGAAGGATGTTCTTGCCATGGAAAGAGTGCAACGGCGATTCACCAGGCTGATACCTGGAATGGCGGGAATGACCTACGAAGAGAGATTAAATAGTTTGGGCTTGTACTCACTGGAGTTTAGAAGATTGAGAGGGGATCTCATCGAAACATATAAAATTATGGCAGGCCTGGACAGGCTGAATTCAGAGAGAATGTTTCCAATGGCCAGGGAGCACAGAACCAGGGGCCACAGTCTAAAAATAGCGGGCAAATCATTTAAAACAGAGATGAGGAAGAATTTCTTCACTCAAAGAGTGGTGAGCCTGTGGAATTCCCTGCCACAGAGGGCTGTGAAGGCTAATTCAATAAATATTTTCAAGAGAGAATTGGATATATTTCTGAAGGCTAAGGGGATTAAGGGTTACGGAGAAAAGGCGGGGACGGGGTACTGAACTGGTAAGATCAGCTATGATCTCAGACGAGGATCAGCCATGATCTCATTGAATGGCGGAGCAGGCTCGAAGGGCCGAATGGCCTACTCCTGTTCCTATCTCTATGTTACACCTCGGCAGAGAGATAATCACAGCAATCAAAAGGTGTGAATGGTGTGAATTCACACCTTTGATTGCTGTGATTATCTCTGCCGAGGTGTGATAAATGGCAGTTGGAAACATTACCTGTAAACATCTGACATGATTCTCTGACTATATAAGCTGTGTCTTTATGCATTTCTCCACTTCACCTGACGAAGGAGCAG
Source organism: Somniosus microcephalus (assembly GCF_052327205.1). NCBI lineage: Eukaryota > Metazoa > Chordata > Chondrichthyes > Squaliformes > Somniosidae > Somniosus > Somniosus microcephalus. The sequence goes on from NC_141000.1 coordinate 110,609,547, forward strand.
CGCTCTGAAAGCTTGTGACTTCAAATAAAGCTGTTGGACTATAACCTGGTGTTGTGTGACTTCTTACATTTGTCCACCCCAGTCCAACACCGGCATCTCCACACGGTGGTACTGTAGATCAGGGAGTCCAATGTAATTAGGTGTTCTGCCTGGTCTTTGTTCGTGACCTAATGTTACTTGACAGAAACCCTAGCACTACATCTAATCCAAACTTGAACTAAACAAGACCAGTGGGTGTCGGGGGAAAAAAACTAAGCAGCTACCAAACCTATCGGCAACTATAAATTTTCTGGCCATGTTTGGGGGGGGGGGGGGGGGGGAAGGAGATGAAAAGATATATTATGAAGCCTCATTCCTCCTAAAACTCAGTTATCCAGCCCCCTCCCCCCAATTTGATCTTCCCTCAGCACCTTCATGATGACCCTATCTGACCTGCTCATTGGCTAGCCCAGATCAGCTCACCCTTCTTTTTCCCTGGCTGCCTCCAATATTCCAACTGCTGCTTACCCCATTATTTGCTTGGGTCTGTACAACCTCGCACCTACCTGCACCTTCATAGAGATAGCTGTCCTTCAAAGATAACCTCCTTGAAGGCTGGCCAAACTAACAACTGGTATCCTGGCATCGCAATCCACCCACCTATAGATGAGCATATTCTCTCGAGTATGCAGCGAAACGTTGGGTTGGAAGACCTCCTGCTGACCATTTCTGGGGTGGCCGGGATAACATCAGCCTGCTGCATACATCCCAAGAAACTATGCCAGGCTCCCTGTTTCTCCAACCTCCCCATTTCCCCTCCACTTTGCGAAGACTGATCATCAGGCAGCTATTACAATGTCAGCCCTTGCCGCACCCCCCCAAGAAAGTTTACTAACCCTGTTTAACCCCCAGCCCCCACTGAAGGAGTTTGAGGTTTCATGCTAGAACGCCACCCCCCACACCCAAAGAGTGTGTGTTCCCGGGAGATTTGGTTGCTTATTTGTTTCCAGCCTTACTGGTCTTGTTCTGTTGCGGGAAGAGAGTGTTTGCCACCATCCCCTCGCCCAGTGCGGAGCTCACTTGCCAGTGTAATTTCCCGGAGATAATTTCCCTCCTTTTGCTCCTGCACATATCCCCTTTGCTTTCCCGCTCCCTATTCCCTCCCTCTCCACTGCCCGTCTCGGTCCTCCCTCCTCCAGCTGCTATTATTCGCCCATACCCGTTTGACTTAAATAATGCACTCGGGTCTTTATTTCCCACGAGTAACGCCACGGGAGCTCAATATGACACTTTTGAAACGCAATGACTGTGAAGAAAAGTAATTTTTTTTGGCCAGAAGTGGTGCCAACAATGGCTCCACATATAGTAAAACGTTAGAGGTACGATCATGCTCAGTTACAAAGGAGTCGGGCATTATTCATAGAAGAGTACTGCAGGGTAATGATCACATTCAACAACTTCCTAAAAAGGTGTTGATGTCTGAAAGATTTCTCAGCAGGGACTGTCATTGAAGAGGCAAAAAAGTGGGCCATTCACTGGTTACAACTTTCCAAAAGTGGAAAGACCAAAACAAAACAATAAAAAAAAGACAAAGGACAAAAAAAGACTAAAAATATTAAAAATTTATGGCAACATCTTCAGAAGTGGCAAAAAACCCTACGGCATCCTATTAAATGTTTCAGATGCTGGCTGACCCCATTCCGAGTCCCCCCGCAGTTCCCATTATGCCAAATTACACTATGTTCCAAGACATTCTATCAACATATTTTCTAGTTTTGGTGCGGCAATTGCACTGAAAATCAAAATGAAGTCATCATTTCAAAATTCTTACCTCACATTTCACAAGACCTTTTGAATTAAAGATGACGATTCTTGAAATTTTCCCTTCACAATCGGGAGTGAAGCATGGACTTCTGAGAAAATCCTTCAAAATAAAAAAACAAACTGCACTGATTAGGTTTAAAAATAAAATTAAAAAAAATTCTGATCAGTGTTATGCTCAAAAGATATAACTATTGCAATATTAACTGTAGTCTATTAGGCTGAATTCCTAAAGCACATTTCAAAATTGTACCAAGTGATCAACAATTTGCATTTATATAGTACTTTAACAGTCAAACTTCCTAAAATAACTAACTTTTCAATAATTAACTATGTAACTGAAACACTGCCGACTACATTAATATATTTATAATAATAGCAAAATACTGCGGATGCTGGAAATCTGAAATAACAGAAAATGCTGGAAATACTCAGCAGGTCAGGCAGCATCCGTGGAGAGAGAAACAGAGTTAACGTTTCAGGTCTGGGACCCTTCATCAGAACTGGAAAAAGCTGGAGATGTAACAGATATTAAGCAGGTGCAGAGACATTATTACATTGTTCCAATGAAGCTCAACGTAAGCTCGAGGAACAGCACCTCATCCTTCGATTGGGCACTTTACAACCTTCCGGACTCAATATCGAGTTCAACAATTTCAGATAATTATCCCTGCCCCCATTTTTCATGCAGTATGATTTTGGCATTCCCATTTGCAACATTTTCACAGTATGTTCTTTCAATTCCTTCCTCTCCTCCTAACACCACCCCCCGTCTCTGTACCTGCTTAGTATCTGTTACATTTCCAGCTTTTTCCAGTTCTGATGAAGGGTCCCAGACCTGAAACGTTAACTCTTGTTTCTCTCTCCACAGATGCTGCCTGGCCTGCTGAGTATTTCCAGCATTTTCTGTTGTTACATTAATATATTTCCCGTATGTAGTGATTTTCACACAATCGGCTCTCCGATACTCTGCAAATAAATATCGTCTGGATTTTAAAATCCATTGATGATTCTCTTTGAAAAGCGATTAAGGTTACGTTGGGTTGGAAGACGGAGCGTGGGGACAGACTACGAAGTGAGATTCCCTAAAGATCGGAATTGGGACCATCACCGACTCTAAATTTACATCAATGACTGGGACTCAAACTCAGTGTGAATTGGTCAAACATGTAGATGACACCAAACTAGGAGGGGCAGTGGAATCGGAGAAGGCAGCTCAGAAATTGGACAAGATATATACGTGGGTAGAACAATGGCAGATGAAATTTAAATGTACAACTATAAAGCACTGCACACAGGAAGGAAAAATGGGCAACATACATACTCCCAAGAATGGTGTTGAAGCTGTTAAGGACAATGTTGAAAAAGTCCTAGAAGTCTTAATGGCTTTGACACCCAACATGTCTAACCAATGTAATGCAGCAATCAACAAAGCCAATAGAATGTTGAACTACATAGCTAAAACAGTAGAGTAGATAATTAGAGAAAGTTATGGTCAAGCTACATTGTGCTCTGGTCAGACTAGATCTTGGGACGGACTTTCAATTTGCAACCCCGGTGTAAAACAGTTCTAGTTACCGAGATACAAGGGAGACATTCAAGCACTGGAAGCAGTGCAGGGAAAAGCCCAAGGAGCTGATCCCTCGGGTTAGAATCTGTAACGAGAAAAGACTGAAGAATCTGGGGCTTTCAGCCTTGAAAGAGGTGATCTTGGAGGTATACAAGATAGTAAATAGAATGGAAAAATTAAATCCCAAAAATTCAATTCAATTCCAAAAGTAGAACACGAGGACACAGGCTCAAACTAGTAAAAGGCATATTCGGAACTGATATTAGAAAGGTCTTCTTCACAAATAGTTGATCAACACATGGAATGCACTTCCAGATAAAGTAGTAGAGACAAAACTTTAAAATTAAGTACCAATTGGATGCTGCAATGGGGGGGGGGGGGGGGGGACTTTCAGATTCTTTCTGGGTGGATCAACTAAAATGGGCCCAAAAGCCTTCCTCATCTGTATTTGTGATAAAAGGTTGTATTACTACTTTTAAAAATTGATGTTGGGGTATGGGCTACACAGTAATTGCCTGTAAAAATGTGAATATACATTCTGACCAGTACAATTACACTGCGCTGTTTGATGACTCATTTACTCAATACTGTATACTTATACCGTAACTCAATTACAGTGCATCGCATCACACTAAATAGGCCATATCATTTGCTTTTGTGCTTTCCTAGTTAAATATTAAAAACTACATTGTAATCAACCGAATCTGCACAAATAAATTAGATTCAACTGGCATACTTTGTCAAAGCGATCACCTTGCTCACAACAACAGTTTCAGGATTAACTTGTTCGTACACTTGTAACACCTGCCTACCACTCTTGAAATGGGATTAATAGGAGCTCTAACAAAGTCCACACACACCTGGCTTTCCAGCAGCACTTGGATGGGAACAAGAAATATTATGGGGTAAATATTACTTACATTCTATAAGTGATAGTGGACTGGTAAAGAATGAATCTAAACACTGCATGCATGTTGATTGTGAAAGCAGTTCATTTCAGATTACAGTAAAACTCAACTGGTCATTTACCTATTCTGTGCACAATCACATCCTTGCTCACGTTATTGTAGAAATATCATAAATACACACCTAATCCCATTTATAAAGGGAACTAACCTTGTCATTTTTATCTTCAAAGGAGGTTGCCTTCAATTTCTTCCAACAGTTGATATGGTACTCCACACGGCACTGTAGGTAGCACATCACTTGAATAAAACCCTGACATACAAGAATCAAAATGGTCAATGGTGCGTACTGCACAGTCAGTCAGAGATATTACTGTATTTCTTCCAGGTACAATGGATGCTTTTATAGCATGTTCACTGATTCCGCTAAGAGTACGAGGTCAGAGATGACCGCTGGGTAATTTTGACAGTCAAAAACGACATAATAAAAGCCCAACTTTCGATTAAAAACATTGCGCAAGTGCCCCTTACATTTAAAGCTCATTACCTTAAAATCTGGGTCTGAGAAGTAGATCTGGACCTTAGAATGGCCCTGGCAATGTTGATAGCGACAGATTGCATCGGATTCTGGGGGGAATCGACATTTCCCGATGTATCCTTCCAACATTGCCTGGAAGATAAAAGTTACATGAATAAGGAGGAGATCTACATGGCAAGTTTTCAGACTACACCAGAATAATATATTTGTTTTCATTAGGAAACCTATATGCTGGGCCTAGGCCTATAATGCAGGATACTAGCAAAGCTGCAGTAATTAGGTGAAAGCAAACTAGGTTTTTGAAATCCTGAAGATTGTAGGAGTGGCAGAGGTGAGAATGTCACAATTCTGAGGTCTTGGAAAAGAATGAATCAGAGTAAGAGACTGTACAATGAGTGTCTTCCTTGTTTGTCCTCCTGAAAATGCACGAAGCTCACACTTCTCTGCATTAAAATGCATCCACCAGTATAAATAGAAACATTGGGCTGGATTTTCATTGGGCCGTGGAGTCTGGGTTGGAGGCATGTGGGGGTTTAAAATCCCGAAATCGGGGGTCCCGACCCCTTCCCGCCTCCATGCAAGTTTCAAAGGAGGCGGGTACCCGCCCCGCACTGGGACCCACCTCCCTGAGGCGGGAAGGGGATTAGTGCCAATTAACTGCCTGTTAACAGGCAGTTTTTAGCCTAATCCCCATTTTCATTGTTGAAATGTGGGATTCCCGACAGCTCCAAACCATGCCAAGTTAGCGAGGCGGGCCGTCGGGATGAAGGGCTTGGCGGGTTCGAGATGTCCGGTGTTCAGGTGAGTGATGGGTGCATGAGTGCAGAGTTAAGTGTGTTTGGTCTGTGTAAAGTGTTTAAAGAAGTTCTACTAACATTTACAGCCTTCTTTCCTTCAGGTCTCGGGAGTCCCTCATCTCACCGGCACAGAAAGCAGAATGGCCGCGATCTGTCAAAATCTGCAGCCTCTGCTTTCTGTTCCGGGGAGATCTCTAAATCATCCTGAGAGGAAGGAATTAACAGAGTACAGATTGTCAGTGTCTGACAGCTTCAAACAGCTGTGAAACGCTGATATTTCATCTGTCAAAAGATCTTGACAGATGAAATGTCAATCTGTGATGTCACCTGTTGCCGGGTGGCCCCCCATTGGGCGGGCTCAACAAGGTCAATCAAGTCTAAATCGCGTGGGTTGGCTAGAACTCGATGGAGGCGGGACTACAACCCCAAAAGTTGTAGTCCCGCCTCCTCAATGAAAATCCAGCCCATTGTAAATGAACAAAATAATGGAATTGAAGCCAGATAAGTATCCAGGCACAGGTTTATCTATCCAGAGGTTCAGGAAGGTGGAGTGTAATAGTTATAATCTTCTAAAGCTTGGTAGATTTGGGGATAGTATTGGAAGGTAGCAACTATACAAAAAAAAGACAGGACAAACCAGGTAGCTATAGGCCAATTTTATCAGTAGTAGGAAAGTTTGCCATCAGGGACAGTAAATAAGATCGCAGAAAAGTACAAGTTGATTATGGAATGTCAGCATGATTGTGAAAATAAATCATGTCTAAAGTTCTTTGAAGTCACTGAAGTGGTGGATACATAAGGACCGATGGATGTCACATACATTGATTTTAGAAGACATTTAAAAAAGTTCCTCAACACATTGCTGGCTAAAATTGAGGCGCCTGTAATTAGGGGCAATCTCAGTGCAGATAGGAAACTGCTTGGGAGTTGAGGCAAGAGGCAGATTACACTAAAGAGAGGAGGCATCTTCTTCAGCCCTACAACCCTCAGAGATATCCGCGCTCCTCCGATTCGGGTCTCTTGAGCATTCCCGATTTTAACTGCTCAACCACTGGCAGCCGTGCCTTCAGCTGCCAAGGCCCATAGCTCTGGAATTCCCTCCCTAAACCTCTCCGCCTCTCTACCTCACTTTCCTCCTTTGCGACGCTCCTTAAAACCTATCTCTCTGCCCTAATATCTCCTTATGTGGCTCGGTGCCAAATGTGTTTATAACGCTCCTGTGAAGCGCCTTGGAACTTTTACCACATTAAAGGCACTCTATAAATACAAGTTGCTGTTGTGCAGAGAATCGTGAAAGAGTAGAATATTACAAAAGTCATGCATTGAGCGGAATGGCAGCAGATGCACTTTGATGTAAAAGTGTGACGTAGCATACTTTTAACACAAGAAAAGCAGTTGGGAGGATAGCCTAAACAGGGACGCACAAGGGAGGGTCAGTAGATGCACAAAAGAGGCTTAGAGTCCAGGCGCACAAGTCATTAAAACACAGATCGCAGGTGAAAAATGCAATCAAAGAGGTGACTAGGATGCTCATCATAGATACAGAATATAAATGCAAGGACATACAGCTGCAGTTATACTGAATGCTGGCTAGATGTCACTTGTAATATGGGTGCCCTGCCCAAGGAAATAAATTGGGAAAATAGCCTGTGATAATTCAACAACTTGCATTTGTATAGCACCTTGAACGTCCCAAGGCGCTTCACAGGAGTGAGATCATACAAAATTTGACACCGAGCCGCACGAGGAGATATTAGTACAGGTGAAAGGAGGAGAGGGTGGAAAGAGGCGGAGAGGTTTAGGGAGGGAATTCCAGAGCACGGGGCAGCTGAAGGCACAGTCGCCAATAGTGACGTGATTAAAATTGGGGATGCGCAAGAGGCCAGAATTGGAATTGTGCAGATTATCTTGCGGGTTGTTGGGCTGGAGGATTCACCAGGATGATGCCTGGGATGGAGGGACCTAGTTAGAATGAGATTGGGAAGGTTAAGCAGTGATCTGAACAAGATGTTTAGAATATTGAAGGGAATTGACAAGGTAGATGCAGAATGGCTCCCCAAGTGGAAAGCCAAACAAGTGGAATTCGAGCTAAACTGGTTAAAAGAAAATCCATGATAACCTTCGCACAAAGGGTTGACAGAATATGGAAAATACTGCCCAGAAGGCCATAGATACAAAGTTAAATCAGGTGTTTCAAAGGGAGAGAGAGAGACTTACCTGGGATATAAACCTTTAGGTACTCAGGGATATGGAGAAAAGGCAGGGACTGGAGATTAAGATAGTGGATACGCTGACAAAATGGCATACGAGGTTCAATGGCCCAAATGGCATATTCTTGGTCCTATATTCCTTAAATTAATTACTTGTTTCAAGAGCAAATACAAAGCATATCTTTAAAATGTGTTACCTTTAATTTTTCATTCTGTGTTTCTTCAATAACAACAGTTGTTGTGGGCCATGTTAATATGCCTGGAACAATCTTACGGTTTACCATAGTTAAGGATTTAGTGAAAGGATCTAAAGCATCAGAAAATCTAGGGGAAAAACACAATGGAAAATGGAGAAGAATTACTGGGGGGAAAAAAAAAATCAATATGGTGTGTTTCAGTACATTGCAGCCATATTCTAGGTAGTGGATTGGGAGAGGGAAGGGAAGAGCAGACGACCACTATATGAACCAGCATACGGTAAGCTATCTAGTAGCACCAAAGTTGTAACTGTACTAGTGCATGGCTCAGCACAGGTCAAATTTGGATCATTAAGCCCACTTCTTCCACAGCTCTTGTACAATCTCCCACATCACAGACTCCAGCTCAGCCATTTAATTACTGAGGAAAACTGCTCCACAAACTGTCTCTAGTTCCTAAAAGGTAACAAAGCAGAACTTACCATAACCATTGACCCTGGATAACACAGGAACAGAGACAGAAGTAGGTTATTCATTTCCTTGAACTGGTTCCACTATTCTATTAGATCATGGCTGATCTGTACCTCACACCATTTACCCACCTTTTCTCCATAACCCTCGACACCCCTTACCTAATAAAATCTATCAATCCCGGTCTTGAATATTTCAAATGACCCAGCATCCACAGCCTTTTGGGGGAAAAGAGTTCCAGATTTTCACTACCCTTTGTGAAAAAGTGCTTCCTGATTTCACTCCTAAGCACCGTAGCAGTAATTTAAAGGTGGTGCCCCCTTGTGCAGAATTCCCCCACTAGAGGAAATGGTTTCTCTGTATATACCCTATCAAATTCCTTTATCATTTTAAACACCTTGATCAGATCACCCCTCAACTTTCTATCCTCAAGGGAATACAAACCAAGTTTATGCAACATAGCCTCGTAATTTAACCCTTTATGCCCCGGAGTCAATCTGGTGAACTTGCACCGTAGCCCCTCCAAGGCCAGAGGTGCGGTGCCCAAAACTGAACACTGTGCTCCAGATGAAGTCTGACCAAGGCTCTGCACAACTTGAGCATAACTTCCTGACTTTTGTAATCCAACCCCGAGATAAAGGCCAATGTTCCATTACCCTTTGATTACTTTTTGTACCAGTGCACTAGCTTTTGTGATTTGTGTACAGGGACATCTAAATGCCCATGCCCCTCTAGAGCTCCTAGTCGCTCACCATTATGAAAATATTCCAATTTGGCTTTCTTGGATCCAATGTGAATGGTTTCACACTCCCCCACATTGACTATCTATCTGCCTTAGTGTTGTCTACTCACTTAATCGGTCTAGGACCTTTTGCAACTTCCTGCTCCCATCCACACAACTTAGTACGCCTAACTTACCGTCAACTGCAAATTTGAATATACAACTCTCTATTCCTTCATCCAAGTCATTAATATGAATGGTGAAAACCTGAGACACTTGACCAGTACAGATCCCTGGGGGACACCACTTGTTATATTCTGCCAATCGTAGAAAGTACCCCGTTTCCATTTTCTATTCTTGCATTTTTTTTTTGCTGGCTACGAACCTGTTCTGCCGAAAGTACACTTTGCCGAGTCCGTAAAATGCCAAACTGTCAAGCCGCTGCTTTGGGAACTGCTCCAAGATTTTATTAAATTGATTTTCAGCCTCATTCAGCTCCTGCATATGCAAAATATGAATTAGTGGCTCCAGAGCACTGAGGAAAACAGCTAACCAGCACAAACTACAGCTATCTACAAAGTAGATGATACATTAGGTTTGTTGTCACAGTTATCACATGCTGGGGGCCTGTTCACATGTAGTGATCTGTTGGACTTAGTCCTTGGGGCATGGATTTGCAAGTAGGGCTAGGGCACCTTAACTACATTAACTGGTCTGGTTGGTTGGGGGGGGTTCACAGTTCCTGGCTTATTTACCCTTTTTGTATTGGTCTGTTGTCCTTTCCTGTGAGGCAGTTTAGTGTTGAGACAGGCTTGTAAGGAAAAAACTGTTTCTGTATGTACATTTAACTTAAATATAAATCAGGTTTTCTCATGATCTGGTGTTCTTCAGGATCACGTGTTGTGTTGGATGTACAGCTCTGAAGATGGCAGCTTGATCAGTGTGTTGGTTCACTCTAGAGAGTGAAAACCCACCTACATTTCAATTGCGAATATCTTGCTGCGAACAGTTATATTCACACGTAGAACATTTGAAACCCTTTTTTGAAAAGCACGTGAATATGGAAGGTACCCCTCCACAGGAAAAAATGCAAAACAGTGTTTAATAGAGTTATTCCAATCCCAAATCTCATTTGGTCTGTTGGCATTATCTGATACTGCTCCTGTATGCAACTGTATACACTGGATAAGATTTCATAAATGCATACAATGTATTAAAATCACTTAATAATAAACCACCTAGCAATCATGCTAGAGGCAGCATGTACCTTTACCTGCTACTGCAATCACAAAGTGCCATTTGATAGTGTTTTTCTGCAAATGAAACTTCTACTTTTACGATTGCTTAGCAAGCGGAACCAAAACTTTACAAGTTGATAAGTACTTCAATATAGGGATATCCAGAACCATTTGTTTCCTTCCCCAATAGTGGCTTCTTTATATATTATATAGACATATATACACTGTATTTCTGGCTTAATGCAGCATGCTGTGATTATCCTCTATATTCTGTTAAAACACATTACTAGAATTTTTGATCTTTTTAGTGGGAGAGGAGGAAGTGGTTATTACTTTTTCATATAGGTAGAGTGCTCCTAGATATAGGCAGAAGATGGCTTATAGATATTTGCATGGGGCTCCCAAGTGCCTCACTGGGTAAATACACTACATTGAGCACTACATAAAGGGAGGAGGGGGTTGGGATGTACTGAGCTATAGGGACTAGAAAGGCCCTAGTTTTATACCTAGCACGGCTAGCTGATCCTGGCAGCAGTGGAGGAAATGCAATTCACCTCAATGTCCCGTGCTAGGGAGGAGAAAAGCTTCCAAGTGAAAAGTCCCTGTATATGAATATTGGGTAAGGACACTTGGCAATGATCATCCCCAGGATTGAATAGCGCGCAAACATCCAACGTCTAGATTCAATTATGAAAAATTGCCACTTGAGTGAGGTATTGGTGCGCTGATGGCAACCATGGAACTGTACCTCAGTACTACCATCAGTAGAAGAAAACGTGATAATTTACTTCATACACCACACATTTCAAACATGTGCACCTATATTCATAATTGATAATTTTCTCAGATGTGGTGTTTTGAGAGTTATGGTTCTTACCTCAGGCAGTCCAATACCAAGAAGGGCACAGGCATGACCATAGATAATTATCACATATTCGATAGTGGACAAAGGCACTTCCTAATAAAGACAAAAACAAACAACAACTAGATATGTATTAAAGATTCAACTTGTTAGTATAGCTGGTGAATTAAGATCCATGGTTTGTGCCTTTAATTAAAACCAAGACATTCTAGGAAACTATATATTGATTTCACTGAAGCTTATCTGAATAAGCTCTCCCGAAACAAGGTCAAGTATCTAGAAAAGTTTAACGGTGTTATTTGAGTGGGGGTTCAGTTAGGACTGAACAGTGTCAAAGAAGGAACGTAACTAAGGGTAAACACTGGGGTAGGAACAATTAAAGGCGGATGTTGCTCCATTAAATAATTTGAGTGTATACAAGTGTAACCTCATCGAGATTTGATAATTACTACGGGCTTCACAAAGGAGCTTTTGTTGGGATCAGTTGGGAGGGAAAGCTTTTTACAACGCCATTTGTAATATCAAGCTTCACTGCGTATGAAATGAAAAACTACTTTTCCCACTTTGTACTAAAGATCACACTGACTTTCCACATATTTAGCGCCACCATTTTGTTTAACCTGAAAAATCTAGGTGAAAGGCCAAGCCTCATACTCGAGTTCCTTTAACACCGTAAAAAAAAATAGATCCCGGGCGGAATCATCATAAGCCTACCTCAAATTTTTCAGGATCCACGAGGTTCAGCACTTGTAAGAAGGCATGCTCTGCATTGCGGGCGCGGTGGTCTAATAAGGCTATATATCCATCGTGAATCAGAGACTTCAATTTGTCCATCAAGTTGTCGGAATCATTTAAAGACATCAGCATCTAACAAAACAAAGTAACCAGAGGTTAGTACCTATGTTTGCATCTTCAACAGCTTTCAAAGCTATCAATCATTCTTCAGTTGATCAGATCCCAATCCCATAATGAACATGTACCAGGTACAACAACAATTTGAAATATGATTAGTTTTAGGACTAGAGAACCGTACCATGCATTATACTCTGATCTAAGCAGAGTATTTCTGGTGTACAATCTTCCCGGTTTTCCGTAACAGGGAGCAGTGTAGAATTCCAGTACCGGCAGCATCACACAACTGATGGGGGTGTATGAATGGAGAACACATGCAGCAGATCCATTGAAAATGACGAGTCTGACCCTATTACAAATATTACTACTGCCATAATACTTTACGAGAGAGCTCATTTAGATGCTGTGGCTAGATCCTGATATTGCAAATATGTAGTACGAGTGCTTAGCCATGCGACGGTTAAATATTATGCCGTGCGTAGTCACCTTTTCGGGACATTGTGGAAGTCGGGTCTTTAATCCATTTCTTTCCTGGCTCCTCTTGGACTCATTCTTGTGGCTTTCACATAATGGCTGAGTTGGTAACCTTGACTGCTCCCTGGAGAGAAAAAAGAGTTTACAAAACAAAGGCAAAAAATGGTGAAAAATCATGACCCCTTTTTGTGTTAAAATGAGGCAGTGTCTGTATGTGTACATGTAATGGGATAGGGAGGGGTGCTAGTCAGGAAAATATCTTACAAGCCAAAATAAAATTCTGAACTTATCCGCATAACAACCAAACATTTTTGGATCTCCACTCAGCAAGGAGCTGCTCAGCTGGCGGGAAGGTGGTGCAGATCAACAAGGCAAGATGATGATACACAGCTTCACCACGAAGACAGAGGTAGATGACACTGCTGAAGAATAAGCTATTGCAATGTCTGGCTTGACAAAACAGCAACGGTCAAAAAGTGGCAAGATGCAAAATTGAAATTTGATAAAAACGCTTTGACTGACTTGCAAAACAAAAATAATGTGTGTCTTAATAATACATAGGGCTGGATTTTCATTGAGGAGGTGGGACTACAACTTTCGGGGTTGTAGTCCCGCCTCCATCGAGTTCTAGCCAACCCACGTGATTTTCACTTGATTGACCTTGTTGAACCCGCCCAGCGGGCTCAGCAGGCCAATTAAGGGCCACCCGGCAACAGGTGATGTCACAGACAGACATTTCATCTGTCAAGAGCTTTTGACAGATGAAATATCAGCGTTTCACAGCTCTTTGAAGCTGTCAAACACTGACAATCTGTACACTAAGTTAATTCCTTCCTCTCAGGATGATTTAGAGATCTCTCCAGAACAGAAAGCTGAATGCTGCAGATTTTGACAGATCGCGGCCATTCTGCTTTCTGTGCCGGTGAGATGAGGGACTCCCGAGACCTGAAGGAAGAAAGGCTGTAAAGGTAAGTAAAACTTCTTTAAACACTTTACACACACCAAACACACTTACCTCTGAACTCATGCACCCATCACTCACCTGAACACTGGACATCTCGACCCCTCCAAGCCCTTCATCCCAACGGCCTGCCTCGCTAACTTGGCGTGGTTTGGAGCCATCGGGAATCCCACACTTCAATAAAAATAGGGATTATTTAGGCTAAAAACTGCCTGTTAACTACTTGTTAACATGCAGTTAATTGGCACTAATCCCCTTCCCGCCTCGGGGAGGTGGGTCAGGTACCCGCCTCCTTTGAAACTGGCATGGAGGCGGGTTGGGTTCGTGCCCCCCGATTAAGATTTTAACCCCCCACACGGCTCCAATCCTGCCTCCACGGCCCAATGAAAATCTTTTAGAGCAATAAAAAATTGGAGTGATGTCATACTAGATGGAATTTTAACAGAATTAGAATCACAAAACAAGAAAGATATTCAAATAGAATTGCCATGTGGTGCATAATTGTATGCAACAGTTGTGTGTACTTTCGAATTGAATCTGCTAGAGGTTCGGAGAGTTCCCGAACAGCTGGAAGTAAGGTGGCCCATTTCTGTATCATATTAGCAGACTTACTTTTTGGTGTTTAGTTCTTCCTTTAATCCATCAGTCTTTGGTCTTCCACGATCTGAAGAAAAGCAAACTAAAGAATTAATGTATAAAGGAAACTTTGGTTTATCCGGAGGTTGTATGTCCGGAATACTCGATCTAACGGCAAAAATCAGGAGCCATTTTCTATAAGTTTTTTTTAGTTCTCGTTCTTTTTTTTTCCCCAGTCAGGCACTGCAAGGCCTGTAGCTATAGCAACAGCTTCAGCTAGAGACGCTTGCAGCTGCAGCCGAGTCTTTAGAAGCTGTTGCTAAGCAACAGTGTTTGTTGTCAGATACGGAGATGAAAACCTCCATGTGCTTCAACATTAACTTTGTATGTCTGGCAGTTTTGATAGATCGGCAACACGCCGGTCCCATCAGTGCCAGATATCACAAAGTTTCCTGTAGATGGAATAGTGCCAAGAAAAACACAAAAGATTTGTTCATTTACAAAGTTACTTGAAAATCAAAATAAATGGTGAATAAATTAGGAAAATGAACAATTTTCCTCAAAAATCAACACCGAAGAGAGACAACTGAAGGTGATCTAATTGAAGTTTGAAAGGTTATGAAAAGAACAAAACTGTTCTACACAAAATTGGTCATTGTAGTCAGGTGGGAGGAGCAAGGAGTGAGTTATGGGATAAGTTACTGGAAGCAGCCATTGAAGTGAAAAATATATAAAGGCTCAAGGAAATAATTCGATGCACTTCTGGAGAAAGGGATTGACAGATACGATAAAATGGCAGGTATGCGAGGTTGATCAAGAAAAAATGACCCTGTTTGGGCCATTCCTTTTCCTAAAAAAATCACTGGCCCAAAATTTGCGGTCGGATGCCTCCGACCAGTAAAAAATCTATGCATTTAACCTTGCAATTCTGGGCCTCTCCGGGTACACATGGGTAGAGGCCCACGTATCCCAGGGCGCATGCGGTTCACAAGCGCCCTGGGATCTCGTGGGCCGGCCCAACCAATGAAAGGTAATCCCCATTCATACTTATGGAGATTCTGTACGTACGGAACTCCCATAAGTATGAATGGGGATCACTTAAAAAATACACGAACACATTAAATATATATTTTTAATTACATATTTAAAATGAATTAAAATGCCATTTAATTAAATATTTTAAACAAAAATTTAATTAAAAAAAAGTACAGTATATGTTTTAGCGGGGTTAAAAATAAACTTACCTTATTGGTCAGGGTTTTTAATGTATAAATGAGTGATAAAACTTTATTTTTCTATTTTTAAAACTCTTATGGTGGTAAAAGCAGGCCTTTTACCAGGCGTAAGAATTTCACGGGCATTCAGCGGGCGTAAGTTGGGCAAATAGCGCAACTCTCCACCCGCAGAGGCCCTTTTCCCAGGATGCGGATCATGTGTCAAGAGACTTCTTGACAGATTGCATGTGCCGGGTTTCAGCGCATGCGCTTCGCATGTCTAAACCCGGAACTTGCGCGGCCTTTACGGGCGCGAGTGCACCTCGTACACATCCGAGCGCACCTTGTAGGGATTGCAAAATATGGCCCATTGTGTTTTAAAGAGCTGTGGAAAGCATTAAGGGGGAAAATTTCGGTATCGACCATTTTGGGGCACTAACATCACCTGCCGGCACCAACTTTAGCACCAGCGGCCACAAAATTCAGTTTTAGCGCCGAAGAGGGAACTGGAGCGCTAAATCAAGCGCTATACACTCCTCTTAGGGCGCCAACGTCAGAGCGGGGCGCAACCGCGGAGCGCTACTCAAGTACTGGCGCTGTCAATTACAAGTACTCACACAGACTGCCGCCTTCTAGTTCTTAAAGGGGAGGTTCAATCATGCTGCACAGCCTCTCTGATCATTGCTGCTCGTGACCTGGGCCTACAAGGAGCTGCAAACCATCATTGACAAATCTCATGGCTGATCAGAGGCCCAGTGAGAGCACAACTGTGACCTTCATTGCCACAGAGAGATGCCCTGGTCCTGATCTGAGGCTGGAGGTCTGGCTGCAGGAGGTGGCAAAGCTCGGTGACCACCTCCTTGCTGAAGTGGTGCCTTCTAAGGCACTGCTCCTCAGAGATGAATGTAGGAGAACTGCTCCCAGAATACCCTGGGAGGGTGAGGTCTCCTGCTGAGAGCCCTGTTGGCCCTCCTCTTTCTCTGTCCCTGCTGCCTCTGACTGTGATGCTGGAGGGCAAGTACCAGTGCCAGTACAGCCCCCATTAAGTGTTGGAAATGTTGCACTATCAAATGTAACCAAATGAAAGTGATAAATTTCTCTCAGGAGCAAAACTCCTTCAAGTAGAAAAAGCTCAAATCGGTAAAAACGCCTGTTTGAGGCACTAAGGTACCCAATTTCTAGCCCTAAAACACATTAAAATGGCATAATTTTATTGGAGAAGCAAATGCTTAGAATAATCCTGAAAGCATCAGCACTTAAAGATAAATGGGAAATGTTTCAAATGCAGATCAAATTCAGTGACCAGTCACTGAACCAGTCTTCGCACTGCACTACAGCAACAAATACAACATCATGATGCACTACTAGGATAAAGATTTTGGAACAGTGAAAATAAAAGCTAAGATGACTCTGTTTTCATGAAGGTGGTGCAGCAATGACCCAAGATAATTCTTCCATTTATTCTGTGGAGAATGAAGATGGAAAACAGACATTGCAAGAATGATAAAAATTGATGCGCAATTGAACACGTTACTATCAATACACGTCTTTGAGGGAAAAATTCTTGAAATGGCACAGCACACAGACACATCATGTAGCACCACAAAACTATAATGAGTGATTGTGAGCCCCTCAATTCCTGACAGGACGATCTACTGAGCTCAGTTGGGCTGCCCACAAGGAGGGAGAGTCAGCTGGCCTATGTCACAGGTCCTGGGGGTCAGCTACAGAGAGGCACAGGCAGAAGCCTGGAAAGCAGAAGGCTGCATATGGACACAAGTAAGGGGGATAAAATGCAGAAAGAAAAAGTTGGGGTACTGATGTACTAACTCCCTTTATACAATAACTAGCTGGGGGGGCCCCGCGTTGCCAGGGCTGTTTTGTGCCGGGCGGTTTAAATCGAGTCGCAGGTTGTTGCCAGGGCTGTTTTGGGCCGGGCGGTTTAAATCGAGTCCCAGGCTTTCAGGCCCTGTCTGTCTGTCCCTCTGTGAATCTGCTGCCGGGCAACATTTCTACCTTTTAATACCTTCAAAGATGAAAGTGAAAGTACTTATAAAACGTTTTTGGTAAATCTATTAAAAATAACATAAGAGATACTAACTTTTTCGAAGCTGCATCAGCAGATTTTGAGCTGGAAGTAAATGGTGTTTTTAGCTTGAGGCAATGGCTGCCATATCCCCGAGATGAAAACGATTAGTCCCGCCCCCACACACACACCAATTGGCCAACCATCAGGGGACTGTACTGTAGGATTGGTCAATCGTGACGGCACAGGATTGGTCGAACCTTGACGTCAGTCAATCAATGCTAAGTAGCAGATAATGAGTTTAATTTTGAAGGTTTTTTGCATAAAGCGCGAACAATTTTCGTCCGACCGAAAAATACGCTTACGACCGTCCCGGAACCGTAAGCTTTCTTTGGAGGTAACGCGCGCGTAGGTACGCTCTATAATTTTCGAGCGCATAGCCGGACAGACGCACACCCGAGGACAGAAGGACAGACAGACAGATCGATTCGTATATATATATAATAGAATATATAGATAGATAGATAGATTTACTAGCTGGGGGAGCCCGGCTTTGCCAGGGCTGTTTTGGGCCGGGCGGTTTAAATCGAGTGCGAGGCTTTGGGGCCTCTCTGTGTCCCTCTGTGAATCTGCTGCCGGGCAACATTTTAAATCGAGTCCCAGGCTTTTGGGCCCTGTCTGTGTCCCTCTCTCAATCTGCTGCCGGGCAACATTTCTACCTTTTAATACCTTGAAAGATGAAAGTGAAAGTACTTATAAAACGTTTTTGGTAAATCTTATGTTATTTTTAAAAGAGATACTAACTTTTTCAAAGCTGGATGATCAAAGTAGTTTGAGCTGGAAGCTGAAGTAATGGCAGTGAAACAATGGCTGCCAGATCCCTGAGATGAAAACGATTAGTCCCGCCCACACACACACACCGATTGGCCAACCATCAGGGGACTGCACTGTAGGATTGGTCAATCGTGACGGCACAGGATTGGTCGAACCTTGACGTCAGTCAATCAATGCTAAGTAGCAGATAATGAGTTTAATTTTGAAGGTTTTTTGCATAAGGCGCGAACAATTTTCATCCGACCGAAAAGTAAATACGCTTATGACCGTTCCGGAAGCGTAAGCTTTCTTCGGAGGTAACGCGCGCGTAGGTACGCTCTATAACTTTCGAGCGCATAGCCGGACAGACGCACACCCGAGGACAGAAGGACAGACAGATCGACTCGTTTATATATAGATAGATTTTCCTCTTGAACTGGACTAAACAACAACCACCACCTCCTGTATTTATATATACAGGAAACTTTCGTTTAACCGGAGGATAAAAGTCCGGAAAGCTCTATCTACCGGCAAAATTCAGGAGCCGTTTGCTGTAAGTTTTTTTTACTTCTCGTTGCTTTTTTTTCCCCCCCCAGTCAGGCTCTGCAAGGTCTGTAGCTAAGCAACAGCTTCAGCTAGAGACGCTTGCAGCTGCAGCAGACTGTTTTGAAGCTGTTGCTAAGCAACAGGGTTTGTTGATTCTCACGGAGCAAAAAGCTCTATGTTTTAACATTGCCGCTGGTTTATACGGCAGTTTTGATCTAACGGCACCAGCTCGGTCCCGTCAGTGCCGGATACCAGAAAGTTTCCTGTAGCACCTTTAACGTAGTAAAATGTCCCAAGGCGCTTCACAGGAGTGTTACCAAACAGAATTTGACACCAAGTCACATAAAAGGAGATATTGGGGTAGATGACCAAAAGCTTGGTGAAAGAGGTAGGTTTTAAGGAGCATCTAAAGGAGGAAAGAGAGGTAGCGAGGCAGAGAGTTTAAGGAGGGAATCCCAGAGCTTAGGGCCTTGGCAGCTGAAGAATAAAATGTACTCAAAATCTGAGTAAAGGCAATAGAAAATGCAGTTAGTGTGTGCCAAGAAAATGGACACTCAAACACAGAATTCGTAGAGTACAAGTACGGCACAAGATAAACACAGCCAAAAACAACCATGATCTCCATCTTTGTAAAACTGCATTACGAAGGATAAATTGAAAATCTAGATTTCTGCATCTAAGACAATGTGAATTAATTTTAATCTTCAATTTTCTGGTAGAATTAAATTCTTACAATATACACACACACACACCCAGATTCATTTCCCAGTAACTGACTGCGAAATATCACTGGATAGGCTTGCAGTGACTCCAACACTGTCACTGGGCATCATTCACTAATGCAAAGAGCACCTAGCAAGCAAGATAAAAATGAAAATTCAGCAATAGCCTCCTCTCAGAGGTAGAAATGCCCAAATTTGGAACTTTTCTTAAATCTAAAAAGGGTACCACCAAGGGGTGCATAGATAAATAAAAGTGCTGTTACTTTCATCTTGCAGCTTTTTAAGGAATTTTGCTTTCTGCTGAATTAAATCCCGAACTCCGCCCGAAACATCCTTGCACAATTCTCGAGCTTTGTCGTTAGCATCAATAGCTCGCTTGTGCTCTCCCATCGAAAATAAGGCATCACAAAGACGATAATGACCCTGGCAAATTAAAGTCAAGCATCAAAGCAGGAAATTGGAGCTAGAATCCTTTCACAAGGTATATAAAGACAAAAAAGAAAATGATACAACAGTAGTGTACAATATTCATTTACACTGCCAAACATGTGAGCACATCAACTTGCCATTTCATGGGCCTGAATTAACAAATAACTTCTAACCACAACACTGTAGTGGGGCATTCCAAATTACTTTGTACACAAAACATATTTTGTTCAGTTACCCCATAATTCCCATGCTGGGTCAAGGAAACAGAAGTCCAAGAGGCTGCTTGTAGCTAACCAAAAGGAACTCAAAAACATAAGAAATAGGAGCAGGAAATCAGAGTCTTGAATATACTCATCGACTGAGCTTCCACAGCTCTCTGGGGTCGAGAATTCCAAAGAGTCACAACCCTCTGCGTGAAGAATTCCTCCTCATCTCAGTCCTAAATGGCCGACCCCTTATTCTGAGACTGCGACCCCTGGTTCTAGACTCCCCAGCCAGGGGAAACATCCTCCCTGCATCTACCCTGTCACGTCCCTTAAGAATTTGATATGTTTCAATGAGAACTTAAGTATCAGAGTGAGGCCCTCCAAGTCTTTTAAGATCAGCAGAAGGGGTTAATATGATATATTTACTGAAACAGACACTAGTACTTAAGCAAATACGAGATGCCTTAAGAGTGGCAAGGTCACGAGTGAGCCAGGTCAGCTTCACATAGTTAACTTCTTAAATTAATCATTTCAGAAGTTGATTGAAACAAGTCCTCTAACTTGGTCTTGAACAAAAATGTATTAACTAGGATTAGTTTCAATTCCCATTAATTCGAAGGCTGAGAAGAATGATAGATATTAGTAATGTTAATCATAGAATGGTTACAGCACGGAAGGCGGCCATCCGGCCCGTCGAGCCCGCATCGACTCTCTGCAAGAGCACTTCAGCTAGTCCCACTGCCCCGCCCTTTCCCCAAAGCCCTGCACATTTTCTTCCTTCAGGTACTTATCCAATTCCTTTTTGAAAGCAGTGATCGAGTCTGCCTCCACCACCCTTTCAGGCAGTGCATTCCAGATCCTAACCACTCACTGCATAAAAAAGCCTTTTCTTATGTCGCCTTTAGTTTTTTTGTCAATCACCTTAAATCTGTGTCCTCTGGTTCTCGACCCATCTGTCAATGGGAACAGTTTCTCTCTATCTACTGTCTAGATCCCTCATGATTTTGAGCACCTCTATCAAATCTCCTCTCACTCTTCTCTAAGAACAACCCCAGCTTCTACAGTCTATCCACGTAACTGAAGTCCCTCATCCCTAGAATCATTCTCGTAAGTCTTTTCTGTACCCACTCTAAGGCCTTCACATCCTTCCTAAAGTTCGGTGCCCAGAATTGGACACAGTACTCCAGTTGAGGCCAAACCAGTGTTTTATAAAGGTTCATCATAATTTCCATGCTTTTGTACTCTATGGGGTCGATTTTCCTGAAGCCGTCGGGAAGGCGGCGGGACTACAACTTTCGGGTTTTAGACCCGCCTACATCGACGTCCGGCCAATCCGCGCGATTTCCCCTTGATTGACCTTGTTGAGCCCGCCCAGCGGGCTCAGCAGGCCAATTAAGGGCCACCCGGCAACAGGTGACGTCACAGACTGCAATTTCATCTGTCAAGAGTTCTTGACAGATGAAATATCAGTGTTTCACAGCTGTTTGAAGCTGCCAAACACTGACAGTCTGAGTTCTAACCGGAGTCCTTCTGCACAGACTCAGTTAGAACTCTCAGCAGCACTCAAAGCTGAAGGCCGTCACATTTCACAGATCGCAGCCATTCAGCTTTAAGTGCCGGCTGAGTGATGGGCTGCTGACGCCTACAGGAAGAAAGGCTGTTGAGGTAAGTAAAAGTTCTTTACACACTTTAGACACACCAAACACACTTACCTTTGCACTCATGCACCCACATCGCGACCCCTCCAACTCCTTCAACCAGACGGCCCGCCTGCTCTAACCTGGCGTGGTTTGGAGCCGTCGGGAATCCCACATGACACCCCTCAAAATAGGCTAAAAACTGCCCATTAACTACCTGTTAACAGGCAGTTAATTGGCACTAATCCCTTCCCGCCTGGGGTTGGCGGGTCCCAGTGCGGGGCGGGTACCCGCCACCTCAAACTTGCGTGGAACGGGGTTTTGGGCGGGATGGTGTTGGGACCCCCGAATTCGGGATTCCCCCCCCCCCCCACACACACATACTTGAAACCCTGTCTGACGGCTCCATGAAAATCGACCTCTATACCTCTTTATGAAGCCTAGGTTCCCATAAGCTTTTCGAACTGCTTTCTCAACCTGCCCTGCCAGCTTCAACGATTTGTGCATATACCCCCAGGTCTCTGTTTGTGCACCCCCTTTAGGATTGTACCCTTTAGTTTATATTACCTCTCCTCATTCTTTCTACCAAAATGTATCACTTTACACTTTTCTGCGTTAAATTTCATCTGCCACGTGTCCGCCCATTTCACCAGCCTGTCTAAGTCTTCCTGAAGTACATCACTCTCCTCCTCACTGTTCACTATACTTTCAAGTTTTGTCTCATCTGCAAATTTTGAAAATTATGCCCTGTACACCCACATCCAATATATAGCAAGACAAGAAAAGCAGTGGTCCTAGACCCTGGGGAACACCACTGTATACGTTCCACCAGTCCGAAAACAACCGTTCACCACTACTCTCTGTTTCCTGTCACTTAGCCAATTTCGTATCCATGCTGCCACTGTCCCTTTTATTCCATGGCTTCAACTTTGCTGGCAAGCCTATTATGTGGCAATTTGTCGAACGCCTTTTGGAAATCCATGTACACCACAGCAACCGCATTGCCCTCATCAACCCCCTCTGTTACTTCATCAAAAAGCTCGATCAAGTTGATTAAACACCATTTGCCTTTAACAAATCCATGCTGGCGTTCCTTAATTAATCCACACTTGTCCAAGTGACTATTAATTTTGTCCCTGATTATTGTTTCTAAAAGCTTCTCAACTATAGAGGTTAAACTGACTGGCCTGTAGTTGCTGGGTTTATCTTTACACCCTTTTTTGAACAAGGGCGTAACATTTGCAATTCTCCAGTCCCCTGGCACCAACCCCCATTTCTAAGGAGGATTGGAAGATTATGGCTAGTACCGCCGCGATTTCTTCCTTCACTTCCCTCAGTATCCTAGGATGCATCCCATCCGGTTCTGGTGACTTATCTACTTTAAGTACAGCCAGCCTTTCTATACCTCCTCTAGCAATTTTCATCCCATCCAGTATCTCCTCTACCTCCTCCTTCACTATGTCTAAGGCAGCATCTTCTTCCTTGATGTAAAGTACTCATTTAGCACCTCAGCCATACCCTCTGCCTCCATGCGTAGGTCTCCTTTTTGGTCCCTAATCGGCCCCACCCTTCCTCTTACTACCCTATTATTTATATGCCTATAGAAGACTTTTGGATTACCTTTTATGTTGGCTGCCATTCTATTCTCATACCCTCTCTTTGCTCCTCTTATTTTCTTTTTCACTTCTCCTCTGAACTTTCTATATATAGTCTGTCTCTCAGATGTATTCTCGACCCGACATCTGTCATACGCGCACTTTTTCTGCTTCATCTTACTCGATCTCTTGTCATCCAGGGAGCTCTGACTTTAGTTGCCCTACCTTTCCCCCTAGTGGGAATGTACCTCGACTGTACCCAAACTATTTCTCCTTTAAAGGCAGCCCGTTGTTCCATTACAGCTGTGCCTGCCAATCTTTGATTCCAATTTATCCGGGCCAGATCTGTTCTCATCCAACTGAAATTGGCCTTCGTCTAATTAAATATTTTTACTCTAGATTGCTTCCTGTCCTTTTCCATAGCTAATCTAAACCTTATGATACTATGATCACTAAGATTAGCTTTGAAACATGATGGAGCCGTGGGATACAACAAAATTATCCAGCAAGTAATAAATCATTAGCAATTAAACCATGAGCAAATTAGGATAAATGCTTCAAACTATATCTCTCAATTATGTCTTCTGTTCGTACCATCCTACGAGCTACATAATTAAAATAAGATCTGAATGTCATCAAAATTTGCATTACTTCAGGGTGGATTGCAGGCAGGTTCCAGTGATAGTGCAAAGCCTTTTATTTTAGTATAAATTTGTTCTCAATGCATCATCTCCATGAAATGGGATACGATGAATCAATACATGACAGCGGGTGGGACAGAAGGGAGAGAAATGCACACAGAAAAAACTAACCTTGGGCCAATTAGGTTTCAAGACTATGGCTCTTTTTCCATCGCCAAGTGCTTTTCTATAAAGGAAAATAAAAATATTACAATAACCCTTTCAACTGATCATGACAACAAAAGTGCAATTATTTCAGTGATAATAAAAAAATGCAACAAATGCATTTTTACTTAAACGCAGTTAAGTTAACGACAAAGACACTGGAGGGCCGCTGCCACCCATGGTGCCGTATCTCAGCAAGGAGTCAATACCTTCAGGAGAGGGAGAAGAAAAAACTAGCAAGGAAAAAAAGCAAATACACAATGTACTTGACACAATACGGATGTGTTATGCATGCTTATTTCATTATTCAACTATTGCATGTTAAGCAATCTCAACTGTAGAACAGGTGTAAAATGTAGTCATGCCCAACCCAAAACTGGTTTGGTAACAATCTGCTTGCTGCTTTCCCTAGTGCAATATGCAAACTGTAACGAGACACGGCTTCTGATAAGATTTTATCTTCATGTAACCCAAAGCTGACATCATACTAACAATCTGCTCATCAATTATTGCAAACCGTGTTGATTTTTTCAGGTCCCCTTCTCCAGAGTCTCACACTCAAACTATGGCCTTGAACCTGGGGAAGTACATTAAAAATATAATCTAATTCAAATTAAATCTTTGCAATTTGCATAAAGTATGCCTGAAATTAAATAATTAGCCACTGAATGAATGGAACGAAACTAGGCAAAGGAAACCAATTTGGCAATTGTATGCAAAACTCAAAGGAATGATCAAGTCTTTGTCCTCAGGTATTTCTCTGAAGTACATCTTTATTTTAAAAAGTCCCATTATTTGTAATCTCTCCACAGTGACTGGCCTCCTGATCACCGGAACCACCCGAGTTGTCACGGTCAGCCTGAAATGTGTCATTGCATCGGAGTCCCGTTTTCTGTACACGTTTCCCCGCTCCTCAAAGAGTGCAATGCTCCAGGGCTTAGACTACAAAGGATCACATTTCAGCAACTCACCTTGGAAACACAGAGGAAATGGCAGCCCTGATCAGAAAGCTGACCACTGCAGTGCTTTAAAAAAAGTTAGATGGAGGGGTGTCTTTTGCTGGAATACTTAATGGTATGGGGGGAACAAGGAGCGTATTAGAATAGGAAAAAAAAGTGCTGGCGAAGGGTTAAATGGCCTGTTTCTGAGCTGGCGAAAGGTTAAATGGCCTGTTTCTGAGCTGGCGAAGGGTTAAATGGCCCGTTTCTGAACTGGCAAAGGGTTAAATGGCCTGTTTCTGAGCTGGCGAAGGGTTAAATGGCCCGTTTCTGAGCTGGCGAAAGGTTAAATGGCCTGTTTCTGAGCTGGCGAAGGGTTAAATGGCCCGTTTCTGAACTGGCAAAGGGTTAAATGGCCTGTTTCTGAGCTGCAATATTCCATGAAAAAAATCAATTTGTAGGCCTAAGACAGAAAAGAAAGACTTGCATTTATATAGCACCTTTCACAACCCCAGGACGTCGCAAAAACACTTTACAGCCAATGAAGTTCTTTTTGAAGTGTAGTCACTGTTGTAATGTAGGAAAGGCAGCAGCTCCCTCACACAGCAATGTGATAATGACCAGATAATCTGCTGTTTTATTGATGATCCAACGATATGTAGAGCTGCATCCCTACAATTGACCCCGCTGAAATCAGCCAACGGCATAAACTGGGCATGGAATATGGACCTTCCAGATCCGCGTGGCTCAGCTAGCTACTGGATAAACATGCTAAACCATCAGGGGAGCAAGCTCCAACAAACCTATATGCAACTGGAAAGATTCAGAAACATAAAATGTAACTATTTTCCAAGCAACGCCCAACTGCCAAAGTCTCCTTAAACGATTCATTTAAGTGGAAGAAAGCTTGCTGCTGGACTTTAGAAGTGTTTGTGTGACATTTTTCTACCCCGTTTCCTACTTATTATTACAACAGTGACTACACTTCAAAAGTGCTTCATTGGCTGTAAAGTGTTTTTGCGACGTCCTGGGGTCGTGAAAGGTGCTATATAAATGCAAGTCTTTCTTTCTTCCTTCAAGTATAGCAGAAGAACACTGGACATATTTCTGTTGAATTGCAAGGCACCTCCAATCTTTACTGGTTGAAGCATTACTTTTTTTTTGGCGTGTTTTGCTTTTTCTTCAGTAAAGATCTAAAGTGGGACTTTTGCTTCCTGAACCCAACACAAATACAAGGAAATCATAGCCTGACGTTACTGACTGGACTTGTTTCAACTACACGTAAATTATTTAACTTAATGATCATTATATAATTTTTTCACTTACTTGTAATTTTCAATACGTGAAAAGCAGAGAGCTCGGTTTCCATAAAGAATTTGATTGTCAGGACTGAAAGATTGAAAATGAATGTACTCATTAATCCACAACTTACCTTCAGCCAAGAAAAGCAGAGCTAAAGAATCATAAACTCTTAAGACAGTTTTTAATTTTGACTTCCACGTGGCTTGGGATTATTTAATTCCTGTGCGTCAGCGGGAGGAATCTCGGAGCGGCGGAGTGACTACAAAAGGCCCCAGAGGCTCAGGTAGGCGTACTAATCTCCAACCTCAGGGAAGGAGAGGAGTAAAAAGTAAATCGAGGTGTGACTTCACCACAAAACAGGTAAGTGATTGGTTAGAGTATTTCTCTCTTTTTAAAACTTTAACTCCGTGGTTTATAGTTTTTAAGGTCTCTGTGGTGTAGCGGGGACAGTTTGTAAATCAGGGCCCTTAAATATATCATTTAACTGTAGTGAAATTGGTGGGATTCATTTGTTTAATTTAATTGCAATGAATTAAAGGGTAAGTCATGGCAGGAGAGCCCGGTGCCGTGGTATGCTCCTCCTGCGCTATGTGGGAACTCAGGGACACTTCCGGTGTCCCTGACAACCATGTGTGCAGGAAGTGTGTCCAGTTGCAGCTACTGGCAGACCGCATTACGGTGCTGGAGCAGCGATTGGATACATACTGGACCATTCGCGATGCTGAGGACGTCATGAATAGCACGTTTGATAATTGGTCACACCGCAGGTAAAGTTGGCACAGGCAGAGAGGGAGCGGGTGACCAACAGGCAGAGTAGTAGGCGCAAGCAGGGGTCCCCTGTGGCCATCCCCCTCTCAAACAGATATACCGCTTTGGATACTGATTGGGGGGGGGGGGGGGGGGTGGTGGGGGGGGGATGGCTTACCAGGGGAAGGCAGCAGCAGCCAACTTCCTGGCACCAGGGGTGGTTCTGCTGCACAGAACGGGAGGAAAAGGACTGGGAGAGCGATAGTGATAGGGGACTCTATTGTAAGGGGAATAGATAGGCGTTTCTGCGGCAGCAAACGAGATTCCAGGATGGTGTGTTGCCTCCCTGGTGCAAGGGTCAAGGATGTCTCGGAGAAGCTGCAGAAAATTTTGGAAAGGGAGGGTGAACAGCCAGTTGTTGTGGTGCATATAGGCACCAACGATATAGGTAAAAACCAGGAGGAGGTCCTAAAAGCTGAATATAGGGAGTTAGGAGGTAAATTAAAAAATAGGACCTCAAATGGTAGTAATCTCAGGATTGCTACCAGTGCCACGTGCTAGTCAGAGTAGAAATAGAAGGATACTTCAAATGAATACGTGGCTAGAGGAATGGTGCAAGGGGGAGGGATTCAAATTCCTGGGACATTGGAACCGGTTCTGGGGGAGGCGGGACCAGTACAAACCAGATGGTCTGCACCTGGGCAGGACAGGGACCAATGTCCTTGGGGGAGTGTTTGCTAGTGCTGTGGGGGAGGGTTTAAACTAAAATGGCAGGGGGTTGGGAACCTGAGCAGGGAGACAAAGGAAAGGGAAACAAGGATAGAAGCAAAAGACAGGAAGGAGAATAACAAAAGGTCGCAATCGGAGAAATCAAGGGTTTAAAACAAACATGGCCACAATAAATAATAATTCTAAAAGGTCTAAGAGCGTTAAAAAAACAAGCCTGAAGGTTTGTGTCTTAATGCAAGGAGCATTCGTAATAAGGTGGATGAATTAGCAGCACAAATAGAGGTAAATGAATATGATATGATTGGAATTACGGAAACATGGCTCCAGGGGGACCAAGGCTGGGAACTCAACATCCAGGGGTATTCAATATTCAGGAAAGATAGGCAAAAAGGAAAAGGAGGTGGGGTAGCATTGCTGGCTAAAAAGAGGGGATTAACATAATTGTAAGGAAAGGTATTAGCTCTGATATTGTGGAATCTGTATGGGTAGAACTGAGAAATACCAAGGGGCAGAAAACATTAGTGGGAGTGGTGTATAGACCCCCAAACAGTAATGCAGAGGTTGGGGATGGCATTAAAAGGGAAATTAGAGAAGCGTGCAATAAGGGCACAGCAGTCATCATGGGTGACTTTAATCTACATATAGATTGGGCTAACCAAATTAGTAACAATACTGTGGAGGAGGAATTCCTGGAGTGTATACGGGATGGTTTCCTGGACCAATATGTCGAGGAACGAACTAGGGATCAGGCCATCTTAGACTGGGTATTATGCAATGAGAAAGGATTAATTAGCAATCTTGTTGTGCGAGAGGCCCCTTGGGTCAGAGCGATCATAATATGATCGAATTCTTCATTAAGATGTAGAGGGAAGTAGTTGACTCAGAGACTAAGGTCCTGAATTTAAATAAAGAGAACTATGATGCTATGAGATGCGAGCTGGGTAGGATTGATTGGGTAATGTCACTCAAAGGGTTGACGGTGGATAGGCAATGGCAAACATTCAAAGATCACATGGATGAACTACAGAATTTGTTTATCCCAGTATGGCATAAAAATAAATCAAAAAAAGGTGACTCAACCGTGGCTAACAAGGGAAATTAGGGATAACATAAGATCCAAAGAGAGGACATATAAATTGGCCAAAAAAAAAGCAGCAAACTTGAGGATTGGGAGCAGTTTAGGATTCAAAGGAGGACAAAGGGATTAATTAAGAGGGGGAAAATAGATTATGAAAGTAAGCTTGCAGGGAACATAAAAACTGACTGTAAAAGCTTTTATAGATATGTGAAGAGAAAAAGATTGGTGAAGTCAAGCATAGGTCCCTTGCAGTCAGAATCAGGGGAATTTATAATGGGGAACAAAGAAATGGCAGACCAATTAAATACATATTTTGGTTCTGTCTTCACACAGGACACAAATAACCTCCCAGAGATGTCAGGGAACATAGGGACTAATGAGGAGCAGGAACTGAAAGAAATCAGTATTTGTAGGGAAATGGTGTTGGGGAAGTTGACGGGATTGAAGGCCGATAAATCCCCAGGGCCTGATAATCTACATCCTAGGGTACTCAAGGAAGTGGCCCTGGAGATAGTAGATGCATTGCTGGTCATCTTCCAGAACTCGATAGACTCTGGAACAGTACCCATGGATTGGAGGGTAGCTAATGTTACCCCACTATTCAAAAAAGGTGGTAGAGAAAAAGCAGGGAATTATAGACCAGTAAGCCGGACATCGGTAGTGGGGAAAATGCTAGCGTCCATTATAAAAGATGTAATAGCAGAGCACTTGGAAAGCAGTGACAGGATCGGGCAAAGTCAACATGGATTTACAAAAGGTAAATCGTGCTTGACTAATCTACTGGAATTTTGAGAGGATGTAACTGGTAAAATAGATAAGGGAGAACCAGTGGATGTGGTGTATTTGGACTTTCAGAAGGCTTTCGATAAGGTCCCGCATAAGACATTAGCTTGTAAAATTAAGGCACATGGGATTGGGGGCCAAGGTATTGACTTGGATAGAGAACTGGTTGGCAGATAGAAAGTTGGAATAAACGGGTCGTTTTCCGAGTGGCAGGCAGGGGTACCGCAAGGATCGGTCCTAGGACCCCAGCTGTTCACAATATATATTAATGATCTGGACGAGGGAATTGGATGTAGTATCTCCAAATTTGCAGATGACACAAAGCTGGGTGGGAGGGTATGCTGTGAGGAGGATGTCGTGAAACTCCAGTACGATTTGGACAGGTTGGGTGATTGGGCAGAAACATGGCAAATGCACTATAATGTGGATAAATGTGAGGTTATCCACTTTGGTGGCAAAAACAGGAAGGTAGATTATTATTTGAATGGCAATAGATTGGGAGAAGGGAAAGTGCAAAGAGACCTGGGTGTTCTTGTGCACCAGTCGCTGAAGGTAAGCATGCAGGTGCAGCAGGTGGTTAAGAAGGCAAATGGTATGTTGGCCTTCGTAGCGAGAGGGTTCGAGTACAGGAACAAGGATGTCTTGCTGCAGTTGTACAGGGCCTTAGTGAGACCGCACCTTGAGTATTGTGCGCAATTTTGGTCGCCTTATCTGAGGAAGGACATTCTTGCCATGGAGGGAGTGCAGCGAAGATTCACCAAGCCGATACCTGGGATGGCAGGAATGATGTGTGAGGAGAGATTGGGTCGATTGGGCTTATACTCACTGGAGTTTAGAAGAATGAGAGGGGATCTCATCGAAACCTATAAAATTCCGTCAGGCCTGGACAGACTAGATGCAGGAAGGGTGTTCCCGATGGCCGGGGAGTCCAGAACTAGGGGTCATAGCCTAAGGATAAGGGGTAAGCCATTTAGGACTGAGGTGAGGAGGAATTTCTTCACCCAGAGTGGTGAACCTGTGGAATTCTCTACCACAGAAGGCAGTAGAGGCCAATTCATTAAATATATTCAAGAAGGAGTTGGATAAATTTCTTAAGGCTAAAGGGATCAAGGGATATGGGGAGAAAGCAGGGACAGGGTACTGAATTTGGATGATCAGCCATGATCTCATTGAATGGCGGAGCAGGCTCGAGGGGCCGAATGGCCTACTCCTATCTTCTATGTTTCTGTGAGCTAAGTGCTTACAAGAAATTATGGCCCAGATTTTGCAGTGGTAATGGCGACTGAGCCGTCAGCATTCGTCGTCATTACCCCTCGGAGACTGATCGTAACTTCAGGATTTAGAACATGTGCAGATGAACACAGAAATCCAGGAGTTGCAGTCAGTCATTCATTGTTCTGCCCCAGGTTGCGCTGCGGAACTCCTCAGAGCTGGCAATCAGTTGAAATCACATACAAGGACAAAAACTTCCCCTGCTGAACTGTTCTGGCCCTGAAAAACTAATTTTATATTTGTGGTTTGTCAAATTTTTCCATTATGATTAAGAATTACAAGTTTTTAATTTTTTTCCAAGTTTTATGATATTTCAGATTCTGCCTTAATCCTATGTGTATGTCCCAATCTTTACTTCGCTCTCTGTAAATTAGAATCTGGGCATTTCACTTCCTGGTTTGCTGTCCGAGAATTCTTCAATGTGATTGGCTGCTTAGCCAGCTTAATGACATCATTGTTTCCGGGCCCATGTGAAAAAGGGGATTGGACTTGCTACTGCTAAAAGCATGACTTAAGTTTAGCAATTTGTGGTAAAGATTTGCCAGAGGAGATCAATTAACAGCATAATTAGTTAATTTGTGTGTTGCACTGCATCAGACACTGCAACAATTTTAATCCACTGGTAGCAAAAAACGGAATTAAAATCAACTTATGCTCTATGCCCTTATGACTGGATAGTCAAACTGCTACGTATCTTCAAACCTGTGTAGTTTGAGATCATTTCTAATGCTAATAAAGCATTTTGATTTTTTAAAATCATTTAGAACAGCACAGAACAAAACATCTGCTGCAAATATCCATCTGTACAACTGAACAAGTGCATTTCTATGCCCTTGCTCTGAAAGTGACAATTACCTTAAATCAATCGCCTTGGAGTACCAGTTTACAGCAGCTTCATAGTTTTCATTTTCAAATTCTTCATTGCCTTTCTTTCTATATTCTTCACTTATCTGAAATAAGAGGATCGAGATTCTGAAATGTTATACAAACTTCTCACTTGCTGCACTTTTTAATATCAAATCATTAAATTCTGACAGTATTATTTTTTTCCCCCCTATTAAAGCAATTACTGCAAGGATGCCAAAATCACAGGCAGACCTCCTAGATCCAGATACAAACTGCAGATTTAATTTATTAGCAGCATCTGCAAAAATCACAAGAGTGGGAAACCTAGAAGTGCATCGCAGCAAAGGTTTTGATAGGTTCCTCCCCACCTGCTCCTCCCCTCCCCCACTGTAAAATAAGTTCAATAAATGTTGGAATCGCAGAGTCATTTCTGTAGTTTGCCCAAATACAAAGCATGTGATTTTTTCCCCTTTTGCTTCTTATAAAAGACATTTTATGTTTCTCCTCAGTACATTTTATATAGGATTACATGTGGGCTGGGACGCATTTCAAGAACATATCATCCCAGGCTGCAGGAGAGGGAGTTGTTGATGAGCTTTTCAAGCTTTGCTCACATCTGAACCGCCACGAGCATTGTAACACACTAAAGCCTATGCACAGTCCTCCATATATGTACAGATTGTGCTATTTATTGGTAATCAACTGTGGATTAGCACAAGATGTATTTTAAATTTATTTCAGAGTTATTAATTCTTCAGAGTGGTCATAATCTTGATCTACTTATAACTCACACCGCCACAGAAATAAAACACATAAAACTGCCCCACAAACACCACTTTATAACAATTAATGGTTACATGTGAGCTTGATGGCAGGTTAGAATTCAACTGAGTATCACTGTAGACATTATTGATATCTAAACCAGTCATAAGATTATTGCCCTTTAATCTGCCTCAGGTCACCATTTCTACCTATTCACCTTATTTTGCAATGGAAGGTATTTATTTCTTTATGTAGTTTAATGTGAATTGCTACTTTTTTTTACGCCGAGGGAAACAGGCGAAATAATTTCAACATAAAGAACAGGTGATGAAAAAGAATGAGTCTCCACAGCAGCCGTCATAGAAAAGTGAGTTAACAATTATACCTGAAGGAAATGTATAGAGCACAGTTCAGCTGAAAACTCATCAGTTCAGTATCCTGCAGCACAAAACCCTTTTAACAGAATCCTTTACTCTTTCTACATACCTGGTCCTCTCTCTTTGGCACTAGATTAGGAATATTCTCACTGCCGAGAAACAACATCTTTACAAAATATGCATCTGCAAGAAAAAAGTTAAAAATGAACATTGTTCTTTCACAATTTGTACAAAGTTAGGTTTCGGACAGCCCAATTGGTAAAACTAGCAAGTGGCTGAGACATACAGACCACAAAATCCCAGGTTTGCTTCCCAGTCTATGATGAGTTGGCTGATGTCATAAGGTGGCAGTAGGGACACTTTGCCTCAGTGTCCCTAGGCAAGAGAGAGGAAAATTTGGCAAGGTTCTAGCTCCTACTTGCTATCCATCGCCCCCTCCTTGAACGCAATTGCATGTGCACATGACGACAGGACTGGACTCAGCTACCATGCCTCCCATATGAAACACTTGCTACGCAGACTCACACATGAATAGCCACTTAGGCACGGCATGCCTGGCATCCTTGGAACCATGCCTAGCAAGAACTGAAACTTTCAGGAGAGGATAAGGAAAGGGAACAAAAAAAAACGAACCCATATGCAGAAACTACATTTTCAAGTGAAAAGATCTCAAACTTTTAATAAAGTCGCAGGTTGCTTACACTAACACTGGAGCAGAAATGCTCCATAGTGCTCGACAATCCCACAAAGCGAGTTCCCAATTTCAACTGCGGGAGATGCTTGACTGAGATCTGGTAGTTACCCCACTGGTTGGGGGGGGGGGGGGGGGGGGGGGGAAGTAGATAAAATTATTTGGAAAGTTGCTTTGGGACAGAACTGTAGAGCTGACAACAGCTGTTATAAAGCAGCCACGTACCATGTTTCCAATTGATACAATGATGCACGACACTATCAACTTTTCCAAGATAAAAATTGGTGCGGAGAGAGCGAGCCCGAGGGGAAACAGTGCGAGAGGCTAACAGATAAAAGCGGAAGAACTGGTGGCAGAGGGTCAGTGAGAGCAGTTATGTCAGAGCCAGAGCATGAGCTAAACGCGGAACACAGCAAGAAATTCTAAAGTGACGTCACTGCCGCGGAGGGAGCGGATTGGTGGACGACAGGTAAATGTTTCATTAAATTGTTTTTTTTTCCACTGTTAAGAAACGGACCTCTAAGAAACTGACCTTTAAAGGACTGAGATACTAAAATAGTAAAAAAAACTAAAAACACTGGAATTGATAATCTATTAATCTAAAACACAATGGAAACTACCATCAAGTGAAGGACTGGAGGGTTGCTAATGTTATATTATTATCCAAGAAATGTGAGGGGGATAAACCAGGAAACTACAGGCCAGTCAGTCTAATACCGGTGGTGAGGATGTTATTGGAAGTCATTATCAGGGACAAAATAATATTTAATTTGGCTAATCAAGGAGAGCCAGCAGATTTGTTAAAGGCAAATAGTGTCTGACTAACTTGACTGAATTCTTTGACGAGGTAACAGAGGAGGTTGATCAAGATAGTGCAGTAGATGTGTACATGGACTTTCGGAAGGCATTCACAAAGTGCCACATAGGAGGCTTGTTAAGATGGAAGCCCATGGAATTAAGGGGAAAGTGGCTGTTAGGACACAGAATTGGCTCAGTGACAGGAAGCAGAGGGTGGTGGTGGATGGATGTTTTTCAGACTGGGAGGTGGTTTGCAGTGGTGTTTGCAGTGGTGTTCCCCAAGGGTCAGCTTTGGATCCATTACTCTTTTCAATTTTTATGAATGACCTAGACTCGCGTGTATGGAGCAGCATTATAAAGTTTGCAGACGACACTAAACTTGGCAACGTAATAGATAGTGAAGAGGATAGTTCAGGATGATAGACATCATTGGTCACAATCCATAGACATTGATTAAATGGGCAGAAGCTTGGCAAATAGAGTTCAATGTGGAGAAAAGTGAAGTGATGTACTTTGGGAGGACTAATATGGAAAGACAATACATTATAAATGGCACGATACTGAAAAACGTAGATGAGAGGTGTCCCTATACACAAATCCTTAAAAAGGTGGCAGGGCAAGTTGATAAGGTAGTTAAAAAAGCATATGGGTTACTTGGATTTATAAACAGAGGAATAGAATGTAAGAGCAAATTGATCATGCTAGAGCTTTATAAATCACTGATTAGGCCTCAGCAGGAGTATTGTGGACAATTCTGGGCACCACACTTCAGGAATGATGTAAAGGATTTAGAAAGGGTGCAGAGGAGGTTTACCAGGAATGACGGGCTTCAGTTACGAGGAGAGGTTGGAAAAGTTAGGACTGTTCTCCTTGGAACAGAGGTTAAGATGTGACCTAATAGAGGTTTTCAAGATGATGAGAGGTTTTGATAAGAGTAGATAGGGGGAAATCTATTCTCTCTGGTGAGTGGGTCAATAATCAGAGGTCACAGATTTAAAATCATTGGCAAAAGATCTAGGAGGAGAATTGTTTTCATTCAGTTGTCAGGATCTGGAACGTTCTACCTGAAAAAAGGCGGCGGAAGCTGACTTGATAAATAATTTTAAACGGGAGTTGGACAGGTACTTGAGGATGAGGAACTTACAGGGTTACGGACAAAAAGCGAAGAGGTGGGACTCAGCACGACTGCTCTTTCCAAGGGCCAGCACAGTCACAACGGGCCGAATGGCCTCCTTCTGTGCTTTAAGTTTCTATGATTCTACGAAAAAGACCATCAAGAAACTTAAAAAATGAAAAATTTTGAAGATTTCATGAAATGTTAAAAAATCTCTTCAGACACATTTAAACCCACTACTTATGGTGCCCATCACAAATTTCCATAAAAGTACAAATACAACTGATCTAGAACTCCATCCCCTAACAGCTATCCCCCTCATCCATTACCACAGACCTTGACTACCTCCACTGACTCCCCAATCATTAGCAAATTGAATTAAAAGTTCTTTCCCTCGTTTACAAATCCCTTCACAGCGTCACCTCCTCCTGTCCTGTATCCCTCTGTTCTGCTAGGTCTGGATTCATGTGTAATTCTTCCTCCTTCTGCTCCAATAGTAGTACAGCATTCAGCCATCATGGCCTAATCTCTTGATTCCACCCCACCCTCCCACCCACAAACCTTGCTACATCTCTCCTCACTTTCAAAAGACTCTGAAAAACCTACGCCCTCAAACACAACATCAGTCACATTCCCGAACCACATTCTCCCAACTCCTGCTTGCGGTCAGATTTCGTAAAGCCCCTTGGGAACTTTCACTACATTAAGTGACCACTGTACACAGCTGTAACTTTCCTCAATAACCATCATTAATGGGATATTTCTGCATTTATTTTTCTATATTTAAACAAATAAATATATTTAACAACTTTAATAAAATCATTCACCATTAAAAAAGAGAGGGTCATCACGCTGTTGTAAATGGGATATCACATTTAAACAACTTACAGATCCCACCAGGCATAATGCTCCAGGCTTCACCACCTGCTGTATTGTCAGGTTGACATGCTGCTTAAATGTGTTAACGCACCAGGATCGATGTGGGTATTCTCCATTAATGTTGTACAGTTCGAAGACTACTTACACTGAAAACAGCCAATTGCAATAGCTGCCATCCGTGACCGATTCGTTTCAGAATTCACCTCTGCTCGCACAGCGTTAAATTCTCCCGCCTTTTCGATCATATCAATGGCATCATCGAGGTCACAATTAATCTGTGTAAAGGAAATTAAACTGAGAACTGCACAGAAATTACAATTTGCTTTTCTTCCCAACTTCAGCATATATGCTCCTTCAAACACACAAACGTTTATAAAGTTAAATGACAATAACTTGTATTTATTTAGCACCACCGATTTAGAAAAATGACCCAAGAGGTGCAATCAGACAAAAATGACAATTGAGCTAAAAAAAAAGATATTAGGAGTGGTGACAAGCTTCTCTGTCAAAGAAGTGGTTTTAAGGAGGGTTTTAAAGGTGGGGGGGGGGGGTTTAAGAAGTGAAATCCAGAGTGAGGGGCCTGGGCAGCTGAAGACGTGGCTGCCAATGATGGGGAGAAGGGGGGAGGAATGCACAAGAGGCCAGAGTTAGTTAAAAGGATAGTTCCAGGGTTGTAGGGCTG
This sequence comes from Somniosus microcephalus, assembly GCF_052327205.1. Classification (NCBI taxonomy): domain Eukaryota; kingdom Metazoa; phylum Chordata; class Chondrichthyes; order Squaliformes; family Somniosidae; genus Somniosus; species Somniosus microcephalus. The sequence continues at coordinate 110,646,750 of NC_141000.1, forward strand.
GAGGAGGTTAGAGATAGGGAAAGGCAATGCAGGTTAGCAAGGACAGGAATGACAGGCGAACGGGACTTGGTGCGGGGTAAAATATGGCCCTGGACAAGACTTACGACAGGAGGTTGAATAGTCTATATTCAAGCACTGGAAAACTGATCTACAAGTCCCACTTTTACGCAGGTTTTCAATAAGCTTCAACTCTTCAATTTGCATTTTTCTGCATGCAGGCAACACAGTATTTAAGTCACTTTTCTAGAATTGTCCTTTGATAGTCCAGTGTCCTCTGCCATGTTTCAGATTGTGAACAATTAATTAATATATATACACATTTCATTTCATGGAGGCCACCTTGTAGATGCCAATTTATGCATTACAAACAAATGAGAAGTAAAAGACAGGAGGAAACCTTACCAACCGCATCCCCTTGCCTTAGCAAAAATTTTATATCTGGCTATCCATTAAAATAAAACGGCCCGTATTTTCCGATTGGAGGCTTCCTGTGTGTGGAGGCCTCCGATCTGGAAAAAAATCTATGCCCTTACCCGAGGGCTCCCAAGGTGCGTACACTACCGCTCCTGGGCCTCTCCAAACTCGAAATGCACAGGGCCCACATATCCCAGAGGCACAGGCGGTTCGCAGGCGGCCCTGGGATCACGTAGGCCATGGGGAGCCAATCGAAGAAGGGAATCTCCCTTCATACACTTGACAGACAGACCTGTCAAATATATGAATGGAGATCACCCCAAAAACACAAACATTAAATAATTTTTTTTTTTTTTTTTTTTTAAATCACATTTTTAAAATTAGTTGAATTACAATAAATTAAATATATTAAGCAAAAATTTAATTTTGAAAAAAATTATTAAAGTTTTTTTACAGGGCTAAAAATAAACTTACCTTTTTAAAAAGTATTTTTAAATGTTAAATGAGTGAAATTAAAAAAAAAAAAAAACTTTTTTCAACTTTTATGCTGGTAAAAGCAGGCCATACGCCTCCTTTTACCAGGCGTAAGATTTCTAAGGGTTTTCTGCGGGTGGAGGTTCTCCAGAAAGAGCATTCTTGACAGATCGGAAATGCCGGTTTTCAGCGCATGTGCTTGGCATTGTCCCTACAGGTGTGTACACAGCACGTACCCACCCGTAGGCATCGGAATATACGGCCCAACATTTCTGACACCATTACTGCATCATGAAGATAGTTCAGAAGATCCTCATTAAAAATTCTATTCATTTGCTGTTCAACACTAGGATATTGGTCAAATAATGTACTTTACAACTCCATGAAAGTTCTTCGCAAACAACCACTTAAGAGCAATAAACTGTTCCGTGAAGTTACTTTAGTTATTTTACTTACCCCATCTACTTTATCCCATAAATCCAATAAACAGGACAGGAATTTTGTAGACTGTTGCAAAAGAAAAGCAGAAGCATAACTGAGGTTCTCAAATTTACTTGCAGTAGCCTTAAATAAAAGTTAAACATTTGCTGAATTCAGCTTTAAGTATTTATAAATGCCACTATTTTCTATAAATTAATAGTCAGCCTTGGCTCAATTGTAGCACGCTAGTCTCTGAATCAACAGGTTGGGAGTTCGAACCCCACTCTAGAAACTGGAGGACATAACCTGGGCGGACACTTCACTGCAGTACAGAGGGAGTGCTGCACTACTCGAAGGGTCATCTTTTGGATGAGATTTAAACTGTTTGCCCTCGCAGGTGGACATAAAGGGCAGGGTTTTCATTGGGCCGTGGAGTCGGGATTGGAGGTGTGCCGGGGGGGGGGGGGGGGGTTAAAATCCCAAAATCAGGGGTCCCGACCCCATCCCGCACCCAAACCCACCTCCATGTCAGTTTCAAAGGAGGCGGGTACCCACCCCGCACTGGGACCTGCCTCCGAGGCGGGAAGGGGATTAGTGCCAATTAACTGCCTATTAACAGGCAGTTTTTAGCCTAATCCCTATTTTTAAGGCTGGAGTGTGGGATTCCCAACGGCTCCAAACCATGCCAAGTTAGAGGAGGCGGGCCATCGGGTTGAAGGACTTGGAGGGGTCGAGATGTCAGTGTTTAGGTGAGTGATGTGTGCATGAGTGCAAAGGTAAGTGTGTTTGGTGTGTCTAAAGTGATTAAATAAGTTTTACATACCTTTACTTACCTTTTCAGCCTTCCTTCCTTTAGGTCCCGGGAGTCCCTCATCTCACCGGCACAGAAAGCAGAATGGCTGCGAACTGTCAAAAGTGACAGCCTGCAGCTTTCTGTGCAGGAGAGATTTCTAACTGAGTCTGTGGAGAAGGACTCAGGTTAGAAGTAAGACTGTCAGAGTTTGACAGCTTCAAACAGCTGTGAAACGCTGATATTTCATCTGTCAAAAACTCTTGACAGATGAAATTTCAGTCTGTGACGTCACCTGCTGCAGGTTGGCCCTTAATTGGCCTGCTGAGCCCGCTGGGTGGGCTCAACAAGGTCAATCAAGTTAAAATCGCGTGGATTGGCCGCATCTCGATGGAGGCGGGACTACAACCCTGAAAGTTATAGTCCCGCCTCCAACCCGACTCCTGAATGAAAATCCAGCCCAAAGTATTCCATGGTACCATTCGAAGAGCAGTACAGGAAGTTCCCCGGGCCAACATTTATTCCTCAACACACACCACCAAAAAAAATTAACTGGTTATTTATCCTGTTGCTGTTTGTGGGACCTTGCTGTCCACTCTGCCGTGTTTGCCTACAATACAAGTGACTACACTTAAATCTTGCTTAAATTGGCTGTGAAACACTGTATAAACGCACGTTCTTTCTTTTCTTTTACTGGAAAGCAATTGTAATTTTCTCCCCTCCTTCCCTGCTGGGGCAAAGTTTGACATGTGTCAGAGGCTCTCCGGAACGTGACAATGTCATTTCATTCAACTGTAGAAGGGCATCACAGGCAACATTCTTTCCTCAGCCAACACCCATGAACGGTAACTTTCCAAAATGTGTCACCAGATAGCAATCAGGAAGAAGATCACTGGGTGATTTCCCCATTCTTTGCACTGGCAACTCTGAGGCCAATTGTGACAGTGTAGCTTTTTTTTTTTTTATAAACTCATTCATTCTTGGGATGTGGGCATCACAGGCAAGGCCAGAATGTATTGCTCTGGATACAACAGAGTGCTTTGCTAGGACACTTCAGAGGACAGTGAGGAGTCAATCACATTGGTGTGGGGCTGAAGTTACACAAAGGCCAGACCGGGTAAGGACGGCAGGTTTCATTCCCTTAAAGGATATTAATGAACCAGTAGGGTTTTTGACGACAATTCGAATAGTCACTTTTATTAATACCAACTTTTTATTCCAAATTTCTTTTTAAATTGAATTTAAGCAGCTGAGATCAGATCATTCAGCATAAACTGAGTATCAAAGAAAAATAGCCACATTTCTATTACGTCCATGCAATTGAATACCTGAAAATTCCTGCAAGGATAATTATAAATTTGTGCACTTTTGCCACCCCTCCATTTTCCCTTCCTTGTTAGACCCCTTCCCACTGACTCCCCAGCAGAAGGTGTTGATTCAAAAGCTCCTGGACTGTAAATGATTCTGATCCTATCTACTGACTCAACTTCAAACAGATCAACAAAATATTCTACCAACTGTAAAATGCCCAATTTACAAAAGCATACTTACGTTGCGTTTCTTTATTACCTCGAGCACCGCTTCCAGGAGCTCAATAGTTTGTAGCTTTATCAAATTCAATTCAAAGACATCATAATTCCTGGGGGGGGAAAAAAACCAAGACTTAAGATTGAAGCTTCTGCAATCTTCACCCATTAAGCTGCTGTGGCACTTTTAATGTCTGGGCGTGTGCTACCACTTCTTGAAAGAAAAAAAGTTAGTAGTGGAATACTTGAGAAATGTTGAGACCCAATGTCCTCTCCAAACACTTTAGCACTCACATATAGAGGCAGGTGTAGGGTAAAGCTCCATTAACACTATGCCAACAAGTGCCATATCCTGCACCTGTGAAGAGTGCCAGTGTGAATTTTTCCATTCTCACCAGCCATCCTTATGGCTTCCATGAGTGAACTTGGTAATTAGGGCTAAATTTAGCTCGGCTCTACACTATAGGCTCACACCCAGTAGCAACCTGGTTGAGAAATGGTGAAGCTCATTTTATGTCACTTACAACCCTTCGAACTAAGTGAAGAGACTTTCATTCTAGTAGTCTGGACTGATTTGAACCAAAGTTCCACACAATTCTCATTCATAACTTCTTAAACATCCATGGTAAGAATCTGATTAACATGAGCACTATCTAGTTTATGGAAGAGATGTCAAACTGAGGACCATCTGCCAGCTTGGGTGGATGCAAAAGATTCTGTGGCACTGTTCGAAGAAGAGCAGGGTAGTCCCGCCGGTACCCTGGCTGACACTCGTTGCTCAATCAACACCATCAAAAAAAAATTCAACTCGTCATTTATCGCAGAGCTGTTTGTGGGACCTTGCGGAGCACAAACTGGCAGCCGCATTTGCCTATATTACAACAGCGACTGCACTTCAAAGTAATTCATTGGAACATCTTAAGGATGTGAAATGTGCTCTATAAATACAAGTTCTATTTCCCCGCCTCCCCCCTTCTTTTCCATTTTAAAGCACAGGAACAGTGTGGTATTCCACTGCCACTTAATGACCTGCACACCATACTCAGCAAACAGCAAGGATAATTTCTATGCGTTCAAGTTCAGAATCCATGTTATCAACCACTATGTTATCCAGACCAAGGTCAAAGAAACTGTACTACAAAAACACTTACTCTGCATCTATGAATTTGGCTGCAATGGCCCACTGTTGATAGCGATCATCCTTTTTCTTCTGAGCAAATAAATAGGGCCATAGGATGTGCAAATGTATCATATGCCAACGTCTGTAACCCATCTGATGAGTTTTGTGTGTGTCAGAACACCAAATCTCAGCTGTTTCCACTGAATTGGGGGGGGGGGGGGGGGGGGGAGAAAGAAAAAAAAAAGAGTAAAGAACACTGAGCATATCAAACAATAGATTTAATTTTTTTGCAAATTGTCTCTGCCACATGCTGGTATATTGTTCCACAGGCACTGACAAATCTCCAGCACATTAGCCAAGTAGCCTTCTTTCACGTGCAAGTCTAAACTGTGACGACTGTGTGAGGCGGACACCTCACTAGCCTGAAACAACTGAGGCAATAATGCAGTTCTCCCACTATTGTCCTGGTTAAATTCAGCTAACTCTGTACTGAAGACCTTTCTGGTCTAAAACACACCACATTTCAAAACTACAGTGAGCACAGCATTTAAAAGCGACCTGCACGTTCTTCCAGGTATTCAAGTGGAGATTTTGAGAAAATTAAGACACAAATGGAGAAACAAATACAGGAAACTTCGCGATATCCAGCACCGACGGGACCGAGCTGCTGCCGATCTATCAAAACTTCCGGATAGACCAGCGCTAATGTTGAAGGATACGGAGGTTTTCATCTCCGTATCTGACAACAAACACTGTTGCTTAGCAACAGCTTGTAAACACTCGGCCCCTACCTTGGAAGTGTCTCTGCAGCTGTTGCTAAGCTAGAGACGCTTTCCAGAGCCTCACTGTTAAAAAAAAAAAAAAAATGGGAGAAGAAAAAAAACCTAACCAAAACGGCTGCTGATTTCTGCCGTTAGATCGAGGTTTCCGGACATACAACTTCCGGATAAACCAAAGTTTCCTGTATATAGCAATCTAAATAGCAGCCAACAAAAATGACTGGACAATTACTTATTGTATGCACTGCAGGACATTTCTCTCGTGATCAAAGCAATTACAAAGCACACAGCCCTTTCTTCAATACCACCATCACCTGTTGCTGCCCTAACTCTGAACTGCAGCTTTCTCTAGCTTCTCGCCCATCCTCCTTTATGCCCTTCTAGGAGCTCACCTTGTCCACAAGACCTACCTCCTGCCCTCTTGACCCCATTGCCACTAACCTGCTGACCACCCAACTTCCCTTCCTGCCCCTTCTAATGGCTCCCTCTCATTGGGTTACTGTTTCTCTCCCTTTCAAAGCCAGTCAGCCAACCTCACCCCCTCCCAAAAAAAATCCTTGACCCCACTGTTCTTGAACACTGTCACCTCCCAATCCATGCCGCAACGCCATGTTTGAAACTCTCCAATCAGGTTTCCATTCCTGCCACAGCACTGAAACAGGTAATAACATGAATTCAAATTCTCAAACTACCATCGTGGGGTTTGAACGAACTGGATTATTAGTCCAGGCCTCCAAATTACTCATCCAGTAACATAACCACTACACTACCATGCCCAAATGCCTCAGCCATTCTGCTGCTGAAACCCTCATCCATGCCTTTAACTCCAGAATCGACTATTCCAATGCTCTCCTTGCCAAGCACCCACCTTCCACCCTCTAAAATTCAGCTCTTCCAAAACTCTGCTGCCCATATCCTAACCTGCATCAAGTCCCACTTACTCATTACTCATCTGCTCGCTGACATATATTGGCTCCCAGTCGCCAACATCTCCAATTTAAAATTCTCATCCTCGTGTTCAAATCCCTCCATGGCCTTGTTCCCCACCCCCCTCCCCCCCAAATGCTGCGACCTCCGGCAGCACATTTATCTTCCGCAAACGCAGAGTTCCTCAAACATTGCCCTCTTGTGCATCCCGCACTTCCTTCGCCCATATTTGGTGCCATGCCTTCAGCCATCTAGGTCCCAAGCTGTGGAATTTTCCACCCGAACCTTTCCACATCTCTCTCGTCTCAAGACCTTCCTTAAAACCTACCTCTTTGGCCAAACTTTTAGTCACCCCTCCTAATATCTGCTTCTTTGGCTCGGTGTCAATTTTTTATCGTCGGTTTATACTTCTTGAGATTATAGCTAATTTCTTTGCCTTGGGTCATTTTTTGACATCAAAGGTACTACAGGAAACTTTCGTTTATCCGGAGGTTAAATGTCCGGAAAGCTCTATCCACCGGCAAAATTCAGGAGTCGGTTCAGATAAGTTTTTTTTCTTTTCGTTGCTTTTTTTCTGCAGTCGTGGCTCTGCAAGGTCTAGCTGAAGCTGTTGCTTAGCTACAGAGACACTTGCAAGCTACGCTGACTGTTTTGAAGCTGTTGCTAAGCAACAGGGTTTGTTGCTTCACACGGAGCTCAGAAGCTCCGTATGTTTTAACATTAGCGCTGGTTTCTACGGCAGTTTTGATGGGACGGCACCAGCTCGGTCCCGTCAGTGCCGGATACCAGAAAGTTTCCTGTATATAAATGCAAGTTATTGTTGTTGGTGTTGTTGCTACCCTCCAATACAACAACTTTAATGTCAAGCAAACCCAAGACTCAACATTGTAAACAACCATCATCAATAACCAAGCAAGTCCCCAAGTCTTAATTGCTGTTTTAGAAGTCTATTCTCACCACACGGTGTGAATATGCAGTGTGATGTGCCATGGAGTCAAGCAGACCAAGAAAATCTACCGTTTAATTCCCCATCTATGCTAGTTGCTCTGAACCAGGGCCACAGTGGGTATACAAATGGTCTCAAAGTTCCTGGGCAATTGCAATCCGGGAACCCCTGCTAGAAACAAGAATGTGCGAATTCTGGATGAGGGCAGGGTGAATACCAGCTGCAAGAACCCCACAAATACTGACATTCAGTGCCCAAGGCCACAATGGAGAGGTGCCACTGCCTACTGAACTACGGTCCAGTATTAAAAGCAAGGAGAAAAAAGGAAAATGGAGGGAAAAATCCTGTTTTAAATACAGACAGAACGCCCCCCCCCCCCCCCACTACAACAGCTTGATGTACTTACTATTATTTTTTGGCTTCATTTGATTATATCTTTCCGATATTGCTTCACTCTGAAAGGAAACAACGTAAGTAATTACTGCCTTGTCACTGGTTAAGTCTAATACATACATTTATAAATCAATCATTCAACAAAATCACACAAAGAAACTGTTCATCCAGAACAACACTACGACAATCCATCTCGACGGCAGTTTTCTGTCATCCACCGCAGGTTTCATCATCTATCTACAGCGGTCTGTTTACCTTTACCAACGCAAATAATAAGTCACTTGTAAGGCAATTATGGAAGGGAATATTAATTTACACAACTCATTGATTTAGCATGGCATTCTAAGCAAATTTGATACAATGAAAGAACGCCTTAATAACCAAGAAATATTGTAATTCATTTTTAAATAAAAGTTATTTAATGTACAATATATTCCCTACTAGTTTAACAATACTCACCAGCACTGAAACTGGAGGGGCCTTTGCAGGCTTTAAATAGTACACTAGCACTGTAAAACATTAACGCATGTATGCACTTTGACAATTACCTTTATCACACGCAAATATGATCTGTACAGACAACAGCTTATGTCCATTTGATACTAACTTGAGGTTTAATTGCGCTCAATGAAAAGAAATGAAAAGGCAGAAGCTACTGTTCATGCTATGATCTTTGACTTAGTCAGTTACCAACTTAGCACATCCTCTTCCCGGGAAAGCAACTCAACCACTAGATCGTTCAAACAAACATTTATAGCTTTGACTGTGTTTTAAAAACAAAGGGATTACAAAGAGTGAAATTCGTTCCTTAAAAACTATGAAAGTTGATCTGTACAGTTGTGCCAATTAGTCATTTTAACAATCTATCAGAATAAATCAATGCGTAGGATGAGAGATATACATACTTGTTTCCAATTAACAGCAGCTTGCGTCAGCATTCTTGTCATACCCTATAACTCGTATGCCTCCTCTACTCCCACGGACACCATTTCTCCTGGCCCTGTACTCCATCACCAGCCACTCTTTTAGTCACAATGTCATTCCCTTGGGGAAGATCTCTCTAAACTCCTCAAACTTTACCACCTTCCTTCCTGTTTTCAAAAAAGTGTTTCTGTTCGACTAGGCTTGCAGAACACACCTCTGCTCCCAAACACATTCATTCCCCTCTTCTGCTGCTCAATGTGAAATTTACCCTGTAAAGTGTTCGGTGACATCTTAATGTACTAACAAGAAAAATCTGCATCTAAGAGCACTGCTACCAACTGAGCCTAGTCTCATTCTGAGTTAGAAGGGTTCAAGACCACCCTAGGATTTCAGCATTCAAACTCGCTGCTCATTGAAACATATAAAATTCTTAAGAGGGCTTGACAGGGTAGACGCTGTTTCCCCTGGCTGGAGGGTCTAGAACTAGGGATCACAGTCAATGTCCCCCTTAATTTTAAATTTGGGTGCGCGAGCCCTTTAACGGGCTGCGCAACCCATTCAAAGCTTCACACAGGCGCAAAATTTCACATTGTAAAAGCCGGTCCCGGGCTGAGCGGGACCAGCAGACAGCTGCGCAGCCTAGAGGGAACATTTGTCATAGTCTCAGAATAAGGGGTTGGCCATTTAGGACTGGGATGAGAAATTTCTTCACTCAGAGGGTTGTGAATGTTTGGAATTCTCTACCCCAGGGGGCTGTGGATGCTCATTTGATGAGTATATTCAAGACTGAGATCGATTGATTTTTGGACTCGAAGGTAATCAAGGGATATGGGGATAGGACGGGAGAGTGGAGTTGATGTAGAAGATCAGCCATGACCTTATTGAATGGCAGAGCAGGCCTACTCCTGCTCCCAATTCTTAGGTTCTCATGTAGGTGCTGTGCTTCAGATTGGGTGCTAAACCAATTATTGCTCTTTACAACACAAACATGCATACAAAAAATAATTCTAATCGCGATCTAGTAGCTGGTTCCATGCAGATTGCCTATACTGTATTAACGCAACATTCATTTGGATATCTGAAATAGGTTCACGAGTTAAAAAATTAACATGCCCACAGGTGGCTGGCTCTTTTTGGAAGTAGTAGAACTTATTTGCTTTTCAAAGGCCAGCTCAATGACAGACCTTGGTGACAGACAGGAATGAAAAGGTCGAGAAGTTTTCACTGATGTGGAGCTATAGAAATAGCGATTACAGTTAGAAGAGAGGCATATGCAGATGGTGGGAGATGTGGGTCTCGCTCGATCAGCTGCACGCCTAACTGTGAACAAGCCAAGGTTGAGGGAGCTGGTAGAAATGCACACGCACAGAAACATGCAAAGCGTTAAATTTTTTACATCGAGCTACAGGCTGGTGAAGCAGCAATCTGCAGACTGGATGAGTGAACATTTAGAAGCTGTGAAACACTCGAATTTAAGCAGGACCTATATTTAACCAGAATAGTTAACATTAAGACAATAGCAAATGAATTCGAATTTTGGAAAAAAAGTGTGGATTTTATTAACGTGCCATGAAATGAGGTTCACTGTATTAACATTCATAAATACACAAGTTAATTAAAATATATACGCTCTGATCCAAGTACAACGAACATTAGCATTGTAGGGTACAGGCTCTCCTTGTTTTCTCCATATAGCGAGTCCCCCCACAAAAGCCTAGTCTGCAGAATGAAGCAACACTGGCAAAACCACATTTAGTTCCCATCTGATGAAGGGTACACACACCCAAGGTCTTTCCTGTCCTTCATCTTTGATTGATCAGCTGCGCATTTCTAGCACTTTATGTTTTTACTTCAGATGTCCAGCACTTGCAGTTCCCCATGTTTATTCTGCTAAAGTTAACAGATGTACGTTTAAAGTGATTGGTAAACTTTTAAACTCGCCTATTAACGATACCTGCCTTGATGACAATCAATGACAAAGAATTGCCTTTCTTCCACAAAGGGAAGTGTTTGTTTTTAAACCTCCTAATTGCCATAATTTCTTAAGACTTGCATTTATATAGCGCCTTTCACTAACACTGAACGTCCCAAAGCACTTTACAGCCAATGAAGTACTTTTTTGGAGTGTAGTCACTGTTGTAATGTAGGAAATGCAGCAGCCAATTTGCACACAGCAAGCTCCCACAAACAGCAATGTGATAATGACCAGATCATCTGTTTTAGTGATGTTGGTTGAGGGATAAATATTGGCCAGGATACCGGGGAGAACTCCCCTGCTCTTCTTCAAAATAGTGCCATGGGATCTTTTACATCCACCTGAGAGAGCAGACAGGGCCTCGGTTTAATGTCTCATCCCTCAGTACTGCCCTGGAGTGTCAGCCTAGATTTTTTCTGCTCAAGTCTCTGGAGTGGGACTTGAACCAACATCCTTCGGACTCATAGGCGAGTGTGTTACCAACTGAGCCACAGCTGACACAAATTCAATAGGAACTTTTAACAAGCTTAAATACACTGTACTGAATACAGCTGACTGACCTGCTCACTGTTTCCAAACATTTCTGTGTTTTCTCACAATTTCAAAATCTGCAGCTTTTTGCTTAGTCACAGTGTATGTTAGATAACAAAGGACCACCCATTTTTTTTTTGGGAATATCTGAAAACCAATTCCTCCCCCCCAGATTTTATAAGAACATACCATAAACGTGTAATGATGATAGCCGTTCAGTTTCATGTCATCCGAGTCGGAGCTGGAATCATCCATGGCTGTGGAACCTGAAACAACATTCACCGTATTATTTCGATAATAAAGTAATTCAAAGGACTGCGTAAACTTGCCCTACAAGTCCCTAAGAGACTGCAAGATACCCTGAAGTGCTCCTTCCAGTACACAATATCACTCACTAGAGATGAGCGCCCTGCTGAACTCAACTTCCCTCGTGTATCAACCAGAAGCTCCCTCCACCTGATTGCCAATGCCGTGCCAATCACGAGCTCCTAAGCCAGGAGACAGAAATTTGAATCCCAGCCTGAAGGAACATTCACGTTTGCATAGACTATACAGGGAAATGTTTTGGCAGTCCTGGGCATGGTTATCTGCAATCGGAAGGACAAACTGTCCGGAGTGCAGTCCTCTCCTGTTCAAGTGTGCCTCTTCGAGTCGGAAACAGAGAACCATTACAGATGTCTCCTATCCTCATGACCCAGGGGGCGGGGAGGGGCGAGTTTAAACTCACTACTTTTTGAAAATAAAACACGGACAAGAACTTGTTTCGGGAACATTGTTGATCGGTGAAAATCAACGCACTGAAAGCCATCAGCATTACTCCAAGTGACACAAATTTTTAACGTACAGCATCATTTTGGCACTGCACTTGCTTCAAGAATTTTAATGGGTCCCAGGCACTCATCTTTAATCTGCGCTAGTGTATACTGAGCTCAATCCCTGTTCCAGGGTATAGGGGATTGACTCCTAAAACCCCACGGTCACAACAGGCACCCTGGAATTCCCAACCTACCACCACTGTGGGAGCAAGCACCATCAGAACTGAAGCAGCTCAAGGGGAAGGCCCACCGCCGCCTAGTCAGGTCAACTAGAGATGGGCAATAGATATGGTATGGCTCCCTCAGCATCAACCACAGCCAGAGAACTATTTTTTATAAAAAGGTTACAACTCTGTACCCAAGGAGAGCAGAAAATCAGGGGGAAAAAAATATTCCTACAATTCTGACTTGCAAATACATTTTAAACATATATTTAATGTGAACAACTCCAATTTTTATTTTACAACTACACTTAATCACTTTTCTTTTTAAAAAGTATTTTTCTTTAAAAAGTCATGTACAGGAAACTTTGGTTTATCCGGAGGCTAAATGTCCGGCAAGCTCGAGCCACCGGCAAAAATCAGGAGCCATTTCGTTAGGTTTTTTCTCTTTTCGTTGCTTTTTTCTCAACAGTCAGGCTCTGCAAGGTCTCGCTGAAGCTGTTGCTAAGCTACAGAGAGTACGGCCGACTGTTTAGAAGCTATTGCTAAGCAACAGGGTTTGTTGCCAGATACGGAGATCTCCGTATGTTTCAACATTAGCACTGGTTTGTCCGGCAGTTTTGATGGGACGGCACCAGCTCGGTCCCGCCGGTGCCGGATAGCACAAAGTTTCCTGTACTTATAAGAGATCAGGCGATTGATTGCCCACCGAGTTGATTTTTTGAGTGATGTGCCCCCACTGAACCTGGATACTGCCAAGGGTTTTAATGCTGATGAGCCATTTCTCCATGGTCTCACAAGGGGTTAATGATGCTTCCTTCTACCTGATTTCTCCAAATTCAGACCTTGCATAGCTTGAGAAATGTTGATGCTGGGAGACAGAAGACACTTTTATCTCACCTTGTGGAGTACAACAGCCTTGACCTGGGGAAAGACACATTCTAGCAGTCACATTGTGGATTTCAGGTTTTTTTGGTGTAGGATTTGTTGACATTAAACCAGGGACTTCATGGATTCAATGAATGTATGTTTGAATGCATCATTTTATTGAAACTCCATCTTCATATTACACCATTTTTGATGCCACGAGTTCATTGTTACTCATGTGATTCTCTCCTGCTCAAGTGAAAATGGGAAATTCTCTCTCAGTTTCACTCCCAGTATTAAGGCAGGCAGGTGATCTACAAGTGTAATGCACTGTATAATGTACAGATGAGTTTCTGTTTTTAATGTCAATACCTTTTCACCTGTCTCAGTCACCAGATTACTAACACTATCTTTGTAGCAATGCAAGGTGGAGCAACAAAGGTTTTTAAAAAAATGAACTATGAAAAACAGAATGGCCATACTATCTCCACACCCCTGACTCTCTCTGGACACATTTCCCAAGCGGTATTATAATCCAATGATGGTATAAAACTTCATCTGTCTGGATGGTTCCCACTCCCCAACATCAGAAAAGGCAAGTATTGATGGCAGAATCACAATATTAGTAATTCTACTAACTCCAATTAAGACATACAACTTTCTGACAGATTACTATTCTATACTTTTTTTTTAATGAAGGAACCTAGGTGAATGGCCATAGTCTAATGTTCAGAGCATTGAAGTTGAAATGAGCAGGACAAATGGCGAGATAAAGTGGTTCGATGACACTAAACGTGGATCTTAAAAGTTTGTACAAATTAGAGTGGGCAAGGAATTCAATAATGTTGAGGGAAAGAATGAAATAAGTAGAAATGATTCAATACAGAATACATGGAAGAAAAGGTGCATTTAGGGCAACATATTTGAAGCTTAGGAGTAACAAGAAAGGATACGAGAGTTGAATGATTCCCCATTGAATGAATAGACCCCGGCATCACAATGGATTGTTTTGTTGCTTCACAAAATGAGGTGCTGCAATGGTGAACAGGCCATTGTGGGGGATTAGGAAACTTCCTTCCCAGAATATTGCCCACACACAATAAGCCAACTTTCTCAGAAATGATATAAATAGTCCGACAACATCAATTTAAAAAAAAAAAAAGGTAAATATAATTTAACCCAATTTTGGTTTCATTGTGACAATAAAGAATGCTCAAGGAAGTAATTAAATGTCACGATTGAGCAACTCCCAAGGTAACTCATACATAATTGTAACTGGTGAAACAAAATCGTCACTCATGAGTCATTAGACTTACCAAAATTAGGAAAAATATCGGATAGCTGAAAATTCCACACCATCCAGTCACACGGCATTCATGTGACTCAGAACAGCAGTGACCAAATCACATTTGTTACTTCATGTAGGTGGAATACAATTTCATGAACCTAATCAGAGCAAAGTTAGGAATAGGCAGGTCAGTTGAATATGGAGTGTGGGGACCATGCTGTCCTAGTGTGACACTTTCAGCATACTACTGGATAACAATTAGAACCAAGAACCCTGGCTGATTTCCCCCCCGCCCTCCCACGTCTAGGGTGCCAGCCTTAGCTCAGTGGTAGCACCCTTAACTCCACTCCATTTGTGATCAGCGAACTCAACGATGGCGGAGCCCAGCACACGCGTGCAAAAGACAAGGCTGAAGCGCTCGCAACAATCTTCAGCCAGAAGTGCCGAGTGGATGATCCAACTCGGCCTCCTTCTGAGGTCCCCACCATCACAGATGCCAGTCTTCAGGCAATTCGATTCACTCCAAGTGATATCAAGAAAAGGAAGAGTGCACTGGATACAGCAAAGGCTATGGGCCCCGACAACATCCCCACTGTCGTGCTGAAGACTTGTGCTCCAGAACTAGCTGCGCCTCGAGCCAAGCTGTTCCAGTACAGCTACAACACTGGCATCTATCCGACAATGTGGAAAACTGCCCAGGTATGTCCTGTCCACAAAAAGCAGGACAAATCCAATCCAGCCAATTACCGCCCCATCAGTCTACTCTCAATCATCAGCAAAGTGATGGAAGGTGTCATCGACAGCGCTATCAAGAAGCATTTACTCACCAATAACCTGCTCATCGGTGCCCAATTTGGGTTCTGCAAAGACCACTCAGCGCCAGACCTCATTACAGCCTTGGTCCTTACATGGAGAAAGGAGCTGCATTCCAGAGGTGAGGCGAGAGTGACTGCCCTTGATATCAAGGCAGCATTTGACTGAGTGTGGCATCAAGGAGCTCTAGTGAAATTGAAGTCAATGGAAATCAGGAGAAAAACTCTCCACTGGCTGGAGTCATACCTAGCACTAAGGAAGATGTTTGTGGCTGTTGGAGGTCAATCATCTCAGCCCCAGGACATCGCTGCAGGAGTTCCTCAGGGCAGTGTCCTAGGCCCAACTATCTTCAGTTGCTTCATAAGGTCCCTCAGAAGTGGGGATGTTTGCTGATGATTGCAGTGTTCAGTACAATTCACAATTCCTCAGATATGCAGCAAGACCTAGACACCATCCAAGCTTGAACTAATAAATGGTAAGTAACATTCGCGCCACACAAGTGCCAGGCAATGATCATCTCTAAGAAGAGATAGTCTAACCGCCTCCCCATGACATTCAATGGCATTACCATCATCAAATTCCCCACCATCAAATCTGGGGGTTACTATTGACCAGAAACTTAACTGGACCAACCACAAATACTGTGACTACAAGAGCAGGTCAGAGGCTGGGTATTCTGTGGCAAGTGATCACTCCTGACTCCCCAAAGCATTTCCACCACCTACAAGGCACAAGTCAGGAGTGCCAGTGCGATGGAATACTCTCCACTTGCCCGGATGAGTGCAGCTCCAACAACAATTAAGAAGTTCGACAGCAGTCCGCTTGATTGGCACACCATCCACCACCTTAAACATCCACTCCCAGCGCACCGTGGCTGCAGTGTGTACCATCTACAAGATGCACTGCAGCAACTCGCCAAAGCTTCTGTGACAGCAGCGCCCAAACCCATGACCTCTACCACCTAGAAGGACAAGGGCAGCAGCCACATGGGAACACCACCACCTGCAAGTTCCCCTCCAAATCACACACCATCCTGACTTGGTAATATATCGCCGTTCCTTCATCGTCACTGGGTCAAAATCCTGGAACTCCCTCCCTTCACCACACGGACTGCAGCGGTTCAAGCCACCACCTTCTCAAGGGCAATTAGGAATGAGCAATAAATACTGGCCTTGCCAGCGACACTTTCATCCGTGAATGAATAAATAAAAATAGAATCAAACTTAGAACCTTAACAACAGAAATTGCTGGAAAATGTACTTGTACTTCTTGCAATCTAGTATACTGTATTCGCTGCTCACGATGCGGTCTCCTCTACATTGGGGAGACCAAACGCAGATTGGGTGACCACTTTGCGGAACACCTCCGTTCAGTCCGTAAGGGTGACCCTGAGCTTCCAGTCGCCTGTCATTTTAACTCACCGCTCCATTCCCACTCGGACCTCACCGTCCTTGGCCTCTTGCATTGTTCCACGGAAGCTCAACGTAAACTCGAGGAACAGCACCACATCCTCCGATTAGGCACTTTGCAGCCTTCCGGACTCAATATCGAGTTCAACAATTCCAGATCATAACCTCGGCCCCTATTACATTTTTACTTATAATTTTTTCCACCCCTTTGTTTTGGGTCTTCCTTTCCCCCCCCCCACCCCCGCTGTCTTTTGTCTCCACTGGCCTATTACCATCTCGTCTGGTTTCAAATACCTTTTATTGTCTCTTTTCCTTCTTTTGTTCGATCGCAGCCCTGCCTTCGATCTATTTTCTTTTCTTTCCAGTTTTGAAGAAGGGTTTCGACCCGAAACGTCAACTCAAATTTCTCTCCAAGGATGTTGCCTGACCTGCTGAGTTTTCCCAGCATTTTCTGTCGTTATTTAGAACCTTCTTAGCCTACGAGTCACATTTGGCAGTATATTTACCAATTAAGACACAAGGAGCCCAAGCTAAACATTAAATTTAATTAATTCATGGAAACTAGTCCAACCAGAACCAAGTTGCTGCTTGCCGTTATCAACTATACCTCTCCCCATAAAGGTTTTCACTATAATTACCCAAAAAAGACCAACAATGTGCAATATATACAAACATAGAAACATAGAAGATAGGAGCAGGAGTAGGCCATTCGACTCCTCGAGCCTGCTCCGCCATTCAATGCAATCATGGCTGATCATCCAAATTCAGTACCCTGTCCCTGCTGTAAAGTCTGTGGGTTGTATAGCGAAGTAATACACAGACTACAAGAGTAACTTAAACAGGACTTTACTATTCGAAGGTCAGGGCGAATCTGCCCAATAAATTCTGCCACAGCACTTATATACCGGTGTGATCACCGTCGGTATTACAGTATACAGCAGCCAGGATAAAGTAGTGCCACACCTAAAATAGTTCTCTTAAAGGTGGACGGTTACATACAATAGTTCTCTTAAAGGTAGAACAGTTACATACACTACACCTGCCTTCTCCCCATATCCCTTGATCCCTTTAGCCTTAAGAAATATATCTAACTCCTTCTTGAATATATTTAATGAATTGAATTAAAAATTAAAAAAACCAGAACACTAAGCAGCAGGAAATAAGAAAGGTGCGATCAAAGACAGCCAAAGAGTTTAGAGAGATAATTTCAGAAGACAGGGACAACAAAAACTTGTATTTACATAGCTTCTTTAACGTAAAACATTCCAAGGCGCATTATGAAACAAAATTTGACACCGAACCACATAAGCAGATATTAGGACAGCTTGATCAATGACGTAGGTGTTAAGGAGTCTCTTAAAAGGTAGAGGCGCGGAGAGGTTTCGGGAGGGGATTCCAGGGACATTAATCATAGAATGCTACAGCACAGAAACAGGCCATTTTGTCTATCAAGTTCGTGCTGGTGTCGATCTCCCTTCCAACCGCACATGAACCACCTAGTCTAATCCAATTCTCTTGATCACTCCCAAAACCCTTTAATATTCCTCTTTTTCAACAACTACTGAATTCCCTTTTAAAAAAGCATTTTGCACTCTGCTTCAACAGTTTATGGCAGAGAATTCTACATTCTAACAACTGTGCAAAGATATTCTCCAATCTCCCCTTCAATTCTTTGCGATCATCTTAAATTTGTGCCCTCTTGGTACCATCTCACCAGTGCAGAAAATCTATCACTATATACCTCATCATAATCCATTATAATCTTGAAGACCTCCATCATGTCGCTCCTTGCCTTCTCAACCCGTGGAAAAAAGCCTTAACCTCTCAAGTCTCTCTTCATAACTGGACCCCTTCATTCCTGGTAACTTCCTAATGAATCTATGGCGCACCTTTTCCATTACTTTTATAGCATGCTCACAATGGGGTTCCCATCATTGCACACAACACTCCAACTACAGCATAACCAAGGTCTTGTACAGTTGGAACGGTACAGATGGAACAAGCAGCACACCAGAGTCAGAACAGCAGAGGTTGCGTGCTGGAAAGATTGTAGAGGTGGGGTAGGGCAAAGCCCACAGAACAATCTGAAGATCAGGATTTTGATGTCAATACATTGTGGGACAGTACACATTTGGACTAGTCTACTAGTTAATGATTAGAAGCGAGAACCCTGGCTGATTTTCCCCCTCCCCGGCCTAGGATGTCATCCTTGGCTCAGTGGTAGAAATCTTGGGCTCCTGAGGCACAAGATTGGGGGTTCAAACCCCATCTCCAGAGACTTGAGCACATAATCTACGTCAGCAATTCATTGCAGTACTGAGGGAGTGCTAGACTCTCACAGGCACCGTCTTTCAGATGGGATGTTAAACCAAGGCCTTGTCTGCCTTCTCTTACAGGCATAAGAGATCCCATAGCATTGGAAGAGCTGGGGAATTTTCCCAAATGTCCTGGCCAACATTTATCCCTCAACCAACATCACATAAATGAGCAACTCAACTGCTTTTACTCATTCGTAGCAGTTTGTGGGACCTTGTTGCACACAAATTGGCAGCTGCGTTTCCCTATATTACAAAACAGTGACTGCCCTGCCAAACACTGTGTAAAATGCAAGTCCTTCTTCTATTAAAGAGTT
Organism: Somniosus microcephalus; assembly: GCF_052327205.1. Classification (NCBI taxonomy): domain Eukaryota; kingdom Metazoa; phylum Chordata; class Chondrichthyes; order Squaliformes; family Somniosidae; genus Somniosus; species Somniosus microcephalus. The sequence continues at coordinate 110,665,954 of NC_141000.1, forward strand.
CCCCTTAAAACTGACATTTTCAAAGAGGGGCAGTCTACAAAATTAATCAAGAAGGGAACTTTGTCCAGGATGGAAAGCGGAACAGAAACAATAAAGCAAAGTTAGGGGAGCGCAGGCACGATGGGCCGAATGATCTCTTTGCGTGCTGTATTATTGTAATCCCAAACACATGGCAGTTGAGTTAGCATCTGTGGAGGGGGAAGCAGAGGCAGAATTACCAGCCAGGGATGATGGATTAGAGTTATGTGGGCAGACTAGAGAAGCTGGGGTTGTTCTCCTTAGAGCAGAGAAGGTGAAGTGGAGATTTGATAGAGGTGTTCAAAATCATGAAGGGTTTGGATAGAGTAAATAAAGAGAAACTGTTTCCAATGGCTGAATGGTCACTAATGGGAGGGCACAGATTTAAGGTGATTGGCAGAACCAGAGGTGACCCGAGGAAAAACTTTTTTTAAACGCAACGGGTGGTTAGGATTTGGAATGCGCTGCCTGATAGGGTGACGGATACAAATTCAATAGTAACCTTCAAAAGGGAATTAGAGAAATACTTGAAGGAGAAAAAATTGCAGGGATATGGGGAAAGAGCGGGAGAGTGGGACTAACTGGACCGCTCTTGAAAGAGCCGGCACAGACTCAATGGGCCGAATGGCCTCCTTCTGTGCTGCACAGCTGTACCCGACTTTAAGGAGTTGAGGGTTATTTAAATAGCATCTGGAAATCAGTGCCGCGGGACTTGATTCTATACAGGGCGCAGAGAGAGAGGAGGGGGAAACACTTGAGCAGAGTGGGCCCACTGCCTCTGGAGTCCAGCGCTGAGGAGTTTGGTGCCTCTTTCCCCCGCCTGGAACAAGTCACACAAAGTGCAGTCAGACAGACAGAGGCTCCTGTGGAGGGTGGGGGGATCCTGTGGTGAGTGGGGCCTCCTGTGGAGGGGCTCCTGTGGTGGGGGGGGCTCCTGTGGTGGGGGGGGGGGGGGGCTCCTGTGGTGAGTGGGGCCTCCTGTGGTGGGTGGGGGGGCTCCTGTGGTGGGTGAGGGGATCCTGTGGTGGGTGGGGGGAGGGGGCTCCTGTGGTGGGTGGGGGGGCTCCTGTGGTGGGTGGGTGGGTGGGGGGGGGGGCTCCTGTGGAAGGTGAGGGGGCTCCTGTGGTGGGTGAGGGGATCCTGCCAACAACACATGCACAGCAGGCTTGGGGAGCTCGGGGTGGGCCGCAGGCCGACGGGTCCCGACTAGTGGGAGATCAAAGCCCCTTTATTCCCCGACATGATTACCGTCTCTCTCTCTCTCCACCCTTGGCCGCCGCTGACGATCGCTTCCTTCCTCGTTGACTGACTGGGCCTGCCGCCGTCTCCCGTCACCAGCGTCAAATAATTTACCGACTGCGCAGCCCAACCGACGGACAAAACACCGCCTGTCCTGCCCCGCGCGTCACTTCTGGGCCCCTGCCGCCCCGCCCCCTCATTGTGACGTCGTCCGCTCCGCCGCCCGAGTGATTCTGACTGAGACGCCTTCGATTGTGATGTCGCCCGTTCCCGCACCTCTCCCCATTGTGCCGTCGCCCGTTCCCGCACCTCCCCATTGTGACGTCGCCCGTTCCCGCACCTCTCCCCATTGTGACGTCGCCCGTTCCCGCACCTCTCCCCATTGTGACGTCGCCCGTTCCAATACCTACCTACCCTCCCATTGTGACGTCGCCCGTTTCCCCACCCCATCTCCGATTGGTCCTGCGACGCTCAAAGCCCGCAGCCTCCTTGCCAATCACTTCAAACCCAGACGTGCTGTGTCACGATCATAAGATATTTTTTGAAAAAAACGGACTTGCATTTACATAGCGCCTTTCACCATCACTGGACGTCCTTAAGCACTTTACAGCCAATGAAGTACTTTTTTTTGAAGTGGAGTCACTGTTGTAACGTAGGAAATGCGGCAGCCAATTTGCGCACAGCAAGCTCCCACAAACAGCAATGTGATAATGACCAGATCATCTGTTGGTTGAGGGATACATATTGGCCAGGACTCTCTGGCTAACTCCCCTGCTCTTCTTCAAAATAGTGCCGGGGGATCTTTTACGTCCACCTGTGAGGGCAGACTCAGTTTAACATCTCATCCTAATGACGGCACTTCCGATAGCGCAGCACTCCCTCAGTACTGCACTGGCAGTGTCAGCCTAGATTTTTGTGCTTAAATCTCTGGAGTGGGATTTAGAACCCACACCCTTCTGACTCCAAGGTGAGGGTGCTACCAACTGAGCCACAGCTGACACATATATGGGAAACAATATATACAGAGAAACAATAAACCAAATAAATTACAGGGTGTTCTTTCTATTCCTCCCCTCCTAACCCCCCGCCCCTGTCTCTGCACCTGCTTAATATCTGTTACATCTCCAGCTTTTTCCAGTTCTGATGAAGGGTCCCAGACCTGAAACGTTAACTCTGTTTCTCTCTCCATGGATGCTGCCTGGCCTGCTGAGTATTTCCAGCATTTTCTGTTGTTATTTCAGATTTCCAGCATATGCAGTATTTTGCTATTAGTGTTTGGTTCACTGCCACCTCTCTTCTTGGAATGCCTACCTTGAAGAAGTTCTGCTCTTCTCTCCGACGGGAGTTCCGTTTATCTATTCAGCCTTGTTCATCTTCATTGCTTTCAGTTTCCCTTCTCGTTTTTGATCCGGTATCTGCCAAGACTCGGTTTCACAGCCACATCTCTTTCCTCAGTAACTGTCCGGTTCAGAGTTATTCCACGTGGATTCCAACTAAACTTCCACCCTTCATGTTTCGGATCCACCCAGGATTACAAATACCTCCTCGATAGTCATCGTTCTTCGAACTACTGCTCTCGCCGCATCTTGAGATCCACGCTCAACGCCATGCGCCGCCACATGAACAACCTCGACCTCTCTCTTCAGCAGCACCGACGCACTCTATTTCAATGCTGTCCGGGTCCACAGTTCCATTTCATCCTTCGACTCATCCGACGCTTCAACAAAAAACTTTTTTTCTTCCTTTCTGATGTCAAGGATCGCAAGCTTCATCAACTCGTGGACACCAACGCCCCCCCAGAACCTTCTTTCCCGTTACTTTCCTCTGATCCCATCCCTTCTTCCAATCTCACCCCCTGCCGTGTTTTCGCTATCCCCTCTGACCTTCCCCTCTCTGACCCCGAACGTTCAGTCAACAAAGGCCTGAGCTTCATCCCCTTACGCCCCCATCTGAATGAATTTCGAGCTCGGCACGATGCTGAGCTCTTCTTCCGTCGCCTTCGTCTCCGTGACCACTTCTTTGGCCAGGAGTCTTCCCCCCGCATGGCTGATCCTTTCTCCCGCTTTCTAAATTCTCGTTCTACTTGGACCCCTCCCTCTAGCCTCTTACCCTCTCTAGATCTTTTCATTGCTAACTGCCGACGTGACATTGGCCGTCTCCATTTCTCTGCTCCCCTCACTCACTCCAACCTACCTCCCTCTGAACTTGCAGCACTCCGTTCTCTCCAATCCAACCCTAACATTAACATTAAACCTGCTGATAAGGGTGGTGCTGTTGTTGTTTGGCAAACTGACCTCTACCGTGCGGAAGCTGAACGCCAACTCTCCAACACCTCCTCCTACCTCCGCCTGGACCATGACCCCACTAGCAAACATCAAGCCATTGTTTCCAAGTGTGTCACTGACCTCATCTCCTCTGGAGATCTTCCCTCCATGGCTGCCAACCTCATAGTCCCCCAACCCCACACAGCCCGCTTCTACCTCCTTCCCAAGATCCACAAGCAGGACTGCCCTGGTAGACCAATCGTTTCAGCCTGTTCTTGCCCCACGGAACTTATCTCTTCCTATCTCGACTCTATTTTTTCTCCCCTTGTCCAGTCTCTTCCCACCTACATTCGCGACTCTTCTGACGCCCTCCGTCACTTTAACAGTTTCCAGTTTCCTGGCCCCAACCGTCTCCTTTTCACTATGGACGTCCAATCCTTCTACACCTCCATCCCCCACCAGGACGACCTTCGGGCGCTCCATTTCTCCCTTGAACAGAGGCCCAACCAGTCCCCATCCACCACCACCCTCCTCCGCCTGGCTGAACTTGTTCTCACATTGAACAACTTCTCCTTTGACTCCACTCACTTCCTCCAAATTAAAGGTGTTGCTATGGGAACCCGCATGGGCCCTAGCTATGCCTGCCTTTTAATGGGATATGTGGAACACTCTTTGTTCCAGGCCTACTCAGGTCCCCTCTGTTACGCTTATCAATTACTCCATAAAAGACGATGAATCAGGAAGGTGATGAAAAGGCTTTTATTAACTAGAGAACAGAGCATGCCTCTCGTGGGTGGCTGGTTCCAAGAAGGAAGTGAGTCGGCGAAACCCCCACCTTTATACCTGGTCATGTGGGCGGAGTCAGCTGAGGCATGCCTTGGTACACAGCACCACCCAGAGGTAACAATATACAATAACAGTGGTTTACCACATTCACCCCTTGTTTAAAATTAAGTCCGGCAGGGTGAAGGGTACTACAAGTTCGTGTAGTTAAGTCTATCAGGAGGCCTTGTCTGACGTCCTGATCGTCGTGGTGGCGGCGGCGGTGTTGCAGCATCCAACGTCGGATCTGGTGTCTGGGTGGTCAACGAAGGGTCCTGGGGCTCCGGCATGTCGTCTACAGGGGTTGGATTGGGAGGGTTGGTGGGGGATAGCGGTGGTAGTTCAGGGGTACCCGAGGGTGCGAGATCTCGTATGGAGACCGTGTCCTCCCGCCCGTCTGGGTAAGTCACCCAGGCATACTGGGGGTTGGCGTGTAGGAGGTGCACCCTCTCGACCAGGGGGTCCGTTTTATGGGTCCTTACGTGCCTCCGCAGTAGGACGGGCCCAGGAGAAGTCAGCCATGCCGGTAGCGAGGTTCCCTATGTGGACTTCCTGGGGAAAATGAACATTTGCTCATGAGGGGTGGCATTAGTGGCAGTACAAAGCAGTGACCGGATGGAGTGGAGCGCCGCAGGGAGGACCTCCTGCCAGCGAGAGGTCGGAAGGCCCTTAGATTTTAAGGCTAAGAGGACGGCCTTCCAAACCGTCGCGTTCTCTCTTTCCACCTGGCCGTTCCCCCGGGGGTTGTAGCTGGTGGTTCTGCTCGTAGCAATACCTCTCGCTAGCAGGTACTGCCGAAGTTCGTCGCTCATGAAAGATGAGCCCCTGTCGCTATGTATATAGCTAGGGAACCCGAACAAGGCGAAGAGGTCATTCAGACATTTGATGACCGTGGTACTGGTCATGTCTGGGCAAGGGATGGCAAACGGGAAATGGGAGTACTCATCAATTATGTTGAGGAAGTACACATTGCGGTCAGAGGAGGGGAGGGGCCCTTTAAAATCGACGCTCAGGCGCTCGAAGGGGCGAGTGGCCTTGATCAGGCTTGCTCTGTCCGCCTATAAAAGTGCGGTTTGCACTCGGCACAGATTTGGCAGTTCCTGGTCATGGTCCTGACCTCCTCGATGGAGTAGGGCAGGTTACGGGATTTGATGAAATGGAAGAACCTGGTGACCCCCGGGTGGCAGAGGTCATTGTGGAGGGTCTGCAGTCTATCAACCTGCGCGTTGGCGCATGTACCACGTGATAGGGCGTCTGGGGGCTCATTGAGTTTCCCGGGCCGGTACAAGATATCATAATTGTAGGTGGAGAGTTCGATTCTCCACCTCAAGATCTTGTCGTTCTTGATTTTGCCCCTCTGCTTATTATTAAACATAAAAGCTACTGAACGCTGGTCAGTGAGCAGGGTAAACCGTTTTCCGGCCAGGTAATGCCTCCAGTGACGCACCGCTTCCACAATAGCCTGGACCTCCTTTTCGACAGAGGAGTGTCGGGTCTCGGGGCCCTGGAGGGTCCTTGAGAAAAAGGCCACGGGTCTGCCCGCCTGGTTAAGGGTCGCAGCTAGGGCGAAGTCGGATGCATCGCTCTCCACTTGGAAGGGGATCGACTCATCCACTGCGTGCATTGTGGCCTTCGCGATATCGCTCTTGATAAGAGTGAAGGCTGCACACGCCTCTGGTGTCAGGGGGAAGGAGGTGGATTTGATGAGGGGTCTAGCTTTGTCTGCATAGTGGGGCACCCACTGGGCATAGTAGGAGAAAAACCCCAGGCATCTCTTCAGTGCTTTTTGGCAGTGGGGGAGGGGTAGCTCCATTAGGGGGCGCATTCTGTCGGGGTCGGGTCCGATGACTCCGTTCTCCACCACGCAGCCGAGAATGGCGAGGCGTTTGGTGCGAAACATACATTTCTCTTTATTGTACGTTAGGTTCAGCCGTTGGGCCGTACGGAGGAATTTTTCTAGATTAACGTCATGGTCCTGCTGGTCGTGGCCACAGATGGTGACGTTATCCAGATAGGGAAAGGTGGCCTGCAGCGCGTTCTCGTCAACCATCCGGTCCATCTCCCTTTGGAAGACCGAAACCTCGTTGGTGACGCCGAAGGGAACCCTAAGGAAGTGGTAGAGGCGGCCGTTTGCCTCGAAGGCAGTATACTGGCGGTCCTCAGGGCGGATAGGGAGTTGGTGGTATGCTGACTTAAGGTCAATGGTGGAGAATACTTTGTATTGCGCAATCTGGTTGACCATATCAGATATGCGAGGAAGGGGGTATGCGTCCAGCTGAGTGTACCGGTTTATGGTTTGGCTGTAGTCAATGACCAGGCGGCGTTTATCAGTGGTTTTAACGACTACAACCTGGGCTCGCCAGGGGCTAGTGCTCCCTTCGATAATGCCCCCCTTCAAGAGCCGCTCCACCTCAGAGCTAATGAAAGCTCTGTCCCCGGCGCTGTACCGCCTGCTCTTGGTAGCGATGGGTTTACAGTCGTGGGTGAGGTTAGCGAACAAGGGAGGGGGGGGGACTTTTAGTGTGGAAAGGCTGCAGGTGGTTTGCGGCGGGCGATTTAAAAGGTGTTGGTTACAGACTGTGAGTGGGGGGAGGGGTCCACCGTATGCTAATGTGACACTTTTAAGGTGGCACTGAAAATCCAACCCTAGCAGCACGGCAGCGCAGAGACGGGGCAGGAGTGGAAGTTTAAAATTTTTATATTCTGTGCCCCCAACCGAAAGGGTCACCACACAGTAGCCGCCGACGTCCATTGAATGGGACTTGGACGCCATAGAAATCCGATGGCGCGTCGGCAGGACCGTGAGGGAGTGGCTACGTACCGTGTCTGGGTGAATAAAACTCTCTGTGCTCCCGCTGTCGATTAGGCAAGTGGTGGCGCGGCCGTTTACCGTGATATCCATCATGGAGCTAGATAGATGATAAGGGAGGGCTTGATCCAGCGTAACGGAGGCCAGTGTATGGCTTAGTGAGTCGGTATGGTCGTCCGACGAGACGGTGGTCGAGTCCGGAGACGAAGTGGCGGTTGAGTGCGGCGGATAAAATGGCGGCGGCCATGCGGCCGGAGGTGCACAAAATGGCGGATAAGATGGCTGCCCCCATGGTTCGCACGCGGCGCTGCTGGCGTTCGCTGGTTTTCCCCTGCAGGCATTGGCGTAATGGCCTTTCTTCCCGCAGCCCGAGCAGGTAGCAGTCTTAGCCGGGCAGTGCGCTCTAGGGTGTTTTAACTGGCCACAGAAATAGCATTTTTGGGCCTGGTTACGGGGCATCGCTGCGGTTCTTACCGGGGGCGGCTGTCCCAGTTGATTTCGGGACATCGCTGCAGCAGTTGGTGCCGGGGGCGGCGGTCCCATGTCCCACGGTCGCGATGGCCATGGCGCGGCACCGTTACGTGAGTATGCTTCGAGGTTTCGGTGGGCCGCATCTAGCGAGAGCGCAAGGGCTACGGCCGTCTTCAGGTCGAGCTCCTTGCTTTCGAGCAGTCTCTGCCGGGAGTAGTCGGACTGGAGGCCCCTGACGAAGGCATCACAAGTAAGTCCCTCCGCGTGCCCCGCAGCCGTTACCTCCTTACAGTCGCAGTCTCTGCAGAGTGTCTGTAACGCCCGTAAAAATGCCTCTACCGATTCCCCCGGTTGCTGCCTGCGGGATCCCAAGAGGTGTCTGGCGTAAATCGTGTTCACTCGGCGCGTGTATTGCCCTTTTAGTAGTTCGAGGGCCGCCGTGTACGTAGTAGCGTCCCGGATGAGCGTATATACTTGAGGGCTCACCTGGGCGGTCAAAACTTTTAGTTTGTTCTCCTCCGATGTCACGGCGGAGGCTCCTAGGAAGGATTCAAAGCAGCTCAGCCAGTGTTCGAAATTGGTTGATGAACCCGCTGCTTGAGGGTCGAGGTCCAGGCATGCCGGTCTGAGGGCTCGCAGCAACGCCTGCTGTTGTTGCTGTTCAGGTGTCGCCATTTTACTTCTAGTTAATAAAATTGATACGCTTATCAATTACTCCATAAAAGACGATGAATCAGGAAGGTGATGAAAAGGCTTTTATTAACTAGAGAACAGAGCATGCCTCTCGTGGGTGGCTGGTTCCAAGAAGGAAGTGAGTCGGCGAAACCCCCACCTTTATACCTGGTCATGTGGGCGGAGTCAGCTGAGGCATGCCTTGGTACACAGCGCCACCCAGAGGTAACAATATACAATAACAGTGGTTTACCACACCCTCCCTCACCTCTTTTTCCGGTACATCGATGACTGTATTGGTGCCGTTTCCTGCTCTCGCCCTGAACTAGATAAGTTCATTCACTTTACTTCCAATTTCCACCCTTACCTCACCTTCACATGGTCCATCTCCGACTCTTCCCTTCCCTTCCTTGACTTCTCCGTCTCCATTTCTGGTGATCGGCTTTCAACAAACATCCACTACAAGCCCACCGACTCCCACAGCTACCTGGACTACACTTCCTCCTACCTCGCTTCCTGTAAGGACTCTATTCCATTCTCCCAGTTTCTCCATCTCCGCCACGTCTGTTCTGACGATGCCACCTTCCATACTAGTGCTTCCGACATGTCTTCCTTTTTCCTCAACCGAGGATTCCCTTCTACCGTGGTTGACACGGCCCTTGACCGTGTCCGTTCTATTTCCCGCACTTCTGCTCTCACCCCTTCCCCTCCCCCCCAGAACCACGATAAGGTTCCCCTTGTCCTCACCTTTCACCCCACCAGCCTCCACATTCAACGGATCATCTTCCGCCATTTCCGCCACCTCCAACGTGATCCCACCACCAAACACATCTTCCCCTCACCTCCCCTTTCAGCATTCCGAAGGGACCGCTCCCTCCGCGACACCCTGGTCCACTCCTCAATCACCCCCAACAGCCCTTCTCCTTCACCTGGCACCTTCCCGTGCAAGCGCAGGAGATGCAACACATGCCCTTTTACCTCCTCCCTTCCCACTGTCCAGAGCCCCAAACACCCCTTCCAGGTGAAACAGCGATTTACTTGTACTTCTTGCAATTTAATATACTGTATTCGCTGCTCATGATGCGGTCTCCTCTACATTGGGGAGACCAAACGCAGATTGGGCGACCGCTTTGCGGAACACCTCCGTTCAGTCCGTACTGGTGACCCTGAGCTTCCGGTCGCCTGTCACTTTAATTCACCGCTTCACTTCCACTCTGATCTCTCTGTCCTCGGGCTATTGCATTGTTCCAATGAAGCTCAACGTAAGCTCGAGGAACAGCACCTCATCTTTCGATTGGGCACTTTACAGCCTGCCGGACTCAACATTGGGTTCAACAATTTCAGATAATTATCCCTGCCCCCATTTTTCATGCAGTATGATTTTTGCCACTCCCATTTGCAACATTTTATCTTTCCTGCCTCTTACAAAAATACAGGGTGTTCTTTCTATTCCTTCCTCCCCTCCTAAAACCACCCCCCCCCGCCCCTGTCTCTGTACCTGCTTAATATCTGTTACATCTCCAGCTTTTTCCAGTTCTGATGAAGGGTCCCAGACCTGAAACGTTAACTCTGTTTCTCTCTCCACGGATGCTGCCTGGCCTGCTGAGTATTTCCAGCATTTTCTGTTGTTATTTCAGATTTCCAGCATCCGCAGTATTTTGCTATTATATTAACCAAATCCTTCCTCTACCTGAAGTTACCTTTTATTAGTTTGAGCCTGTGTCCCCTTGTCCTACTCCCACAGTTTAATAAGTCATGTTCCAGATTAGTCTTTAACATACTATTTTATATAACTCACCTCTCACCCCTCCCTTTGGTGCATCCAGGAACCAATGTTTATTAACCCGAGACAGTAGCCGGGAAGGAGGATGGAGTTAGTGGAATTTTTTTTAGTGGCGTGTTGAAGATGATGGCTTCGGTCTTCCCAAAGTTTAACTGGAGGAAATTGTGACTCATCCAAGACAGGATGTTGGATAAGCAGTTTGACAATGCAGAGGCAGTGGAGGGGGTTAAGAGATGTGGCGGAGAGGTAGAGCTGTGTCCCCTCAACCTATATGTAGAAGCTGATCTCATGTCTGTGCCTGTGGATGATGTTGCCAAAGGACAGCATTTAGATGAGGAAGAGGGGGGCGGTGCTGGGGGGTGGTGCAAGGGAGCTCCAGAGGGAATAGCTGAGGGGAAAGAAAAGAAGTAGCTCGGGCTACGATCAAATAGGTAGGCGTGGAGCCAAGCGAGGGCTGAACAACAGAGCAGAGGAGTTGGAGGAGGGTGGTGTGTTTGACTGTGTCAAAGGACGCAGAGAGGTTGAGGAGGACAAGGGGGGCTAGTGTGCCACGGTCACACTCACAGAGGATATTATTTGTGACTTTGGCTAGGGCCGTTTCGGTGCTGTGGCAGGGTCAGAAAGCTAATTGGAGAGATTCAAACAAGGAGTCACAGGAGAGAAGGACATGGATTTGGGAGATGACAACACGTTCAAAGACTTTGCAAAGGAAAGGGAAGTTAGATATAGTGGCAGCTTGCAAGGGCAGAGGGGGCGAGGGTGTTTTTTTTTGAGAAGGAGGTTGCTGGCAGTTTCTAAATTCAGGGGGACAATCCCTAAGGAGAGAAAACTATTTACAATATCTCTCCAGCCTTTCCTCATAACTCAGACCTCTGACACCATTCCAACACCTTTTAGCACAGATTTATGCACTGGGCATTGCATAGGCTGCCTACCACACTCTCTCCTTCACTCCAACATGCAGTAACTATCAGCCAAATTGTAACAATCAGGTTAAATTAATAGGTTTCTTTACAAGTTAGATAATTACACAAGAGACTAGAGCATAAAACTTGCATGATAAATAAATTTCCAAAGCAATAAAGAAAAGTCCAACATCTTAGAAGCAGCTTTTGACTGAGTCCCTCTGATGAAATATTGGGGCAGTAATTCCTCCCCAAATGCGTGAGTACGGAAGGGGTACTCACGCGTCTGGCCGGAGGAAATGCCGGTTTTCAGCATGCACAGCGCATGCGCTGAAAACCGGCATTTCCTCTCCTCTAACCCAAGAGGTGAAGAGGCTAGTTTTGGGGGATTTGCGCATGTGTAAAGGCCTCCGGTCTTTACGCTTGTAAAAAGCACACGTCAGTATTTATTTTTACAGGTAAGTGGTGTTTTAGTGCAATTTAGAATTTTTTTTCCTCACAGGTTTATTATTTTAAAGAATCTACAATAAGGTAAGTTTAGTTTTAGACCCTTTTTATTAAAAATTTATTTTTTTCAAAAAAAAAAATTATTGTTTAAATTATTTTTTTAACTTATTTATACTTAATTTAATAATTGGGATTTTTTTTTAATTTTATTTAAAGTTTAAGTAGTGTTTTGGGATGCAGTACCTTTCATGAGTTTGACAGCTCTTACTCTCAAACTTATGAATGAAGTTTCCCCTCCCCTGATTGGCTGAACAGTGCTCACCTGATCCCAGCCGGCACATCGCACTAACTACGCCGCTGGGTTAGGTTAGCACAGCGTGCCGACATCAGAACCGGGCCACTGACAGGAAATCCACTGCGGGCCAGGTTTCAGATGTCGGCGCGCCGGGTAAGTGCACATCAAGTTCTGGGCCATTATGTGGGTGATGATTCCACGGAGCTCATTTATGAGCCACCTCACGTGGAATCGGCAGGTACTGTCCCCCTCTCCCTTAAATCTGCCATCATCACCCTCTCCTTAAAAAACCAACCCTTGATCCCTCCATCCTTGCAAACTATCGCCCCATCTCCAACCTCGCTTTCCTCTCCAAAGTCCTTGTACGTGTTGTCGCCTTCCAAATCCGTGCCCATCTTTCCCGCAATTCCATGTTTGAATCCCTCCAATCAGGTTTCCGCCCTTGCCACAGTACCGAAACGGCTCTCATCAAAGTCACAAATGACATCCTTTGTGACTGTGACAAAGGTAAACTATCCCTCCTCGTCCTTCTTGACTTGTCTGCAGCCTCTGACGCGGTTGACCACCCCATCCTTCTCCAACGCCTCTCCACCGTTGTCCAGCTGGGTGGGACTGCACTCGCCTGGTTCCATTCTTATCTATCTAATCGTAACCAGAGAATCACCTGCAACAGCTTCTCTTCCTGCTCCCATATCGTTCCCTCTGGTGTCCCCCCAGTATCTATCCTTGGCCCCCTCCTATTTCTCATCTACATGTTGCCCCTTGGTGACATCATCCGAAAACACAGCGTCAGTTTCCACATGTACGCTGACGACACCTAGCTCTACCTCACTACCACTTCTCTCGACCCCTCCACAGTCTCTAAATTGTCAGACTGCTTGTCCGACATACAGTTCTAGATGAGAAAAAATTTTCTCCAATTAAATATTGGGAAGACCGAAGCCGTTGTTTTCGGTCCCCGCCACAAACTCCGTTCCCTAGCCACCGACTCCATCCCTCTCCCTAACATCTGTCTGAGGCTGAACCACACTGTTCGCAACCTTGGTGATATTTTTGACCCTGAAATGAGCTTCCGGCCACATATCCGCAGCATAACAAAGACCGCCTAATTCCACCTCCGTAACATTGCTGGTCTCCGCCCTTGCCTCAGCCGAAGGGCCTCTTTCTGTGCTGTAAAACTCTATCCGCTGCTGAAACCCTCATCCATGCCTTTGTTACCTCTAGACTTGACTATTCCAACGCACTCCTGGCTGGCCTCCCACATTCCACCCTACGTAAACTTGAAGTCCTGTTCGCCCATCACCCTGTGCTCGCTGACCTACATTGGCTCCAGTTGAGGAACGCCTCGATTTCAAAATTCTCATCCTTGTTTTCAAATCCCTCCATGGCCTCGCCCCTCACTATCTCTGTAATCTATTTCAGCCGCACAACCCTCTCCGAGATATCTGCGCTCCTCTAATTCTGCCCTCTTGAGCTTCCCTGATTATAATCGCTCAGCCTTTGATGGCCGTGCCTTCTGTTGCCTGGGCCCTAAGCTCTGGAATTGCCTGCCTAAACCTCTCCGCCTCACTACCTCTCTCCTCCTTTAAGACACTCCTTAAAACCTACCTGTTTGACCAAGTTTTTGGTCACATGCCCTAATTTATCCTTATGTGGCTCGGTGTCAAAATTTTATGTCTTAAGATACTCCTGTCCAGCGCCTTGGGACGTTTTACTACGTTAAAGGTGCTATATAAATACAAGTTGTTGTTGTTGTTGTGAAGCAAGGAGCTAAAGCTTACAGGGAACCTTTTATAGGGGGAAAAATTCAGTTGTTTGCACCTCCCGTTAGCTCCTTAAGAGGGCGCTAATGGGGCACAAAGCAACTAGTGCCTGGGCGCGGCGATGTTTGCGCCGCTCGTGAAATTAACTAGACCTTTTGTGGCGGCACTAAACACTACCACCACGATCTCCTGCGCCGGCAGATCGTGACGTCAGTCGAGTGCGCAACGGCCCGGTAGCGCCCCGGACCGGATATTGAGCGGCGCCCCCTGCCTTACCGCCTGCCACTAGCAACGACAGGTTGAGGGGAGCGTTTTGCAGTCAGAAAGGGACTGAGGGAGCGCTATTTAAAGGCGACCGCTTCCTGCCTTTTTTTGTTGGTGACATTTTTGTACCACACATTCTGAGAGAGAGAGAGGGAGACTTCTGGAGAGATTCAACGCTGTGTGAAGGAGTTTTGAGTACTGAGCAGCACTTTGCAGGTTTATTTTGATTTGCCCTTCCTTGCTTCGCCAGCGCTCTGAGGTAGCGCCTCGCTCCTCGGCCTTTACGCCTTAAGACAGGTGTGAAGCGCCTGATTCAGCGCTCCAATCACCTGCAGGGGCGATAAAAGCCAAGTTTGCTGTCGGAGGCGATAATTAGTGCCAGGCGCTAAACTTTGCGCACGGCTGATAATGGTGCCCCAAACGGGGTGATACTGAATTTTTCCCCCATAGTCTCTTGGCACTCGAAAGACAAGCTCCATTTCAAGATTGAAAGAATTCTTCTCAATGGTCAGGCAACTACGATTGCTACTGCCTCCCTTCCAAAATGCCATTGGTGGGTCAGATTGGAGATGAAGATTTCACCCATTTCTCGCTGTGTGCACACTTGCATACGTTAACCAATCCAGATATTAAGTACTTGTTAAGTCTGTGTGTTCTAGTTATTGTTAATAAGAATCACTGCACACAGACCACAAGAGTAAATTCAACAGGTCTTTACTAGTCGGAGGTCAGGCTGAACTGCCCAATAAATCATTACACAGCACTTGTATACCGGTGTGGTCACCACCGGTATTACAGTATACAGCAGCCAAGATAAAGTAGTGCATCTCTTAAAATAGTTCTCTTAAAGGTGGAACGGTTACATACACCACAATCCTCCCTTTTTAGCTTAACAGTATATATTCCCCATTAACATAACATAATAACATATATACACAACTTCATGTAAAAACAGTTCACAGATTCAGTCTCTGAGGAGGCCTCCTGATCCGAGACGGATAATGCCTTTCAGGGGTCTCTGGTTCTCGTTGCTGGGGTGACTCATCTAATAGTCCTTCACTGGACTTAACAGCTTGAACTTTCGTAACTTCAGAACCAGCATTGTTGACTTCTAAAGGCTCGAGTACCTTGGGAAGTTTTTCTGCTTCCAGACTGATTTGGCTCAGTTCGGAGGGACCACCTGCGTGACCTGGTAGGGGTGATAATGGTTCAGATGAGTCATCATCTTCTGCTTCCTCTCTATTGTCTTCTATTTCCTCCATCACTTCAGCTTTTGCCTCTGCCACCAATTCCCTGAGTGGCTTATTACTGCTGACACTGCTCACAAAATGGTGCTCCTTCTTCTTAGCTTTCAACTGATCGATGAATTTGACATATTCCCTTTCTTGCTCAGCTTTGATTCGTTTGGCCTCATTGCGCAGACGGTTTGTGTGTTCCTGTTCCATTTTCTCAATCAGCTGCTTCTGCTGTCTTTCCAGATTCTCCAACTCTGTGTCAAAGAACTTTTTCTTTGCATTCATCTCTTGCTCAAAACGGCGAATCATTTGTTCTAATTGCTGTTGTAGTTTGAAATTGAGTTGAGTTCGAGCCCGGTGTTCCTCCTTCTGAAGCAACCGCAACTCTCGCAGCTCCTGCCGCCTTAGGAATCGCATTTCCTCAGCTTTCTTCTCATCCTCACCAATAATCTTTGAAGTAGTGACACTCACTTCCACTCCATCGACAACAAATTTTCTAGTTCGTTTCAGAGTTTTGTTGTATGCTTGGTTACCCCGTATTGATAGAGAGCCACTTTCCTTGTTTAAAGAGAGATCACCTGAAAGGGAAATGTTCAAGTCAGCGCTTTTGGATGCAGATATGCTACCCGAATCAGAATTTCTCTTTGACTTTCTATTGGTAGAATCTACTGCTCCATTGAGAGTTAATGAATCCGGGACCAGAGTGACTTGTTTATCAGATTTACTTTCCTTTTCATTTCTGGTTAGCAATTCTTTTTCATTCTTTGAATCAGCAGTGCCCTCAGAAATGTGCATGTCTGTAGGCTGGACAGACTCAGGATTCTCTGTCAAACTATGTTGTTGTTGTTCAGTGGAATCCTGTTCTGATACTTTGTTCTCTTCTGAAGCATTTATGCACTCCTTTGTTTTTCCATCATTAGTCTGCAAGTCCATTTTAGACTTGTCTTTTGCACATGGGCTGGTCTTACCATCATCAGTTCCAGAGTCTGAGCTGATTGTCTTCACCGAGTTCTCACTCTCTGCTTTGTCACTGTCACTGCTGCATATGCCCTCATCCAATATTCTGGACAATCGTTCAGGTTTGACATCTTTTTTTTTCCAGAATCTACCGTTATTGCTTTTAGGGAGTGCCAGTCCATATTTATTTTCCTGATCCACTCCCGTCCCAGAAGTGGTGGACCTCCCTCAGGTAGTACATATAAGTCCATTCCTTGGTGTTCTTTGCCCTTGTGTACCACCTTGACTTTTATCTTTCCGATGGGGTATACTCTTTGCCCCGTGTATGTCTGCAATACTATCTCCGTATCCCGTAGGGGAATATGTGTGAATAACCTTTTGTAATCTTGCTTATTCATGACCGTCAACGCCGATCCGGTGTCCAATTCCATCTTCACTTGGACTCCTGCTATCTGAAGTGTGACCCAGATAGTTTGTCGGTCAGCTTCCTTACTCACATTGTGAATTCTCAGACTACCCAATTCCTTGCTGTTGGAGTCTGAATCCGAATTCTGTTCATCCGAACTCTTCTCAGCCACCTTATGTACCTTTCTGCACTTTTCCTGTGGTGACTTTTTGTTGCTGGTCTTCTTTCCTGACCGGCATACTTTAGCTATGTGACCAAGCTTGCCACATTTTCTACATTCCTGGTTTTTAAACCAGCATTGGTTCTGATCGTGTGTTGTCTTTCCACAACGATAACATTTCACTGTACCCAAAGCCATTTGATCTACGCTGAGTACCACTGCCTTCAGCTGCATTTCCGCAGTGCCTCTCGCTGCGGCTTCGTGCGATGCTGCAATAGTGACAGCCTTATCAAGTGTAAGATCATTCTCTTCAAGCAGCCGCTTTTGTGTTCCTTCTTTCGACAACCCACACACGAATTTGTCTCTCAGTGCCTCTGTCAGTCTTTCCCCAAACTGACAGTATTTCGCTGGCTTACGCAGTTCAATTAAATACTCCGCGTTGCTTTCCTCTTTCAGTTGCGTTCTCGCATAAAATTTAAATCGTTCCGCTAACATCAGCGGTGTGGGGTTCAAATGATTTCTCAGGACAGCAACAATATTAGCGAAAGCCTGATCCGTCGGTTTAGCTGGTGATAGAAGATGCTTCAATAGCCCGTATGCCTTCGCACCCATTGAGTTTAGTAAGGTTAGTGCTTTATCTTCATCTGATATTTTATTTGCCTTACAATAAATCTCTATGCGTTCTACATACGTGGCCCAATCTTCAACATCGGGATCGAAATCGTTGATGTTACCACGCTTAGGCATCCTCGCAATCTTCTTGAGAAACAAAAAGAATTTTTTTTAAATTTTTTTTTTTCAAAATGGCGGTTTCCCGCGCTTGTTGTCTTCCCCCGCCTACGAAAATGGCGGCTTCCCCCGTTTGCCTTTCTCCCCCGCTGGCTGTAATGGCGATTGCCGTATTGCTGCGTTCGCCCTCCCCAGCGGTTCTCAAATCGTGCCTCCCAGCCCCTCTTGCAGTCCGGTCCTTTCCCCCGGCTGCGGCTGAGTTCTCCGCGGTTTTTTAAAATTTTATCCCGCGCCTCGCGGCCTCGGTAGCTGCCCGGCCTTTTTCCCCGGTCGCGGTCGAGCTCTCTCTCGACGCTGTTGCGTCTCCCAGCCCGCTTGCAGCCCGGTCTTTTACACCGGCTGCGTTTGCATTCACCGCGGCTCCCGTGCCTTACGCTGCCCCAGTCTCAGCGCCTCTGGCCCCAACTTCTGTCCGGCTCTTTTCCCCGGCCGTGGTCGAGTTCTCCGCCCTTATATCCTCCGTTTTTCCCTCCCCTACTTCACAGCCAACGTGGCCGACTTGCTGCTCGTCGCTGATCGGCTTACCCACCACCGTGATAGAAGGGATGATCACTGCCTGTTGCTGATGGAAGGCTTCGTGTCAGGATTCTTCCTTGCTCTTCAGACCCGAGTCTTTTCTCAGCAGGATGATGAGGGCGGATGCCTCTTCTCGACACCCGTTAAACTGCCTTGGATATGTCTCTGCCGCAGGGTAAGATCGTACTCGTCACCACTGTTAAGTCTGTGTGTTCTAGTTATTGTTAATAAGAATCACTGCACACAGACCACAAGAGTAAATTTAACAGGTCTTTACTAGTCGGAGGTCAGGCTGAACTGCCCAATAAATCATTACACAGCACTTATATACCGGTGTGGTCACCACCGGTATTACAGTATACAGCAGCCAAGATAAAGTAGTGCATCTCTTAAAATAGTTCTCTTAAAGGTGGAACGGTTACATACACCACAGTACTCAATTTTAAAATTCTCAAGCTTGTGTTCAAATCCCTCTTGGGCTTCACCCCCTCCCCCCATCTCTGTAACTTCCTCCGGCTCCCCCGAGAACTCAGCGTTCCTCCAACTCTGGCCTCTTGTGCATCGCCCACTTCCTTTGCCCCACCATTGGCAGCCGTGCATTCAACTGCCTAGGCCCTAAGCTCCGGAGTTCCCTCCCCAAACCTCTTCGCCCCTCCACCACTCTCTCCTCCTTTAACGCTGCTTTAAACCTACCTCATTGACCAAGTGTTTTGTCACCTTTCTAATGTCTCCTTTAGCTCGGTATCAATTTTTGTCCCATTACCCTTGCGAGTTTTGCTACGTTAAAGGCGCTATGTAAATGCAAGTTGTTGTTATTGCTGCGGTTGTTGTACTCTTCTGAAACATTGAACTGAATACAGGCAGTAGCATCAAATGAAAGAAACCAGTAGAAATCAGTACCTCTATCAATAAATAAGTTGGCTGATGTAAGAGAGGTTTGTGTATTCTCTACCCTTGGGCCACAGGGACAAAAAAGTATATTAATGAAATTTTCATGGACCCCAGAGGGGCCTTGCAAACAGCAGGCAGCTTATTCGAAAATTGCACACCTCTCAATTGCAACAAAGTTAAGTCGCTTTATTTTAATCCACATTACCTTGTCCCTCTGAAGTCCTTGGAAAGAAATGATTTAATGCAGAAATCTTCCTCTCTGAGGCACGACAGTCCCATTTGAGTAGACTTCAATAAAAAGGCTTACAAGGGGCTACAAGCTTTTGAAGGGAACTGACCTGGAGCAATGCCTCAGGCAAGTGGCTGATTCGTGACTGAAAATTTCACGCCTAAGCCTTTCCCAGCTGTGCTAACAAAGGGGCCAGTTTTTCCTGACCTTTAAAACGCCAGCACTGAACTGGTCCGAAGGTCAACCTGACGGAATGCAAAGATCCTTTAGGGTGTAATACGTGCCAAGGGTTTTTTCCTCGTACCAACTGCTGTTATGCAAATAAGAGTCAGCTGGTGCTCGTAAGCTCCCAGCACCAGAGAGATTTTTGATGATTGAAAAGAGCTGAGAAGATTGTCAGTTCTTTTCAGATGTTAAAATTATGAGTGGTGCTTTAATGGCCACCAGAATTTGCTTTTACCTAAAAAAGTTACCTTTTCTTGGGCAGGGATTTGCATTGGCTAATTTTATCTTGTAGCAATGCCAATCTTTGCTGGTGCAAGGGCACCTCTTCCCAAATGATTTCTAATTGGTGACTGGTGCCAGATTTGACCCCCGAGACGAGCTTCCGACCACATATCCACGCCATCACTAAGACCCGCCCATCTCCGGAACATCGCCCGACTCCGTCCCTGCCTCAGCTCATCTGCTGCCGAAACCGTCATCCGTGCCTTTGTTACAACAACAACTTGTATTTATATAGCGCCTTTAACGTAGTAAAACGTCCCAAGGTGCTGCACAGGAGTATTAAAAGACAAAAATTTGACACCGAGCCACACAAGGAGAAATTAGGGCAGGTGACCAAAAGCTTGGTCAAAGGGGTAGGTTTTAAGGAGCGTCTTAAAGGAGGAAAGAGAGGTAGAGAGGCGGAGAGGTTTAGGCAGGGAATTCCAGAGCTTAGGGCCCAGGCAACAGAAGGCACGGCCACCAATGGTGGAACGATTATAATCAGCGATGCTCAAGAGGGCAGAATTAGAGGAGTGCAGATATCTCGGGGGGTTGTGGGGCTGGAGGAGATTACAGAGATAGGGAGGGGTGAGGCCATGGAACGATCTGAAAACAGGGATGAGAATTTTGAAATCGAGGCACTGCTTAACCTCTAGACTTGACTAGTCCAACGCATTCCTGGCTGGCCTCCCACATTCTACCCTCCACAAACTTGAGGTCATCCAAAACTCTGTTGCCCGTGTCTTAACTCACGCCAAGTCCCGCTCACTCTTCACCCCTGTGCTCACTGACCTACATTGGCTTCCGGTTAAGCAACACCTCGATTTCAAAATTCTCATCCTCATTTTCAAATCCCTCCATGGCCTCGCCCCTCCCTATCTCTGTAATCTCCTCCAGCCCCAGAACCCGCAGAGATATCTGCGCTCCTCTAATTCTGCCCTCTTGAGCATCCCTGATTATAATCGCTCAACCATTGGTGGTCGTGCCTTCTGTTGCCAAGGCCCTAAGCTCTGGAATTTCCTCCCTAAACCTCTCTACCTCTCTTTCCTCCTTTAAGACGCTCCTTAAAACTTACCTCTTTGGCCAAGCTTTTGGTTATCTGCCCTAATATCTCCTTATGTGGCTCTGTGTCAAATTTTGTTTTACAATGCTCCTGTGAAGCGCTTTGGGACGTTTTACTATGTTAAGGCGCTATAGAAATATACGTTGTTGTTGGCTGAAAATGCTTCTTCCTCAGTTGCTAGGAGATGGAATCCAGTCAGTCACTCACTATGAGAGGTGGCTTGACGTGAATCAGCAGCTGCCGCAGGGACAGGGCAGTGAAGTTGGATTAAAGCACGGGGCAGCCCATCTTCTGAGGCCTGTTTGACTGGTGCTCCTTGCCATTTTTATGTTTCTGGTGTTGAGGAATGCCTCAGGCTTATGGCTGACTCATGACCACACCGAGGACCTTCCCAATGACGACAGTTCTGCAAATTACATGTATTGCTCAATTTGTTGCCAACATGGCAATGTTGCTTGGTTGGGTCTAGGCAGAAAATTAAAAATTGTACACATTCCTTCCAAATAGTACCCCTCCCAGCCACCCCCGCCACCAACCCCCCCATCCACAACGTGATTCAAGGGCTGCACCCTAGCACATTTTAATTGTATACTAAAGTGGTTGCATTTGTTAATTGTAGAGCAGGTTTTTATTTCACAGTTCATAGAATTTTAATACATTTTTGTGAGGTTGATGATTCATAGTATGTCAATTTTTTTTGTCTTTTAATACTCCTGTGCAGCGCCATGGGACATTGTACTATGTTAAAGGCACTAGATAAATACAAGTTGTTGTTGTTGTTGGATGAATCAGGATTATGAGGACAGAAAGTATTTTTTTATCAATTGGCTGAAATTTGCCCCGAATTCGCGGTCAGCGGTGTAGCTGAGGAATACGCTGCCGACACCCAAACGGAATCCGCACTTACCTCGTGCGAACCCCCCTTCGAAAAGTTGCTTTCAAACGCTGCAGAATTGTGCGCAGCGTAGTAGCCCACGGATCCCAGGGACGCACCGTTGTACGTATGCGTACATGGGATCATGTGGGGCGGTGCCCCTTTCACTTCCTGACTCTTAGCCAATCAGGAAACAGAGGAGATTGCTCTGTAAATATATGTCAATAGAAGACAGAAGTTCGAAGCAGCTGAGGTTGAAGATCAGCCATGATCTCATTGAATGGCGGAGCAGGCTCGAAGGGTCGAATGGCTGACTCCTGCTCTTATTTCTTATGTTCTTAATTTCAGTGCTTCCAATCTCTAACGTTAGGTAGTCATGAATTCAAGAAGTTGGGCGATTCCACCCATACTGTTTGTGCCTATTTCAAAATAATGCCTTATCTTTCCAAGACAGTTTCAAATTGTATAAGTCTATCTGAAAAATCTGCTAATGAAATATTTAAAAATTAATTTAACCAGAAATTTTTCATGTTTAGTTTTTATACTGCAAGAATTAAATTTTCCTAGCCAAGAGTTTTATCATTATACTAGAAGAGTTTACTTATTAATTGCAAAAATTCAACCAAAAATCATTACCTTGCTGCCAGACTTTCTTGCAGGCTATGTGTGTGTCTTTCCTGTTCAAAAGAGTTATCTTCAAGAGGGCGATGTGTGTGGCTATTCTGTGCATCAGTCAATGTCCTGCAAATTAGATCCCCAAATAAAGCACAGAAACGCCACCATGTGCAGTTGTGCATGCGGACCTCTTGAAACCATGGTGATTTTCAGAATTGGCACCTCAAGTGGCTTTTGAGCTCTGTTACTTTGGTTCAAATACAGTCCAAATTGATGGGATGAAAGTCTTTTTGATCCGCTGCCTCTGGTCCACCTCTGGGGGATAGTATTCACTTGGTATAACTCCTACCTACCCCTGAAGGGATAATTACTAGTCCTAGCCCCTTTAGGGCTACCCCGGATCAGGCGTATTTCTCAAGACATTCACTTTCAACTAAAGTTTGAGGTAGCCGAATCCTAAAGATGCTTAATTGGATCTAAAGGTCCGGGCTATCTCTCCCTAAAGGAAAGGAACAACCCGAGAATGTTATCGTCCTCCAGATAGCACTTTTAATAAGTTTAGCTACAATGTAATGTTCTGGATATTATGAGGGTCCAGAAAACGCCCCCAGAATTCTGCAGTTCCTCACCAAAGAGTGTACAGAGATTGAGTTTGCAAGTTTGATACAGAAGTCTTATGTGAGACAATTCTAAAAATATATAGATTTATTAAAGAACCGACATGTAATTTACAGTTGGTGAGTCAATCGCAACATTAACAGTTCCAAAAAGAGAAAACTTACAATCTTATTATTAACAGAGAATCTTACTTTTAAATCTTAACTTCACTACAGTATTACAGTTCTTAGTGTTCTACAGATATCCACCAAAATCAAATACCTTTGATCCCCGAGGTACAAAGAGTTGGAGACTTACAGAGCCGCCTCTGAAGCCAAGAATTGCTTTGCCCGATTAAAGCGAGTCTGTTATCCCATTTGAGAGTTCAATATTTATACTCTTTTCCAGTGGTATTTCCTTTAAGGTTTTCTGCTGATGCAAGCTAATTATCTCTAGTCATTTTTCTGCCGACCTCTGCAACTCTTACTGCCACCTCAGCCAGACTCGTGTCTCATCTCTAGGTGTTTTTAAGTTTACCATATAAAAACGGTGTGATGGCGGGTGTTCCTTATCTTATGTGCTTCTTTACGAAGTGTAAATTAGAACACCTTAGTCATGGTGAACCATTGTTTTTGTTCCCAAAGGGCAGCCTGTCAGAGCCCTTCACCTTCTGTTTCAATAAGGTTATTTATTCAGGGTCAACAACCATCTTATCTCAATAGCCAGAATGTTTTCATAGCTATTTCATCGTTAGGTTTCTAAATTTCCAAACCCAGCTTGTCATGTTTTAATGAGGCCAGAATGTTTCCATAAGATGGTGTCTTTTTCTGAATAGATTCTATGGCTTCTTCCTTCACACCCCAGTATAACCAGCACATCTCCAGCAATGGTGTCTCCTCCTGCCCTTGTGCAGTCATCACTGGAGTAACCCGAGGAGAAATCCTCGGCCCCCTCCTTTTCCTCATTTACACTCTGCCCCTTGGTGGCATTGAGGGTAACTTTCACTTCACCACCTGGGCGCTAATGTGGCGGAATGGATCGCCTGCCCATTATGGAACCCATCCAAATTTCATCCCATTGCTATTACCACCTAGGCAGCGGTTAGAAATTACTCCAAGCATCAGTTGCCTGGAGTCAGTTTTCATATCTGTGCTGATCACATCCTATTGTACCTCTGTACCACCAACCTTGGCTTCCTGGCACTTCTGTGTTGCCAGACTGCCTATCTGACATTAAGTCGTGGATGAGGGAGAATTTTCTCCAACTTAATGCTGGGGAAACCAAAGCTATCTTACTAGGATCCTCCCATAATCTGTCTTCTTTCTCCTTGCTTCAACTGATCAAGCCAGTGTACATCTTTAGTGCCCTAAGCTGAGCTTCAAACCCCATATCCTAACCATTATCAAGACTAGTTATTTCACCGCTGAAACATCGCCCACCTCTGCCTCTACTTCACTTTTACCACCACTGAAACCCTCATCCACATTTTAATTGCCTCAAGACTTGATTTCTCCAACACTTTCCTTGCCAGCCCGAGTTCCATCCTAGACAAACTTCAACTTGCCCAAAGCACTGCCATCTGCATCCTGTTCTGTATTAAGTCCTGCTCAACCATCACTCCAATGGCCCCCTCCCTCTCAACCTAAATCTTTATCCTTGTTTGCAAATCCTTCCCTGGCCTTACCCCATCTAACCCTGAAACTCCTTCCCTATACCCGTCTGTTGCTACTTTCCTGCCTTTGAAAGCTTTCTTTTTGATTCTGCTGTCGCTCATTACCCACAACTCTTTTAATACCACTCAGTGGCCTCACGCTTCACTGTGAAGTGCTTTGCAACATTTTGTATGGGGAAGGGCTTAATATTAATGCAAATTATAGTTCGGTTGGGAGTACTTATTGCTGGCACTGGGTGTCTGAGATAGAAAATTTTCCGTTTCACAATACCAACCCCTGTCCTATGTTTAGGAATATGAATGAGTTCAAACACGCAGTCAAACGCTTGAAGATTTATTAATAATTATATGTTACATACATACTATCAACAAACACCGAGATTACAACGGATGCTTTTCTGGAGAAGCTACACACATTCGTGAGTCTAACCCCCACCCCCCCCCCACCACCACCCCCCAGATGGCTCCCTCTTCATCTTCCAACGCACAGTAGTATTCCTGTTTTTAAGCTTTGCTGAAAGGCCATTACATCACCTCCTCCATGACCCTTCTCCCACTCTCAATGCCAATTCTGACATCTTCTGACCCTGAGTTGTACAGAAAAACATTGGTGTTTTAGGGGTCAGCATGACACAAAATGAGCCATGCCATCAAAACAACAATATTGAGTCTACAGTTTAGAATGATAAAGTGAATCTAAAGGTAAACATGTGCAAGCTTGAACAAGAAGCAGGTTGGGCATGACCTATGGTACAGATACAACAACAACAACTTGCATCTATATAGCAAAACGCCCCAAGGCGCTTCACAGGAGCATTGTCCAACAAAAATTGACTCCAAGCCTAATAAGGAGACATTAGGACAGGTGACCAAAAGCTTGATCAAAGACGTAGGTTTTAAAAAGTGTCTTAAAAGAGGAGAGAGAACGATGGAGAGGTTTAGGGAGGGAATTCCTGAGCTTAGGGCCTCGGCAACTGAAGGCACGGCCGCCAATGGTGGAGCGATTAAAATCGGGGATGCGCAAGAGGCCAGAATTGGAGAAGCGCAGAGCTCTCGGAGGGTTGTAGAGCTGCTGGAGATTGCAGAGATCAAGAGGGGGGAGGCCATGGAGGGATTTGAAAACAAGGATGAGAATTTTAAAAATGAGGTGTTGTCGGAACTGGGAGCCAAGGTAGGTCAGTGAGCACAGGGGTGATGAGTGAATGGGACTTGGTGTGAGTTAGGATACGGGCAGCAGAGTTGTGAATGCACACAAGTTTACGGAGGGTGCAAGGTAGGATACCAGCCAGGACGGCATTGGAATAGTCAAGTCTAGAAGTAACAAAGGTTATGGATGAGGGTTTCAGCAGATACACTGGCAATCTTTCAAATTTTGGGTGTTTAAACTACAGAAATAATTTCAGAAAATGGAATACAAGTAGACTTTCATGTAGACTTGTTTCCTTTACTATTTCTCAATCTTAATCTCTAACAATATCATAGAATCATTGAATTTTACACCACAGAAGGAGACTATCTTGCCTGCACTGGCTCTCTGAAAGTGCTTTCTACTCATCCCATTCTCCTGACATTTTCTAATACCCTTTTAAATGTTTTTTTTCAAATATCTATCCATTTGCCTTTTAAAAAATTATCAGCACTCTTTCTGGTCCTAACATCCCTCTGCGTAAAGACGTTTCTCCTAACCTCCCCCTTCGCTCTTTTGCTGATGAACCTAAATCTATGCCCCTCTAGTTACTGACTCAATCATCAGTGGAGAATTCCTTTCCTGTTTCCTGATTTGCTGTATCAAAGCCCCTCATAATTTCGAACACCTCGACCCTTAACCTTCTTGGTGCTAATGAATAATTCTAATGTCATCTTGCTTATCAACAAGACTAACTCTTGCAGTCCAATTTTATAGATGTTTAATTAATATTATGTACTTTTTGAATATTCCTGACTGAGGCAGCATTTTACCACTTAATTCCACAACAGGGGTGTTAGTGAGTGCGGCTGCAACAGTGACATCCGTGGCAGTGAATGGGAATTATAGTATGAACTGTGTTACTGTACAATACGTAAAAACTGTAGGGGGCAGAAAACTCGAATCAAGAAGATGCCAGAACAGAGAACATAAGTTCAAAACTTTTGGTCATAAACAAAGGAATATTGCAGCATAAATAATGGACTGAATAATTGTTCAGGGCACTTGTAGTTCAGAACAGTTCAAACATAATGCGAAAAGCTACTCAAACAAGCCTCAAGTACCCCAATAATTCAAATATGCCCTGGCACATATTAAGTAACTGTCCACAACAACAACTTGTATTGATATATTTTTTAAATTCTTTTTTTTATGGGATGTGGGCGTCGCTGGCAAAGCCAGCATTTATTGCCCATCCCTAGTTGCCCTTGAGAAGGTGGGGGTGAGCCGTCTTCTTGAACCGCTGCAGTCCGTGTGGTGAAGGTACTCCCACAGTGCTGTTAGGGAGGGAGTTCCAGGGTTTTCACCTGGCGATGATGAAGGATCGGCGATATACTTCCAAGTCAGGATGGTGTGTGACTTGGAGGGGAACCTGGAGGTGGTGGTGTTCCCATGCGCCTGCTGTCTTTATCCTTCTAGGTGGAAGAGGTCACGGGTTTGCGAGGTGCTGCCTTTAATGTAGTAAAACATCCCAAGGCGCTTCACAGGAGCATTATAAAACAAAATTTGACACCGAGCCACATAAGGAGATATTAGGGCAGGTGACCAAAAGCTTGGTCAAAGAGGTAGGTTTTAAGGAGCGTCTTAAAGGAGGATAAAGAGGGTTAGGGAGGGAATTACAGAGCTTAGGCCTTGCAGCTGAAGACACGGCCACCAACAGTGGATCGATTAAAACTGGGGCTGCTCAAGAGGCCAGAATTGGAGGAGCGCAGATATCTGAGAGTTGTGGGACTGGAGGAGATTACAGAGATAGGGAGGGGACGAGGCCATGGAGGGATTTGAAAACAATGTTGAGAATTTCAAAATCGAGATGTTGCTTAACTGGGAGCCAATGTAGGTCAACGAGCACAGGGGTGATGGGTGAACGGGACTTGGTGCGAGTTTGGACAGGGGCAGCAGATAACGGCCCGGATATTCCGATCCCTACAGGTGTGTACGCGCTGTGTGCCCACCCGTAGGGACATCGGAAATGCCGGTCTCAGGCATGCACAGCGCATGCACTGAAAACCAGCATTTCCGATCTGTCAAGAATGCTCTTGACAGATCGGACGCCTGCCCTGCAGAAGGGTCTCTGCGGGCAGACAGTTCCGCTTTCTGGAGCCCCTTCGCCCGCAGAAAATCTTTAGAATTATTACGCTTGGTAAAAGCAGGCATAAGGCCTGCTTTTACCAGGACAAAAGTTGAAAAAAAGTTTTTAAAAATGTATTTTTTCAGTCATTTATCAGTTAAAAATACTTTTAAAAAGGTAAGTTTATTTTTAGCCCTGTAAAAAGCTTTAATTATTTTTTCAAAAAATTAAACTTGTGTTTAAAATATTGTAGGTCAACGAGCACAGGGGTGATGGGTGAACGGGACTTGGTGCGAGTTTGGACAGGGGCAGCGGATAACGGCCTGGATATTCCGATCCCTACAGGTGTGTACGCGCTGTGTGCCCACCCGTAGGGACATCGGAAATGCCGGTCTCAGGCATTGTAATGTAAGATTTTCAAAATTTGTGCATCTCCCCGAAGGTTATTATTAATAAAAGGGGCCCTGCGTGGACATTTTTGAATTAAAAAGGGTACCCAAGATGGCGTCCGTGCCTCGTGGCAGAAAGCCTGCGGGATTCCAAAATGGATTCTGCAGCGCAGACAGCGTGGGAGAAATCGAAACTAAGGCTGCAGGCTTTCTGTGAAAAGAACTTTGTGTTTTGGGACCCAGACAGAACTGTGAATTATGTGTTAGACCGAATTGGAGACAGATCTAAATTCAATGAGGCCTACAGTTAAAGCCATCAAACAGTCTGCATACATAATCGGAAACAGATTAAGCACATCCATCGAGGCTGGACAAGCCCATCAAGGACTTTCAGGACAATACAAGTCGATTATCGGGCCGGTAGATGCAATTACCGGCCATCTAAAAACTGTCAGTATAGATTGTTACCATTATTTTAACTAGCCCGCCAAAATTAAAACAAAGAACTAACCTGATTTGGCGCGCAGATAAGGGTTTTTGACGAAGGTATAATTGAAGGCCCCCAGGTAGCAATCGGTGAACTCCTGCTCTGCTCTCCTGCTGCTCCGCTGCGGTGCTGGTGCTGCCGTTCCCCCGGCTCTTCAGCCCCTTGCCCTCGTCCCGCGCTTACCCCCTGGCCTTTGCCCGTGCCCTCTCCCACTCTATCTGGACTCGCCCCGGCACCGGGTCGGGCGAACATGGGCAATTCAGGCCAGGTGAAGCGGGACGCGATGAGGGGAGGAGGAGGAAGACCACCGGAGGGAAGGCCACCTGAGGAAGACCAACTGAGGGTAGGCTTTGACTCATCGGGCCTTCAGCCTCAGCCGACCTGCGACTATCTTCATGCAAACTCAAGCTGTCGACGAAGGACCATCCCTGCAAGGTAAAGTACCCAAGCAGAGACTTTAAAATTTGGCGTACTCAAACTTGACAACGCCCTTGCAGTGCCCGGAGCCGATGTGACGACGGCAGGCTCCAGAGAGCACCAAGAGCGAACCCCAAACCCAACCGCTGTTTTGAGTCTAACAAACCCTTTTTGATTGGTGAGCATGAATTCTGACCCCTCATAGCTTAACCTAGTTAGGTGTAGGGGGTGGGATAAGGATAAGGAGATTGTTAAGATAGTTGTTTTCCCTCGATGTGCCGTGTGTTCCCCATTCCCTGTATAAGTATAGTATTATTATGACTCTCTTGTAATTTTGCCTGTAGAAGTGTACACCAGTAATTTTTCCATAAGACTGTATCAAGTTTTCCTCTTCAATAAAATCTTGGTTTTGTTTGCATCCAACCACCTGTCTACTCGAGTCTTCTCTGTATCGCTGCCTGTATCTAAGTCCGGTGTCCAGAACCCAGGGGGCAAGCGATTCGAACCACTCAAAGGAGGTAGTCAGAGGCAAAGCTGACTGACCCAAACACACCTGTGCAAAACCCCCTACAGTAATTTCAACTAATTTTTAAAATGTGATTTAAAAAAAATGTATTTAATGTTTTGAAGTGTTTTTGGGGTGATCTCCATTCATATATTTGACAGGTCTGTCTGTCAAGCATATGAAGGGAGATTCCCTTCTTTGATTGGCTCCCCATGGCCCACGTGATCCCAGGGACGCTTGCGAACCGCATGCACCCCTGGGATACATAGGCCCTGCACACTTGGAGTTCGAGAGGCCCAGCATTGGAACTATACGCACCTCGGGAGCCCTCAGGTAAATGCGTAGATTTTTTCCAGATCGGAGGCTTCCGCACGCGGGAAGCTTCCGATCGGAAAATATGGCCCAACATATCTAAGGCAACATTATGGTTTATTTCAAAATTAATAAAACAATGTCTATATTGGTTTGCATAACGCTGAAAGTATTCCAGATACTTCCAGTGCATTATTCAAAAAGTTGTGTTTGATTCGGACTTTAAAGTTCAGTGATGGCTATAAGGCCGCTAACAGATGATCTGATCATGATCACATTGTTGTTTGTGGGAGCCTGCTGTGCGCAAATTGGCTCCCGGATTTCCTGCATTACAACAGCGACTATACTTCAAAACGACTTCATTGGCTGTAAAGCGCTTTGGGGCATCCTGAGGTCGTGAAAGGTGCTATATAAAATAAGAGCATAAGAACATAAGAAATAAGAGCAGGAGTAGGCTATTTGGCCCCTCTGTCTGCTCTGTCATTCAATAAGATCATGGCTAATCTGATTTTGGCCTCAACTCCACTTTCCCGCCCGCTCCCCATAACCCTTGACTCCCCTGTAGCTCAAATGCAAGTCTTTCTTTTTTTTCTGTCTTAGAACATAAGGGGCTAGATTTTCAGTTGATAGCGCCAGCAGTTAGCGCCTTAAGAGAAGTGATTTTCGGGCGCTATGCGTGTAGCGCCCGTGTGCAGCGCAGTTTGCGCCCCGCCCCAATTAAGTTGCCCGTTAGCGCCGGCGCAAAGTTTAGCGCCCGCCCGGATGCGCGCGCAGAAAATGACGTCACATCCTCGTGCAACGCCCTTTGTGCGCCCCGATTCCAAACTTCAGTCGGACCGCCCCATTGTGCGGCTGGCGGCCGGAGCGTTTGGAAAAAGGAACGCAACACAACCAGCGCGGGCCCCAGGGGGCGCAAATTAAAGGGGACGTGCTCTCCAGTATAAAGGCCAGCCTTTTTTCAGAAAACACTCTTGTGCAACGCATTTCTGGAGACACAACAAGGAGGATAGCTAACTGGTTTCAAGCAGCAAGAGCTCAGGTATTTTTGGACTCAGGCCAGAGCGCTGCAAGTGGCCTTTTGGAAATTTGAGTGTTTGCCAGGATTTGATGGGGGTTGCATGGGGTGCCAACGCGGAGCTGCAGCTCCATGTCCGTAGGGCTCGCAGACGCATTGTGAGAGGGGCAGCCCTGGCTAGAGGCAGAGGGGGCTACAGGCGTCGGCCACGTAGGCCTTACCCAGTCAGGCTATACCGCCAGCAGCGCTCCTACCTAAACATGAGTGCCGCGCGATGTGTTAAAAGGCTCCGATTCCGAAAGGAGGTGATTGCAGAGATCTGTCACCTGCTTCGCCGAGATCTGCGGCCAAAGCTCAGGTGCAGGACGTCTCTGTCGGTGGAAGTGAAGGTGACGGTGGCATTGAACTTCTATGCCACCGGCTCCTTCCAATACGCTGCTGGGGACATAGCAAACATCTCCCAGTACGGCGCGCATCGCTGCATCCGCCAGGTGACCGAAGCACTGTTCAGAAGGAGAAGCCAATTCATCTCCTTCCCCATGGCCCTGGAGAGCCAGCATCAGCGCGCATTGGGATTTTCCAGACTCGGGAAATTCCCCTTGGTGCAGGGCGCCATTGACTGTACGCATGTGGCTTTGCGGGCCCCTCTGGAGCATGGCGAGCAGTATCGCAACAGGAAGGGCTACCATTCTCTGAATGTGCAGCTGGTCTGTGACCACAAGCAGCGCATCATGGCAGTCAATGCCAGCTTCCCAGGCAGCAGCCACGATGCCTTTATCCTGCAGCAGAGTACTGTGCATGACATGTTCCAGGCACAGCCTCCCCCAAGAGGATGGCTACTCGGGGACAAAGGCTATCCTTTGTGCACCTGGCTCATGACCCCGCTCCGCGCGCCCAGGACCGCTGCTGAAGAGGCCTACAACGAGAGCCATCAAACCACCCGCAACATCATCGAGCTAACTATTGGGGTCCTCAAGCAGCGGTTCCGCTGCCTTGATCGCTCCGGAGGAGCTCTCCAGTATTCGCCGGACCGGGTCTCCCAATTTGTGGTGGTTTGCTGCATGCTACACAACCTGGCTATCCGCAGGACTCAGGCTCTGCCATCTGACGTTGGACCAGCACCTCAGGAGGAGGAGCAGGAGGAGCATGAGGAGGAGGAGGAGGAGGAGCAGGAGTACGTTCCCAGGAGGGAGCGACCAGGGCCAAGGGCCGCACGACGCCACCTTATTACACGGTACTTCTAAGCCCCCTGTCAGGGAATGGCCAGGGGCCATGAGGGAAGATGAATGCAGCCGCTCCGCAAGCCCTCAGCCGGCGAAGCCAACAAACACTAAGAAGAACAACCATGGAGACTGCATGAATAAAGATAATTTTTTATTACACAAAAATGAAAAGCCCTTCCCACATGAATCCCCAAAAACAATAAACGGGCCCCACAAAAAGCCCAACAAACGACTCACTCCCACAAACTGGGGAGGAGTCACTCCACCTTTCTTCAAACCGGGCCTCAACGTCGGCCTAACGCAAAAAATAAGCCCTCCAACAACACAACCATGGGCAAAATAAAGATGGCCACCGCCATATAAAAGGAAAGCTGGCCACACCCTCTACTGAGTGGCCCGCGAGGGCGAGACCTTGCCCAGCCTTTTGCCTCCCCTGCCCGGCCTGCTGCTCCTTCACAAGCTCTGCCCAGTGGCTGCTGCGAGGCTGGGGGAAGGTGCCTGAGGCTCAGATGCCCTTCCGCCAGATGCCGCTGGGGGGCGGCCTACACGGCGTTTGGGCCTCGAGGGGCCGTCTGCTGAGTGGCGCACCTGAGCCTGGCCACCATCAGCTGCAGCCGCTTGCCCTTGACGCCCCAGTGGGGGAATGGCGGCGACGGATGGCGCAATGTGGGCCAGCTGGCGTCTGGGATGCGCTGGCTGGTGCTGTGGCGCGGTGGCACTCGGCCGGTCCCGCACTGCAGGATCCGCAACAATCAGCCGAGGGGCGGCTTGCTGGGATGGTCCAGCGCGGCGGCTGCCCTGGCGATGCCTGCCTGAGACAGCGCGTGTGGCAGCAATGAGTGCCCCTGTTGTCCTGGTGTGCGCGCGCATCACATCCGCCAGGGTCTTGACGGCATCAGTCAGCATGCGGCCACTCGCGGCAGTTGCTGCCCCGAACTCGCGCACACTGGTCGCCAGCGACTCGATGGCCTCAGGCATGCGCCCCACCACGCTCATGAGCTCCGTGTGGCGCCGGTCCGAATCCTCGGCCATCTTATCCAGCTTCCGCACCTCCTCCGAGTTGAAGGTGTCCGGACTGGAGTCGCGACTCTCCCGCTGGGGAGGAGGGGGCCGAACTAAGGGACCCTTGCCACGTTGGTGGCGGCGAGTGTGCCGATCAGCAGCACTCCCCTCTGATCCTTCCCCCCTTTGGGGGGAAGGCCACGGGCCACGCGCACGGCTCCTGGGTGGCTGGACGCCACTGGTCCCAGAAGCTGCATTGCCCTGCGACAGTTCCTCCAGGCACTCGTCCAGTGAGGAGGTGTCAAGCATTTCCTCCTCTCCTGCGGGACGTGACTGTTCCCCCGAAGGTCCGGCTTGCTCCTCCTCCTCCTCCTGCTCGGAGGTGCTGTCACTGGCAGCTTCAGGGTCCTGGTCGTCACCAGCTGAAAGCAGGAATGCACAAGAGTAGCTTCAGAGTGAGGAGACGGCGTCAGCGAGGGAGTTAGGACTGGTGGCATTCAGTGCATTGGTGGGACAGTGGCAAAGGAGGTAGCTCGGATGGGCCAGTGCGACGCGAGAGGGCCAAAAGGCGAGGTCCTTACCATTGCCGGGCAGTGGAGGGTCGGATACTCCGCACGCTGTGGGGACGATCACACGGGCTCCCATGAGCACACACACGCGCTCCTCCAGCCGAGTGAGCTTCTGCAGCTTGGCGCGGCCACCCCTGGCACGGGCCTGGCGATTAAAGGCTACTTTAGCCTGCAAGAGAAAGGACGGGCTGTAAGTGCGCAGTGTAGCCCTGATGTAGTGTGCACTGCCTCCCATGGTGGAATAGCTTGGCCAGAGTGAAGCCCTGATGTAGTGTGCACAGCCTCCCATGGTGGAATAGCTTGGCCAGAGTGAAGCCCTGATGTAGTGTGCACAGCCTCCCATGGTGGAATAGCTTGGCCAAAGTGTAGAGTGCCGAATGGCCATTTGATGCTCATGACTGTCCCAATGCTGCTGGCTGAGGGCTGGCCAATAGGACTTTCAGCTCCCTTTGCCCATCATGTCAGGTGTACATGCAAGAATGAGGAGGAGACTGGAAAGGCTACTCACCTTGACAATCCTGGTCAGGTCGTTGTATTTTTTACGACATTGTTTGTGGGTCCTGGGGGCATCGCCGGTGAACGTCACCCTCTGGGCGATCTGCTTCCAGGCTTTGGTGTAGTCGTGGTGGGTTGGATTCCTCCCACTCTCTGGGAACAAGATCTTGCGCCTCACCTCCAGAGCTGTGACCACTATGTCCAGATCACCCTCTGAGAAGCGCAGGGCACGCTGACGGGCCTTCTCTGGCGTTGCCATGACTCCCTGGGGCTGAGCAGCAGTGTTGAGGCCTCTTTGCAAGGCTGCAGTGTGCAGGGCGTGGCAGCAGACCAATTCGTCCCTTCCCCCTTTAAGAGCTGGTCGGCGCCACGGGGTCTGCTGTCAGTCCAAAAATGACCGCACCCGCACTGCGCCCCACCTGGGCGCTATCCCTCTGGACTGCCGGCTTAGCGCCTAAAGATAGTAGTGGAACGCCTCTTTTAGCGCTCCACCAACCTCTTAGGGCGAAGCCACTGAATTCCCGGCAACGGGGCGCTACTTTGGGGCGGGCGCTAACTTCGGGCGGGCGCTAAGGTTAGCGCCCCAAAACTGCCTATACTGAAAATCTAGCCCAAGAACTTTTAGGT
This sequence comes from Somniosus microcephalus, assembly GCF_052327205.1. Classification (NCBI taxonomy): domain Eukaryota; kingdom Metazoa; phylum Chordata; class Chondrichthyes; order Squaliformes; family Somniosidae; genus Somniosus; species Somniosus microcephalus. The sequence continues at coordinate 110,700,491 of NC_141000.1, forward strand.
GCCATTCATCTCAGTTAGCCTGTTCCTTTTTAAATCTCACTCAGCATATCTCTCAATCCCTTCCCTCCCCAGAAACCCACTTATCAACAAAGCAATTTAAAATAAAAATCCCTTTCTTGTTTTAGTTTAAGTTTTAGTGATGCTCCATATAGTGATATTTACCAATTTTCTCCAAACTTACCTGGCCCTTTCTGAGCGATTTTTTTGCAAATAAAAATAGAACCCAAAATCCCCTCCCTCACAATTAAAAATAATTGTTAAATCAGCAACAAACACAGACTTTAATCATTCCATAAGTATACTCTACCAGTTTTTCCAATGTCCATACAGATGGGTCCTTATGACAACAGTTTGGATCAGGTGCCAAGTCAGTATAGCACTGTCTCCAGATCTCACACCCCATGGGGTTTGTTGGAAAAAAGCAGACTTTTTCAGTCTGGCCATGATTGCCAACAGAATTTAGCCAACGACGGGATAATGTTTTGTGAATTTCTGCTCCTGTGAGAATGAATGCAACCTTCTGATCCTCTGTAATACTCATAAGAACATAAGAACATAAGAAATAGGAGCAGGAGTAGGCCAATCGGCCCCTCGAGCCTGCTCCACCATTCAATAAGATCATGGCTGATCTGATCCTAACCGCCAGTCTACTATCACAGAACCATCTCCTGAATCTAACAGAATTAGACACACGAAATAGGAGCAGGATCAGGCTACACGGCCCATGGGCCCGCTCCGCTACCCACAGGGCCATGACCGATCCGAACCTAGACTCATGTCCAATTTCCTGCCCGCTCCCCGTAACCCTTAATTCCCTTTACTTCTAGGAAACTGTCTATTTCTGTTTTAAATTTATGTAATGATGTAGCTTCTACAGCTTTGTGGGGCAGCATATTCCATGGACCTACCATCCTCTGAGTGAAGTAGTTCCTCCTCATCTCAGTTTTGAAAGAGCAGCCCCTTATTCTAAGACTATGCCCCCTAGTTCTAGTTTCACCCATCATCGGGAACATCTTCCCTGCATCCACCCGATCCAACCCCTTCACAATCTTATATGTTTCAATAAGATCGCCTCTCATTCTTCTGAACTCCAATGAGTAGAGTCCCAATCTACTCAACCTCTCCTCATATGTCCATCCCCTCATCCCCGGGATTAACTGAGTGAACCTTCTTTGTACTGACTCGAGAGCAAGTATGTCCTTTCTTAAGTATGGACACCAAAACTGTACGCAGTATTCCAGGTGCGGTCTCACCAATACCTTGTACAACTGAAGCAATACCTCCCTATTTTTATATTCTATCCCCCTAGCAATGAAAGCCAACATTCCATTGGCCTTCTTAATCACTTGCTGCACCTGCATACTAACCTTTTGAGTTTCGTGCACCAGGACCCCCAGATCCCTTTGTACTTCAGTACTTTCCAGTTTCTTGCCATTAAGATAATAACTTGCTCTACGATTTTTCCTGCCAAAGTGCATAACCTCACACTTTCCAGTATTGTATTCCATCTGCCAAATCTCTGCCCACTTACTTAGCCTGTCTATGTCCCCTTGAAGGTTTTTTATGTCCTCCTCACTCACTACTTTCCCCCCCATCTTAGTATCATCTGCAAACTTTGATATGTTACACTCGGTCCCCTCCTCCAAATCGTTAATATAGATTGTAAAGAGTTGGGGACCCAGCACTGACCCCTGCAGAACACCACTAGTTACTGATTGCCAGTCTGAGAATGAACCATTTATCCCAACTCTCTGCCTTCTGTTAGATAGCCAATCCTCTATCCATGCCAGAATATTACCCCCAATCCCGTGATTTTTTATCTTAAGCAATAATCTTTTGTGTGGCACCTTGTCAAATGCTTTTTGGAAGTCTAAATACACTATGTCCACTGGTTTCCCTTTATCCACCCTATACGTTACTTCCTCAAAGAACTCCAGCAAATTTGTCAAACATGACTTCCCCTTCATAAAACCATGCTGACTTTGTCTTATTAAATTATGATTATCCAAATGTCCTGTTACTGTCTCCTTAATAATGGACTCCAAAATTTTACCTACCACAGATGTTAGGCTAACCGATCTATAGTTTCCAGCCTTCTGTCTACTGCCCTTTTTAAATAAGGGTGTTACATTAGCAGTTTTCCAGTCTGCTGGGACCATTGCTGAGTCCAGGGAGTTTTGGAAAATTATTACCAATGCATCCACAATCCCTACCGCCACTTCCCTCAAGACCCTAGGATGTAAGCCATCAGGTCCAGGTGATTTATCCGCCTTGAGTCCCATTATTTTACCGAGTACCACTTCCTTAGTGATTTTGATCGTGTTTAGCTCCTCCCCCCCTTTAGCCCCCTCTTTGTCCAGTGTTGGGATATTCTTAGTGTCTTCTACTGTAAAGACTGATGTAAAATATTCATTCAGTGTTTTTGCCATCTCCATATTTCCCACCATTAATTTCCCGGTCTCATCCTCTAAGGGACCAACATTTACTTTAGCCACCCTTTTTCTTTTTATATAACTATAAAAACTCTTACTATCGGTTTTTATATTTTTTGCTAATTTACTTTCATAATCTATCTTCCCTTTCTTAATCAATCTTTTTGTTATTTTTTGCTGTCTTTTAAAGTTTTCCCAATCCTCTATCCTCCCACTAGATTTGGCTACCTTATATGCCCTTGTTTTTAGTCGAATACTATCCTTAATTTCTTTACTTAGCCACGGATGGCTGTCTTTTCTTTTACATCCCTTTCTTCTCAGTGGAATATATATTTTTTGGAAGTTGTAAAATAACTCCTTAAATGTACACCACTGATCATGTATCGTCTTACCCTTTAATCTATTTTCCCAATCCACTCTACTCAATTCCGCTCTCATACCTTCATAGTCTCCTTTATTCAAGCTTAGCACGCTTGTTTGAGATCCAACCTTCTCACCCTCTAATTGAATATGGAATTCAACCATGTTATGGTCACTCATTCCAAGGGGATCCTTTACTAGGACATTTTTAATTAATCCTGTCTCGTTACACAGGACCAGATCTAAGGTTGCCTGCCCCCTGGTCGGTTCAGTTACATACTGCTCAAGAAACCCATCCCTAATACACTCAATGAACTCATCCTCAAGGCAGCCCTGCCCAATTTGATTTGTCCAATTAATATGATAGTTAAAATCCCCCATAATTATAGATGTTCCCTTATTACAAGGCTCAACTATTTCCTGATTGATACTCCGTCCAACAGAGTTGCCACAGTTCGGAGGCCTATAGACTACGCCCACTAGTGTTTTTTTCCCCTTATTATTCCTTACCTCCACCCAAACTGTTTCATTGTCCTGATCTTTTGACCCAATATCATTTCTCTGTATTACAGTGATTCCTTCCTTTATTAACATAGCCACCCCACCTCCCCTTCCTTCCTGCCTGTCCTTCCTGATCGTTAAATAACCTGGTATGTTTAATTCCCAGGCATTGTCACCCTGCAGCCATGTTTCTGTAATGGCCACAAGATCATACCCATATGTAGTTATTTGTGCCATTAACTCATCTATTTTGTTACGAATGCTACGTGCATTCAGATAGAGAACTTTCAAAGATGTTTTGTGACACTTAGTTCCTGCTTTTGCCCTTTTTATTACTTTACCTTTTACTCCATACCTTCTGCCCCTTCCTGACATGCTCTGGTTTTTAATTTCCCCACTGCTACCTAAGTCTATGACCTTCTCTGTTGTCATTTGTATTATTTGCTCTCTAGGAACCTCCCCCCCACTAGTTAGTTTAAAGCCCTCTCTACAGCCCTAGTTATATGATCCGCCAGGACTCTAGTCCCAGCACTGGCCTCACAACATGCTGTATCAGGATCTACCATTGCAGCAGCTCATGGTCGCTTCAAAGTAGCTCCAAGTGCCACTTAAATGGCATTTAGTTTGCACCCAACAGCTCTCTTTTCTTTTTGCAGTTACCCCCTACAAGATGTTCCTTAGTGGATGACCGGTTAAAGGGTACAGAATTATATAGAATATACAGTATGAAGGGATAATTACAAGTCCTAGCCCTTTTGGGCTAGCCCAGATCAGGCGTATTCCCCAGACGTTCACCCTCAACAAAAGTTAGAGACAGCTGAACTCCACAAGATGCTTAAATGGGTCTAAAGGTTCAGGCTATCTCTCCCTGAAGGAAAGGAACGACCTGAAGATATTACCGTCCTCTGGATAGCATTTTTAATAAGTTTAACTAGACTGTAACCTTCCGGATATTATGAGGGTCCGGAATACCCCCCAGAATTCTGCAACTCCTTACAAAAGAGTGTACAAAATTTGGGTTCGTGAGTTTATACAGAATTACTCTTTGAGAAAATTCTAAAAATATATAAATTTATTAAAGAACCGACATGTAGTTAACAGGTGGTGTAGCCATTGCAACATTACAGTTCAAAAACAATTAGCTTTCATTTCTTATTTCTCAGAGATCCTTATCCTCAAATCTTAACTTCGTTACATTTCTACTTTTCTTACTTATTTCTAAATCCAGAACATTCACCAAAATCAATCACTTTGACTTCCTGAGACTCATAGTTAAAGAGTTACAGAGATGCCTCTGAAGAGTTGAGAAACGCTTTGCCCGTTCAGTGAGTTCTGCCTTTCTGTTGAAAAGGTCTATTTTTATACTCTTTTGGCAGTGGTTTCTTCTTTGATGTTCTCTGCTGATGTCAGCTAATTGTCTTTATTGATACCTCTTTCGAATGCTTTCTATCTTACTGTCAATTCAACTATTGCATGCATAATTATTTCTCTACCAGTAGGTGTTCCAAAAACCATCATAAAAACAATGACAGCAATGGTTTCTGTTTGATGTATTTCTTATCGAAGATTCTTCATTCAATTCTTAATATTGGCTTTACTGGTTTTTAGCAGACATTGTGACTCCCCTTACTGCTCCAAGTTCAATACAAACACAATGTAATTGCTTGGTGTCTCTATTGAAGTTATATCTTCAAAGTGTCCTTGTTGGTATGGTTTTTACTATGTATATATTAAAGACACTTTGACCAGAGTGGTTCATGCATTTCTTGCTATCTCAATTGGTTGCATATTTAATCGTGTTTCCTGTCATCCAAGTTTAACAAATGCTGGCCTAGAAATTCAGTAGGCTTTGCGCCCAGTTTTCGCCCAAAGAGGGCTTTTGCGCCACTTGCTGAGCTTTCGCCGATATTCAGCGCTGCGGTAATGGCGACGTTAGCCAGTAGCGCTGCGCCGCCACCGATGACGTCATCGGTGTGCGCAGTGCCCCGCTACCGCCCCGCTACCGGCCCGACCGCCATATTTAGTTGCGGCCACCTCTTCCACAGCGGCCGCAAACAGCGATCAGAAAACGGGGCCGTCCTGTAGCCTTAGTGGGGCGCTTTAAGGTGGAGGTGCGGCCGGCCGCTTTTTCAGCGGCCGCCTGCCCGCACCTCCTTCCCCGGCCTCCTCCACCCACCCCCCCCGCGGCATTGCCGGCTGCTTTCCGTGAACCCGGCACTTCTCCGTGGTGCCGGGCTCATTTGCCGGCACTATCCAGCGGCGATCTCCCCGTTGCAGGCACCTCCCCCTTAAGAGAAGGAGGAGGCCTGCAGTACCGCAGCCTGCCGCTCCGCAGCGGGTGGCGCAGCGGCGCCTAGAGCGCTGAAATTCAGTTTCAGTGCCCCAAGCGGGGGCGGGCACACCCTGGAATAGCGCCCGGTTCCGACTTGGGGCGCAAAAACTGAATATCTGACGGGCGCAACTGGCTCCGCGCTCAGCGCTAACTTTTGGGCGCACGCCAGCTGGCGGGCCCAAAGTGAATTTCTAGGCCATAAACTATTTGACCAGCAGGTGTTTCTTTTACTTGATGTCATGTTTTCAAAGGCACATGCCTCTTTTAATGTTTGTGTTTCGGTTTTACGTGTTAGCTCTTAACACTTTAAACTGGGTCTTCTCATTGTGTTACCTCCAAACTCTAGACCTTTCGGAAGCACCAATGGTTTGCTTCAATCTTTCATTGTCTTAGTATATTTAACTAATTCCCATTTCAAAGCTTGTTTACAACTTTGTTATCAACTGATCTTTATCTCAGAAGCCTGTTCTCTGTTTACAGCCTGTGTCTCTGAGGTTTTAGATTTTTAAACCCAGTGGCATAGAAATTCGGTGGGCTGCGCCACCAGTTAGCATCTAAAGAGGGCACTCAGTGGCTTTAGCGCCACTGGCCACGCCTCCCGTGATATTTAGCGGGGCGCTAATGGCGGCATTAGCCTGTAGCACTGCGCCGCCACCGATGATGTCGTCGGTGTGCGCAGCGCCCCGCTACCGCCCCGATTGTGATATTTGGTCACGCCTCTGTAACACCGGACGCAAATTGCGCCCGGTTCACGGGGCCTACCTGTGGCGGTAGTGGCGCAAATTAAGGTGGAGGTGCGGGGTGGCCATTTTTTTCAGTGGCCGCCTGCCAGCACCTCTGTCCCCGGCCTCCTGATCCCCCCCCGGGCAGTGCCGGCTGTGTCCCGAGAACCTGGCACTTCTCCTCGGTGCCGGGCTCTTTTGCCGGCACTCGCGATCGGTCATCGCGCTGGTGCAGGCCCCTCCCCCTTAAGAAGGGGAGGAAGGCCTGCAGTACCGCAGCGCGCCGTGCTGCAGCATGTGGCGCTGCGGCACGTTGCGCTGCGATATTCAGTTTCAGCGCCCCAAGAGGGACGCGGGGCGCCTCGAGCAGCACCCCGCGTCCCTCTTGGGGCGCTCACACTGAATTTCCGGCGGGCGCAACGGCTCCGATCGCAGCGGTAATTCCGGCGCCCAGGCGAGCTTGGCGCCCCAAACCGAATTTCTAGGCCAGTATATCATGTATTAATAATATTAGAGATAATATTCGAAATCTGTTCATGGTATCATGTATTTCTCTGAATCATGGCTATTCCTTCACAAGTACAGAAACAGGCCATTCAGCCCGAGGAGTCTATGCCGGCGATTATGCTCCGCTGGAGCCTCCTCCCATCCTTCATCTCCTAACTCTATCAGCGTAACCCTCAGTTGCCTTCTTCCTCGTATGCTTATCTAGCTTCCCCTTAAATCAGGGGTGGGCAATTATTTGGGCTGGAGGGTCACTTAACAAGTTCTGGTGAGCTGTTAAGGGCCGCACACATAAAATGAATTATGCTGATAACAGCTACTATTAAAATTTGTCATGGCATTTACTGTATAAAGAACCCTTCATGTTGTTTCCACACTTACTAAATATAACAACACTTATTAACATGCTAACGAACATGATACAGGTTTACCCAAAACTTAGCGAAACTCAGCGAGGCCCAAATTGTGCACAAATACTGTACCCAGAGAGGTGCTTTTGTTATTCACATGTGCCTTGGAATGTTTTACTACGTTAATGGTGCTATATAAATACAAGATGTTGTTGTAGCTTCAGCTGGATACAATGATAAACCAACTATTGCTTGTACCATAGCAAAATACTGCGGATGTTAGAAATCTGAAATAACAACAGAAAAAGCTGGAAGCACTCAGCAGGTTAGGCAGCATCCGTGGAGAGAGAAACAGAGTCGATGTTTCAGTTCTGTGACCCTTCTGACGAAGTTCTGACGAAGGGTCACGGATCTGAAACATTTACTCTGTTTCTCTCTCCACGGATGATGCCTGACCTGCTGAGAGTTTCCAGCATTTTACTGTTGTGATTGCTTGTGCCAACTATTACATGGACTACTACATGTAACCCCAGGCAGTTTGACACATCTCCAGTATCCATATGATCCGCTTTTTAGCTTCTTGCCCTTTGTTGTCTGTCTGCAAAAATTCAAGTTCACACCTGGCCTGTGAGAACTGCCTGAAACAGACTATTTGGCAGAGATGAGGTCCTTTGACTTACTTCCTGAATAATAACAGGGCACACTTTAATGAACGTCTCAAATTTCCCATGAGGCAGGGCATAAAAGACTTCGCCATCATCCACTTACTTCACTGGTTCTTACCGCACCTCTCAGAAACTTCAACTCGCCTAAATCCCACGCCCGATTTGCACAAGCGCGGAAAATATACGTGATTCGTGCATACACACATCGTCTATATTGTTCGCACACGCGCAAATCGCCATGTTTTCGCAAGATTTAGGCATTTCATTCAGAACCACTGCGCGGGCCAGATACGGCCCATGTTTTGCTCACCACTGCCTTAAATGCACCAATAATATTCACCTCACCCACTCCCTGTGGTAGCGAGTTCCATATCCTCACCACTCTCTAGGTAAAGAAGTTTCTCCAGAATTCCCTATTGGTTTTCTTGATGACTATCTTATATTGATGGCCTCTAGTTATGCTCTTCCCCACAAGTGGAAACACTCTGTATTCACTCTATCAAAACCTTTCATAATTTTAAAGACCTCTATTACGTCACCCCTCAGCCTTCTCTTTTCAAGCGAAAAAGAGACCCAGCCTGTTCATCCTTTCCTGATAGGTATACCCTCGCATTTCTGGTACCATCCTTGTAAATCTTTTTTGCACCCTCCGTAGTTTTTTTTTATTCGTTTATGGGATGTGGGCGTCGCTGGTAAGGCCAGCATTTATTGCCCATCCCTAATTGCTCTTGAGAAGGTGGTGGTGAGCCGCCTCTTGAACTGCTGCAGTCCATGTGGTGAAGGTAATCCCACAGTGCTGTTAGGGAGGGAGTTCCAGGATTTTGCCCCAGTGACGATGAAGGAACTGTGATATACTTCCAAGTCAGGATGGTGTGTGACTTGGAGGGGAACCTGGAGGTGGTGGTGTTCCCATGTGCCTGCTGCCCTTGTCTTTCTAGGTGGTAGAGGTCATGGGTTTGGGAGGTGCTGCCGAAGAAGCCTTGGCGAGTTGCTGCAGTGCATCTTGTAGATGGTACACACTGCCGGTGGTGGAGGGAGTGAATGTTTAAGGGATGGGGTGCCAATCAAGCGGGTTGCTTTGACCTGGATGGTGTTGAGCTTCTTGAGTGTTGTTGGAGCTGCACTCATCCGGGCAAGTGGAGAATATTCCATCACACTCCTGACTTGTGCCTTGTAGATGGTAGAAAGACTTTGTGGAGTCAGGAGGTGAGACACTCGCCACAGTATACCCAGCCTCTGACCTGCTCTTATAGCCACAGTATTTACGTGGCTGGCCCAGTTAAGTTTCTGGTCAATGGTCACCCCCAGGGTGTTGATAGTGGGCAATTCGGCGATGGTAATGCCGTTGAATGTCAAGGGGCAGTAGTTAGACTCTCGCTTGTTGGAGATAGTTATTGCCTGGCACTTCTGTGGCGCGAATGTTACCTGCCACTTATTAGCCCAAGCTTGATTGTCGTCCAGGTCTTGTTGCATGCGGGCATGGACTGCTTCATTATCTGAGGAGTTGCAAACGGCACTGAACACTGTGCAGTTATCAGCGAACATCCCCACTTCTAGCCTTATGATGGAGGGAAGGTCATTGATGAAGCAGCTGAAGATGGTTGGGCCTAGGACACTGCCCTGAGGAACTCCTGCAGCGATGTCCTGGGGCTGTGATGATTGACCTCCAACCACCACAAACATCTTCCTTTGTGCTAGGTATGACTCCAGCCAGTGGAGAGTTTCCCCCCCCGATTCCCATTGACTTCAATTTTACTAGGGCTCCTTGATGCCACACTTGGTCAAATGCTGCCTTGATGTCAAGGGCAGTCACTATCATCTCACTTCTGGAATTCAGCTCTTTTGTCCATGTTTGGACCAAGGCTGTAATGAGGTCTGGAGCCGAGCGGTCCTGGCGGAACCCAAACTGAACATCAGTGAGCAGGTTATAGGTGAATAAGTGCCACTTGATAGCACTGGTGACAACACCTTCCATCACTTTGCTGATGATTGAGAGTACACTGATCAGGCGGTAATTGGCCGGATTGGATTTGTCCTGCTTTTTGTGGACAGGACATCCCTGGGCAGTTTTCCACATTGTTGGATAGATGCCAGTGTTGTAGCTGTACTGGAACAGCTTGGCTAGAGGCGCGGCTAGTTCTGGAGCACAAGTCTTCAGCACGACAGCCGGGATATTATCGGAGACCATAGCCTTTGCTGTATCCAGTGCGCTCAGCTGTTTCTTGATATCACGTGGAGTGAATTGAATTGGCTGAAGACTGGCTTCTGTGATGGTGGGGACCTCCGGAAGAGGCCGACATGGATCATCCACTCGGCACTCCTGGCTGAAGATGGTTGAAAACGCTTCAGCTTTGTCTTTTGCACTCATGTGCTGGGCTCCACCATCATTGAGGATAGGGATGTTCATGGAGCCTTCTCCTCCCGTTAATTGTTTAATTGTTCACCACAATTCACGACTGGATGTGGCAGGACTGCAGAGCTTTGATCTGATCCGTTGTTTATGGGATCGCTTAGCTCTGTCTAAAGCATGCCGCTTCTGCTTTTTAGCATCCATGTGGTCCTGTGTTGCAGCTTCCCCAGGTTGGCACCTCATTTTTAGGTACGCCTGGTGCTGCTCCTGGCCGGGCCATGAGGTTACAGATTGTGGTGGAATACAATTTTGCTGCAGCTGTTGGCTCACAGCACCTCATGGATGCCCAGTTTTGAGCTGCTAGATCTGGTCTGAATCTATCCCATTTAGCATGATGGTAGTGGCACACAACATGATGGAGGGTGTCCTCAGTGTGAAGACGGGACTTCATCCCCATAATGATTGTGTGTTGGTTACTGCTACCAATGCTGTCATGGACAGATGCATTTGTGACAGGTAGATTGGTGAGGATGAGGTCAAGTAGGTTTTTCCCTCATGTTGGTTCTCTCACCACCTGCCGTAGGCCCAGTCTGGCAGCTATGTCCTTCAGGACGTGGCCAGATGTGGTGCTACCGAGCCACTCTTGGTGATGGACATTGAAGTCCCCCACCCAGAGTACATTCTGTGCCCTTGCTACCCTCAGTGCTTCTTCCAAGTGGTGTTCAACATGGAGGAGTACTGATTCAACAGCTGAGGGAGGGCAGTAGGTGGTAATCAGCAGGGGGATTCCTTGCCCATACTTGACCTGAAGCCATGAGACTTCATGGGGTCCGGAGTCAATGTTGTAGACTCCCATGGCCACTCCTTCCCGACTGTATACCACGGTGCCGCCACCTCTGGTGGGTCTGTCCTGCCAGTGGGACAGGACATACCCAGGGATGGTGTTTGAAGAGTTTGGGACATTGGCTGAAAGGTATGATTCTGTGAGCATGACTATGTCAGGCTATTGCTTGACTAGTCTGTGGGACAGCTCTCCCAATTTTGGCACAAGTCCTCAGATGTTTGTGAGGAGGACTTTGCAATGTCGACTGAGCTGGGTGTGCCGCTGCCGTGTCCATAGCCGGTGCTGAGGTCGATGCGGGTGGTCGGTCCAATTTTATTATTATTATTGTTTTTCGTAGCAGTTTATTACAACCGAGTGTCTTGCTGGGCCATTTCAGAAGGCAGTTAAGAGTCAACCACATTGCTGTGGGTCTGGAGTCACATGTAGGTCAGACCAGGTAAGGACGGCAAATTTCCTTCCCTAAAGGACGTTAGTGAACCAGATGGGTTTTTACAACAATCTGATAGTTTCATGGTTACCATTACTGATACTAGCTTTTTATTCCAGATTTATTTAATTAACTGAATTTAAATTCCCCAGCTGCCGTGGTGGGACTTGAACTCATGTCTCCGGATCATTAGTCCAGGCCTCTGGATTACTAGTCCCGTAACATAAGCACCATTCCCGCGATCTAGTGCCTCTATATTCTTTTTATAATATGGCGACCAGAACTGTACACAGTACTCCAAGTGTGGTCCAACCAAGTTTTAACACAAATTTAGCATAACTTCTCTACTTTTCAATTCTCTCCCCTCTAGAAATAAACGCCAGTGCTTGGTTTGCTGTTTTTTATGGTCTTATTAACCTGCGCTGCTACTTTTAATGCTTTGTGTATTTGTACTCCCAGATCGCTTTGCCCTTCTACCCCATTTAGATTCTTATTTTCCAAGTAATATGTGATCTCCTTATATCTTATATCAAAATGTAATACCTCACATGTATCTATGTTAAAATTCACTTGCAATTATATGCCCATTCTGCAAGTTTATTAATATCTTCTTGTAATTTGTGCAGTCCTCCTCAGTATTGACTATCCCCCCCACCCCAAGGTTTATAAGAAGGCGGAGCGAAACATTCTCAGATGCCATTCCATCACTTCCCGTAAATTTAAGAAAACTTCCCAAAGAACCAAACGCCATAGTACTTTAAAGAAAAAACCTCAGTCTTTGTACCTTTTAAAACTTGCACAAAATTTCCTGATGCAATTAAATTCATAAATAAATTTCAGCTACACCTTTAGTTGTAATTTTCAAAACGTGAGCCATGAGGGCACAAAAATGTTACCAAATTTTTATCCATCCCTATGAATTAACAATCAGTTAAAAATAGCAGACATCGTTAGCAACACCGCTATTAACTTTAAGCGTTCTGTGAAACAATTCTGTTCCAACTATAGGATGTCTTCCCCTTTTTTTACAATGTGGAAGCCTCATGTCTGGAACCAGAGACCCTCACACAATTCAAATTAATAACCAGAATTTCACGGTGGCTACAATGAAAGTCGGATTTTCACCATTTAATGAGTTAGTTAAACCTAAATACTTCCAATTTAATTCAGACCAATATTTTATTGACTAAACGCAATACGGAACAGATAAAATAAAACAAAATAGCACGTGCTTACAGTAAATTATATCATTCTTTCGTCAGGTGTCTTTCTAAATGACTGTAATATAGCTGAAGTAAAGGTCAGCTTTCAGTGTTAAACAAAACATTTGTAACATTCTTACACAAAAGGGAAAAGAGGGCGGAGCTACAACCAGTGGCAACAAACCATTTCATACAGGCTTTTCAAAGAGGTAGTGCACTGAAACCTTGCAGCCCGTAACAGTAGAAAAGGGACGGGGGGGAGGGAGAAATTCGAGTTCGCCAGCAAAGTTGTCGGTGTCACCGGCAACTGGAGTTAACGGCCGCAGAAAATGGCCGCACGCTAAAGGGGCAAAATTGGTCTGGGCAGCATGCAGTTTGTCGTAAGAAAACTACTAGGCACTTGGTCTAAGCGTTAAACAAAGCTTTAATCAACTGTTTTACAACATGGAGGTCTAGTTGTGTCCTTCACTAGTTCCTGTTAAGAATGTCCTGCGCAAGCTGGGCCCGTGCCCGAGTATTTATACTCTCCCTGGACAGCGCCACCCATAGGCTGCTCAGTGTTATTTCATAAGTCTTTCTTTCATGAATGACTGATTCATGTCACAGTTTGCTGGCGAAGTGCTCACCTTCCATGCAATGCCGTCATGGTGCTGTTGCTGGAGGCATCTGAGGCGAAGTTCTTGTCCAGGTGCGGCGTTGCAGCTTCCCACAGCCTCTTGAATCGAGGCTGTGGAGCGCGCAAAGATTTGTGGGTAATGAAGAGGTCTGAGAATCAAAGGGGCCATGCATGCTGAAGCAATACAAATTAAAATGCAGTGAAACAATGCAGTTTTCAGCCCTTTCTGCCTTTTAATAAATAATTAACATTAAAAAGAAGTCCCAAATGTGAATATTCAGCTTTTAAAGCTGAATTACCTTCCTAACCTCAAAAAATGGGAAACTGCCTCAGCACTAACACAAATGGCTCAGCAAGCCAGGGAATGGGGCACCCAGGGTCTCGCACGCAGCACTCCAGCTTTGTGCAGGCGGTCAACACTGCAAGGCAGGCCCTCTACCCACAGGGGTCAGGAGGCCTTCCAGAAAGAAGGATGTGGGACCAGATCACCGAGGTCATCACTGCCAGCAGTGTCGCCCCCACCACCTGGCTCCAGTGCCCAAAGAAGCTTCATTAGTTCAGACCAGTGGTCAAGGCATTTTGAATGCATCTTCAAAAGCTACCTCATACCAATTGCACCATTAGCGTCACACAGTGTTCAATGCACGACTCCCAATCACTCACCGACCAACAATCTGCACAAATCTCAAGGCACATCTCCCATTCCTAGCCTCACCTCACCCCCTTGGAGGAGACGGTGCAGGCCATTGGGAAGGGCATGGCTGAGCCCTTGGCCAGCAGTGGGTCTGAAAGGATACAAGATGCTGGTATCCTCATACATTATCCTCCTTCTGGCATGCACCTCATGCTTTCTCGCCCTCCTGTCACCACAACTCCACCCTCAGTTCACACACCCAAGAAATGCAGCCTGCCCAGCCACTGGGTAACCAAGAAGAGGGAGAGGAGAGTGAAGAAGAACAAGAAGAAGAAGATTGCTTTGATACTCCCAGCCACCAGCTCCTCAAGGCCGACCAGCAAGACCATCTGCAGTCTCCCCCACTGAAAGTCAGCAGCCTTCCACCAGCCATGCTGCAGCCACTGGGGGAGCACTGCGTGACATCAGTAGGGTAGGCAAAGGCACACACAAGACAGTCACCAAGAGAATGCATAAGGGTGATGAGTTGATTTCTCGATGTCACATTGGATGGCTAGACGTATATAGGTGGATTGGAAAGTTTGCTTTGTGGTGGCTTTTATTTCAGCATTGTGGCCCAGAGTAACAGAGGGAAGGTAAGGTGTGGGACTAGTGTTGAAAGGGGAATTGGGGTTGTGGTCACCGGGACCGCAGGTGGACGATTCCATCCTAGATATCCTGGCCACAAAGGGGCCATCTGAAATGCATCCTTCCGTCTGATTCCTCCTCTTCTGCTTCCTTCTCTTCTGTGTTTTCCTCTTCCCTCTGCAAGCGGATGCTGTCAATCTGAAATTACAGCATAAAATGCTGGAAATATTCAGCTGGTCAGGCAGCATGTCGACCTGAGACGTGAACTCTGTTTTTCTCTCCACGGATGTTGCATAACCTGCTGAGTATTTGCAGCAGGTTCTGTCATCTCAAAGGCCTTCATTTACCATCCGAGCCCTTGCAAGCATCCAGCAACACTCCCTACTCATTTAAAAAACATTTCACATCTCTTGCAGCAAGCCACCACTTCAATAAAATCAAAAAACCCAGTCCAAAACCTTAAATTTAAACTCACCTGAACAATGTGTGTGTCCCTTTAAGAGGTGCAGGCATTGCCACTGTCAGCTTGAATTCAGTGCTAGGGTCGAAGTTCGTGTTGGTGACGTTAAGTTGGCATTGCACGTCGATTGACATCACCACGCCACCATTTTTTCTTTTAGGGCACTACCAGTTACAGGCAGCGCATAGGGGGGACACAAATATGGCGGCCGCCGCGGGACCCACCACCAGCTGGCGAAAGAGCGGCAGCCGCCATTTTATCGGCATTTCATGGCGCTATGGTGTGGCACTCAACAGATGAATTTCTAGCCCAGAATCTTTTCCTTTCTCCTTCTTTATTCCATCGTAGACTACCTTCTCAAATTTTTACCTCTGAAACCAATTTTCAATTTCTGATGTTTGCTATTAACCTCATTTGGGAAAGCAGTCAATTATAACCAAGATACACTGGTTACCCTTCTGATTCCTCTGAATCGGGTCGATGTAATCAATCTGCAAATTTCTCTCTATCTACTCTATCAGTTCCCCTTAATATCTAAGGTGTGGCCTAACCAGGGCTTTGTATAGCTGTAGCATAACTTCTACCCCCTGTATTTTAATCTTCTAGATACAAAGGCCAGCATTCCATCAGCCTTTTTGATTATTTCTGCATTTGTCCATGACATTTTAATGATCTATTTAGAAATCATGATGGCAGATCGTTGACCGAGGGAGAGAGTCCGGAGGTTGTCAGGTGATGTTCTAGAGACATTGGTATTCGCGGTGGAGAGGAGGTAGGCGGTCCTATACCCACAAACTGGCAGGATGTCCTCGCCCTACACATCCCAAACCATATGGCGGGAGATTGCCGACCACGTCACGGCCAGCACTGTTGTCCCCAGGACCCACACCCAGTGCCGGAAGAAGTTTAATGGCCTCAGATGGGTGGTCAAGGTGAGTGAAGGCTTCAGCAAATGCCACATACCACCATCTGCATCACAGGTCTCACACACTGCTCAATGCACCACCCCCCCCAGCACTCATCTACCAACAATCTCTTCCTATTATCACTCACACCGACATCTCACACCTTGCACATACTGACAGCTATTCAACTGTGGCAGGCACATCACCCAAACATATTGCACTAAACTCACTCAACATTTTTCTTTCTCTTGCAGGCCAAGCTGGCACATATTCGCACGAGCATCAACAGACAGGTGGGGGCCAGGCAGACACGCAAGAACATACAAGGAAGAAATTGAGGGCACGATGACCTTGACTGCCACTGGGAGAGTCGTGGTCACCCTGCTCTGAGGTTGCAGGTCTGGTTGCAGGAGGTGCCAGAGTTCTGTGACCACCTCCTTCGTGAAGCGTAGCCTCCTAAGACATTTTTCTCACTTAAGTGGAGGTAGGAGAAGTGCTGTCGGAAAACCCTAGGTGGGTAAGGCCTCCTGTTGAGAGCCTTCATGGCCCTCCTCCTCTTCCCTCTGTGCGCATGTTCCCATCTTTCTTGCTGCCTCCGCTCCCTCTCCCGAAAATACTCGAATGCGAGGGGAACTGCCAGTAGAGCCCCCCTGACTGTGAGCAAGTGTTCTGAGCAGAAGCCTTTAAATAATAATGAAGTTCTCCACTTGCAACAACACTTCCTGTTATCTTAGAACCTTGAAAGAAGTAAAGAAAGTTGTTGGAGTTGCAGAAAGTAGCACAGAGCCACTCAAACTGCATAACCATGTCCGGTGGAACTGATTGCTGATGATCACTTTAAATATCGCTGCTGAAGCCTCCTTCCTGCTGTTAGACACCTGCTCTCCCTGTTGTTGTTCAGCCATTGAATGGTGAAATCCAATGCTGCAGATCGGGCATCAAGTGAGCATTGCACACTCACTGACGTCACGATCTTGTTGATTTAAATCACTCCAGCAATCGCATTTACCAGCAGCGCTACCGGCCCTTGCAAAATGGTGGCCACCACGGGATCCACCATCAGCTGGCGGAAGAGCGCTGGCTGCCGTTTTTTTGACATTTCCTGGTGTTAACGGGTGGCGGAAACCACCCGAATTTTTAGCCCATAATTTCTAACGATTCTAACGATTTTTTATCTCTGGCCCTCTCAACATTGTTTGAGTCTGCCACCCTTAATTCTGTCACCTTTTGGTACGCCTGTACATCTGGACTGCTCAAAAACAACACTAATCATAACCTCGGCCCCTATTACATTTTTCTTGTAATTTTTCCACTCCTTTCCCCCCCCCCTTTCCTTTTGTTTCTCTCTCACACCTGGCAGCTATCTCTTGCCCTGCCAGTACACTTTACACCTAATCTCAGCCTATTACCATCTTGTCTAGCTTCTAATACCTTTCATTGTCTCTTTTACTTCTTTTGTTTCTTTCAATTCTTTTGTCCGATCGCAGCCCTGCCTTCGATCTATTTTCTTTTCTTTCCAGTTTTGAAGAAGGGTTCAACCCGAAACGTCAACTCAGATTTCTCTCCATGGATGTTGCCTGACCTGCTGAGTTTTTCCAGCATTTTCTGTTGTTATTACTAATTTCTTATATCTGGCCCTTTGCCCTTTGCCCTTTGGCCCCGATCAGAGGTGACCAGTCTCCCCTATTTTTCCTTCCATTGATCCCTGCAATAGGTGAGGAACTCTGAAAGTGCCAAAATTGATGTGATATTCCCTGGTCGCGAGCCAAGAAACATTCACACACACACTCGCGCAAACATTTTCCCTTTAAAAAAAAATAAAAACAAAGCATGCTGACGACGCTTCTCCCATTTCTTCCTCACAGCGATCATATTTCTTTAACTTTGGCTGCGGGCTTTTTAACTTCTTTCTCTTTTTCCTAACCGTCTTGTTACGCATCAAGTGTTCAACCCAGGGTTTTTTTATTAGCTGCTATCGATGCCACAAACTTTTAAGACAATGTCACGCCTGGGGGTGAGGCAGCCTGCGGCAGTAGAAAAGCACCCTTGTCTGTCAAGGCATGCGCCTGCTGTAGCAATCAAACTTTATTCAATAATTGAGTTGGCTCTCCTATTTCCTCATAGTTGGGCAATTCACCACTAAGTTGGCACAATTCTGAAAGGGTCAGATCCCGACTTACTTCTTTATCTTCGTATTCATAAACCTTCCCTGTTCGTAATTGTGGTGTATGTGCCTTTAAGAGCAATTGTGGTGTATGTGCCTTTAAGAGCCCCAGGTGTGCGTAATGCCGGTAATTGCCACTTGGGCTATATAAGCCTGTGTATTGTGTATATCCTTTAGAACCCCCCCCAGACTTGCTTAGTAAATACCTATGAACCAACTCCTGTCTTCAGTGTCTTTATCTACACACGGACACTACAGTCATCCCTCCTGTGTGCAGGTGTTTCTTAACTATGGGGGTCATCTTAATAGACCAGTGTACCCCCCGTACTACCACCCATTTTAGATCGTGTATCGTCAGCAACACTTCCTGGATTACTACTGACACTAGGGGGGAATTTTCTGGGGAGGTCAGTGGGCGCGATTGGTGGTGGCTTGGGTGGAAAATGCTTATTTTTGACAGTGGGTCAGGACCCCGCTGTCAACCCGCCACCACGCGCCTTTCCCAAATGTCGGATCTGTCAGCGCTGAGCAAACCCAACACGCAGCGGCGGGGGAAGCAATTCAGGTCATTATGACCTTGTTAACAGAGGATTAAGAACTATTTTCAGCTCACCTTCAGAGTTTAACAGGTCGCCCACGGGGTCCACGCTGCTTGGGGATCATGTCAGGTAAGCAGGGCAGGAGTTGAATGGCCATGGAATCATCTCAATGCTTGACCGCTGCAAATGTGCTATAAAAGCTCCCATCTCACAGCCGTTCACTTTTCAGGCTCAGAAGCTGTTGCTTACTGCATTTGGAAGACAGATTGAGCTTTATGCACGTTGCAAGTGTTTGGAGTAAACTCTCTATCCAGTGTCACCTCATTGGAACAATCTCTTTCACCACTGGCATATCACTTCTGTCATCTCAAGTTCACCTGCCATCTATTACATCAGCATCGGTGCTCTTGAAATTATCTCACCTTGGTCCTCAGAATCCCACCACAATCAGCCCCAACACCAGCAACACCAGGCACACCAGCAGCACCAACCTTCTCCACAATCAACTGATGCTACATAGGACAGAGGGCATCAGCACCCGATAACTTTGCTGCCCGGGAGGCCAGGGATGGCCTCACCATGGCCAGATTTACTTCACTTGACACTGTACACCCTGGCTGCCACATGGTGCACCAGGTTGGCACCACCCCACACCAACACCATAAAGCATCCCTACAATGTCCAAGCCATTCCTTCCACACACATCACCATTGCGGGGGTGTACCGTTATGTCTCACCATTCACTAAGCCACTTCCAAAGGTGCACACAGATCCGTCCAAGAACACAAAGTGTTCAAAATAAAGATTTTAATGTTTGACACCACATTAACAAAAACTTTACGTGAACATTGCATAAAGCACCCAAGTGCCTACCCTTGTGTGTTGTTACTTGGTATGATTGGACTAGGATGAGAGTGAGTGTGAGGGGTGGCTAGTGAGATGGGGAAGTGATAATGTAGATAGAGAGGGATGGGTGGAGGTGCAAGGTAAGTTGGTGTGAGTAAAGGTGTGCAAGAGTAGGGTAGGGAAGGCAGAGTGATGGGGATGTGATGAGTGGCACAGCAGGATGAGGTTGAGTGTGGCTTTGCAGTAACGTTTCGTGATCTACTGAGATCATTGAAAGGTTTGTGCCACTGCAGCCTGGTCCTCCTGACGACATCCCTGCTTGTGTCCTCCTGTGCAATGTGCAACCAGGCTGTGTTGATCTCCTGGGGAGGTCTCTTCCACCCATGGGAAGGGAAGAGAACCTCCTTGCATGCTGTGACTCCCTCTATAAACATATGGAGGGAGTCATGGAAGAGCCTGGGTGCAGCCGGCCATGGACCCGCCGAGGTTGGTGAAATCCAGCCCCAGAAGTATCACTTCCCCCCTGCTCGGCATCAGAAACCTTTACATTCAGTGGTCTTTCGAACTGTTGTGGCGCTGTTGGGATGACTGGACCATCCTCGTCATCGTCACCACTGGATTCCTCCTCGTGAGTGCGGAAGAACAAGGCTGCCACTCTAACTTTTAATTCTTTAATCTTTCTCCTGTCCTCTTCTCTTCCCCATCTCTCCTCTCTCAATTGCCTTACCACCTTGTTTTCCTGCAACAAATCCATAGTTCTTGAAAAGCTACTTTGGTATCATCCAATTTTCCCTGCGTCTTAACTAATGCTTTCTGAAGAACTCTGCAGCTGGGCGTGTAATTGAGTTATTTCTTGGTGCATCTCCAACTGTTGGTTGACGGCTGATCTACGTTCTGCCTGTTCAGCACCCAATTCGTTTTTAATCTCTCTACTTCTGCCTGAAGAGTCGGAACCTGGCTACACTGTTTAGCGAATTTCTCATTCAAACTATTTACTCCTTGCACCATTTCCATTATGTAGTTGGCTTTTTTTGCTTTCTTATTTTTTTCATTTACATTTTGATTATCGCACTTCACTGTAAGGTCTCTATAAATGTCACTGTTACCCTCTGATGTAAGAAAACTACTAGGCACTTGGTCTAAGCGTTAAACAAAGCTTTAATCAACTGTTTTACAACATGGAGGTCTAGTTGTGTCCTTCACTAGTTCCTGTTAAGAATGTCCTGCACAAGCTGGGCCCGTGCCCGAGTATTGATACTCTCCCTGGACAGCGCCACCCATAGGCCGCTCAGTATTATTTCATAAGTCTTTCTTTCATGAATGACTGATTCATGTCACCCTCCTCAAAAGATCCTTCCCTAGTGTGCTTTTGGACGTAACTTTCTGCCCACAACATCCACGATAATACTTTATTATCGTTTAACATTTTATTTTTACACCGGTTCTCTGTTTGGCCCTCTCCTTCTTGGACTCGGCCTTTATTGGAGGTGATCAGTCTCCAATTCCCCACTTACAACAACCTTCCCTTTTCTGTGATGCCTATGAGAGATTGAGGACTATATGATTAGCACAGTGATCTCCCTACTCCTGTCACGTTTTCTCTTCTTTTTCTAACACTTCCTTTACTGATTCTCCTACTGTTTTGTCCACTAATTGTGAATAACTCCCTTCACATAATCCAGTTGACAGATTCAAGCTCATATTTGTATGAGTAGTAACGAATTCAGTCTTATGGTTATAATCATTTTATTTTTTCTACTTTGACTTAAAAAAACTATCTAAAAGCGGAGTATAATTTCTTCAGAGTATAACAATTTACAAGCAGAGTTTTGTTCGTAGATTTGAATGTAGGCATACGCTCATCCTTGTACGTTTCTCTTCTAAACTTAACACAAAAGCTTCTTTTTTTATACACCATTTTCTCCGAATCAAACAGTAAATGCCCTTGCATATATAGTTTCTGGTCAATGCACCGTCCTTCAACCAATTCTTACACACACAAGTTTAGATTTCTCTACAACATACGCACATTAACATTCTTTCACGTAGGTTGCAGTAGTATGTAGTGGGATGTTTATAGTATGGCACTGCTAGAAACATCCCAAAGCTTTACGCTGGCTGTTGCTAAGGTGATCTGTAATTCTCTCTTTGTCTCTCTCTTTCTCTCGACTGTTGCTAGGCTGGGGTATCTCTCTCTCCCTCATGTACCAACAACACTTTACAGTTCATATCTTGCACACTTTCTCCAGCTGGGCAGATCACTCGGTTATGTAAAACAATTGACTCAAGCTCCTTAATCGGTTTCGGTGTTTACAACCAACCAGACGGACTGTAGCGTCTTATCCGGTCTTTTTCCAATGTAGTCAGCCGGCTTGGAAGAAACCAAACGATGATGGTGAAAACTGGTTACCAGTGGATTCCCACAGGGGTTGGTGTTGGGGCCACTGTTGTTTTTGATTATTACAAATGACTTAGAGTCCAGCCTCTGAGCAGGAGAAGCCCCAAGGAAATCCCTAGTCATTGTTTCCTGTCCTGCTGTATCCCTTATATTCCTCTCTTAACTCTGGCATCTCACCCCTCTCCTTTGAATGGTAAAAGAAAAATCATAAAATACTGAAATAGTATTTCTGGCACTTCCCTGACCTCAGCCAATACCTCCGACTCCCATTTGTATATTGTTTGATGCCTATCTGCCCAAGTATTGTAGCAGAAGGGGCGAGGGTTATCAAGTCATTAACTAACAAAACCAGTGAAAAGAATAAGGGTCAATATTCATTAAAAAATTGATTTAGGATTGAGCGGTATGTATATGAATGCACAAAATATGCAAACAAAATTGGAGTGTTAGAAGCTTTAATAACTATTTCGAGGGTGTAAAGAGTGGAATATTTCTGTAATTCGTGTTTATCTGGCACATGTTTAATGGAGCATTTTGTGATATTTATATTGAAGGAGCTGTATGCCATGAATATAACACAACTCAGACCTCTTTTAATTATCACTGAAATAATTATATTTAGCAGTTACAGTAACAAGCTTAGAGGTGCCTGCTACAGATATTATCATAGAATCATAGAATGGTTACAGCACGGAAGAAGGCCATTTGGCCCATTGAGCCCGTGCCGGCTCTCTGCAAGAGCACCTCAGCTAGTCCCACTCACCCGCCCTTTCCCCGTAGCCCTGCAATTTTTTTCCTTCAGGTATTTATTCAGCTCCCTTTTGAAAGCCGTGATTAAGTCTACCTCAACACCCTTTCAGGCATTGCATTCCAGATCCTAACCACTCTTTAAAAAAAAAATTGTTTATGGGTTCAGGGCATCGCTGGCAATGCCAGCATTTATTGCCCATCCCTAGTTGCCCTTGAGAAGGTGGTGGTAAGCCGCCTTCTTGAACCGCTGCAGTCTGTGTGGTGAAGGTACTCCCACAGTGCTTAGGGATGGAGTTTCAGGATTTTGACCCAGCAACGATGAAGGATTGGCGATATACTTCTAAGTCAGGATGGTGTGTGACTTGGAGGGGAACTTGGAGATGGTGGTGTTCCCATGCGCCTGCTGCCCTTGTCCTTCTAGGTGGAAGAGGTCGCGGGTTTGGGAGGTGCTGCCGAAGAAGCCTTGGCGAGTTGCTGCAGTGCATCTTGTAGATGGTACACACTGCAGCCACGGTGCGCCGGTGGTGGAGGGAGTGAATGTTTAAGGTGGTGGATGGGGTGCCAATCAAGCGGGCTGCTTTGCCCTGGATGGTGTTGAGCTTCCTGAGTGTTGTTGGAGCTACACTCATCCAGGCAAGTGGAGAGTATTCCATCACACTCCTTACTTGTGCCTTGTAGATGGTGGAAAGGCTTTGGGGAGTCAGGAGGTGAGACACTCGCCGCAGAATACCCAGCCTCTGACCTGCTCTTGTTGCCACAGTATTTATGTGGCTGGTCCAGTTAAGTTCCTGGTTAATGGAGACCCCCAGGATGTTGATAGTGGGGGATTCGGCAATGGTAATGCCATTGAATGTCAAGGGGAGGTGGTTAGACTCGCTGAGTAAATAAGCTTTTCCTCATGTCGCCTTTGGTTCTTTTGCCAATCACGTTAAATCTGCGTCCTCTGGTTCTCAACCCTTCTGCCAATGGGAACAGTTTCTCTCTATCTACTCTGTCCAGACCCCTCATGATTTTGAACACCTCTCTCAAATCTCCTCTCAATCTTCTCTGCTCTAAGGAGAACAACCCCAGCTTCTCCAGTCTATCCACGTAAGTGAAGTCCCTCATCCCTAGAATTATTCTCGTAAATCTGCACCCTCTCTAAGGCCTTCACATCCTTCCTAAAGTGCGGTGCCCAGAATTGGATACAATACTCCAGTTGAGGCCGCACCAATGTTTTATACAGGTTCATCATAATTTCCACGCTTTTGTACTCTATACCTCAATTCATGAAGCCTAGGATCCCGTAAGCCTTTTTAACTGCTTTCTCAACCTGCCCGGCCACCTTCAACGATTTGTGCACATATACCCCAGGTCTCTCTGTTCATGCACCCCCTTTAGGATTGTACCCTTTAGTTTATATGTCCTCTATTCATTCTTTCTACCAAAATGTATCACTTCGCACTTTTCTGCGTTAAATTTCATCATTAACAGATGAGAGCATGCATGTTGATATGAAATTTCTGTCTGTTATTTTAATACAGCTATTAACCCATTAACATATGCCTATTATTGCCTGCACTCAATAGCGGTCAGAAGAATGCTACACAAATGTGTTAAGCTTTTATCCACTAACATCGCCACCATTAATTTCTAAGCTATTGCTTTTAAAGTAATAAATATAAATTTACATGATCCCTTACTGAATGCATGGTGGGCTAGCCTAGCTGTTCGGAGTCCTGACTCAAATTGGTAGCCATGGCAGCACTTGGAAGAGAAGGTTTTAACTCGGGTAAGCCAGGCTGTGGTTGGACATCAAATCACGAAAACTGTGATGATTTTAATTGTGGCACGTAACTCGCGTTTAAAATGATTGATTTTTTTGTTTTCGAGGTAACATTATTTATGTCCATCGAAATTCCTCCATTTTTCTCCAACATTCCTCTTTGCTGGTCTCGCCCAGTGTTTTCCAGTAAATCAGCAACTCAGTCGGGCTGACTCTGTGAGAGGTCACAAGTTTTTGAAAATTACAGATGGAAAACTCCACTTTTCTGGTATAAAACGGCTGGTTTGGGGCCAGCTCCACCGGAGTTACATTTAGCTTTTGAAGACACAGCCCGATGTAGACATCTTCCAGCCTGAGGATCGGAATGTGCTTTGAAACGGCGATGATCTGCTCGGCGAGGTCACCTGAGAAAACATAACCCGTCCCCGAACAAAAAGGCGGGTAGGTGCTGTGAGGGTAGTCCTCCTTGGCCAAGTACCACTTGTTCAACGAGTACCTGATGGGCTTCTCATTGGCCTTGATAAAGCCCGTGTACAAGTGAGGCCGGCTCTTCTCGGACAGAAGCTCAGTCAGGTAATAAGTGTTCACAAACATGTCGGAGTCGGTTTTCATCACGAAGGACGCCGAGGGGCAGAATTTGTGCACCCACTCAATGCCCATCAGCACCTTCAAGGTAAGGTTGCTGTACGTGTCGGTGAAGTTTTTCTGGATGATGTCCCCGTAGTGGAGGCTTTCGTTTAAGATTGCAGACTGGTGCCGCGTGTTATATCCCAGGAGGAAATAGGCGACCGTCCTTTTCCCAGCCGTGGCCTGATCTCTGCCCCAGGTGCGCCGGATGGCATTGCGCGCTTCCCACTGGGACTGGGAGACAGTCACCAGGCAGACAAGGAACGGAGGGTTGTCGCCGCAGTTCGACTGTGGGATAATCAGGAATTCGCCCTTTTCCCTGGAGAGCGATCTTTTATTCGTGTTGTAGAACATGTAATTAATATTTAATGGGTGCGGGTAAAAGACACACAGTAAAAATGTGAACGTCACAGCGAATACACAAAGCAAAGCCACAACTTTGACATTGAGCATCTGAAAGGGAAAAAAAAGACACAGAATGATTAGTACCAACGAACAGGGAGACGAAAGCAAAATACTGCGGATGATTGAAATCTGAAATATATTATCAGAAAGTGCTGCAAACGCTCAGCAGGCCAGGCAGCCTCTGTGGAGAGAGAAACAGAGTTAACGTTTTAGGTTGATTACCTTTCGTCAGAACTGGAAAAAAGTTAGAGATGTAACAGGTTTTAAGCAAGTGCAGAGGCAGGGAAAGAGGGTCTCCTGGCCCCACAAAGATACGTTTTAACCTTGCCTGACAGGGTTTCCAGTCAAGTGCCTGTCGGGTTGTACAGAGCGGCGGGTCCGTGCTCAGTCGGCAGGTTTTTGTTTCGTTTATGGGATGTGGGCGTCGCTGACAAGGCCAGCGTTTATTGCCCATCCCTAATTGCCCTTGAGAAGGTGGTGGTGAGCCGCCTTCCTGAACCTGAACCGCTGTAGTTAGAATTGCTTCAGGGTCCTAATGACATCATAGGACCCTCGATTTACATTTCATCATGAGGCTCCCTCCCGCCTGTCAGGCGGGTCACTCAACCACCCAAGACAACATTGGCGTTTAAATGGCCGCGGGGTTGGAAAGGGGCAGTAATACAACACCGCTTGGCTTTTAACTCCCGTTCCACCCGGTTACGCTGTTGTATGAGTAGATAAAGGACAGTATCGTCCAACTCCCATAAAGTAAGCTGCTCAGACTGCTTAAGGGAGTGACGAATTCCACTGAATCTGAGGAGGTGGACATGAAAACCCCCCAATTTGTAACACACACCTTTCACAGAAGCTGCGTATTGACACAGGTCTAGAAATAATTGTCTGACTTCCTCTTGAAGCTGGGGACAGATTCCTATGAGGAGATTAAAATTAGGATTAAGATGGGGATATATGGTTTTAAAAAAGTACATTGCCTCAAACGTCCTTTTCTAGTCTTTCTTCAATATGATATTAGGGAGTGACACCGTAAAGAAAGAAAGACCTGCATTTACATAGCGCCTTTCACGACCACCAGATGTCCCAATGCACTTTATAGCCAATGAAGTACAGTCACTGTTGTAATGTAGGAAACACAGCAGCCAATTTGCGCACAGCAAGCACCCACAAACATGTGATAATGACCTGATAATCTGTTTTAGTTATGTTGATTGAGGGATAAATATTGGCCAGGACACCGGGGATAAATCCCCTACTCTTCTTTGAAATAGTGCCATAGGATCTTTTATATCCACCTGAGAGAGCAGACGGGGCCTCGGTTTAACGTCTCATCTGAAAGACAGCACCTCCGACAGTGCAGCACGCCCCTGGAGCATCAGCCTAGACTTTTGTCCTCAACTCTCTGGAGTGGGACTATGAACCCACAACCTTCATGACTCAGAGGCAAGTTGTCCTACCCACTGAGCCACAGCTGACACCTAAGCCAGGCAATACATTCCTCTTTCTCAACCTGCAGTATGTACTGAATTAGCTGGGCCCTGAAGTTCCTCCATGTCAGTTATGCTGTTGTTACCATGTAGTTGAGCTGGAAAGTTGCACTATTCATCAGCCGAGAGATCATCATGCATGTTTCCTGGGGTATGTTAATTTTGATGCAACTCTGTTGGAAATTGAGCGTAGAAACGTGTGTGTCTGGATATTGGGTTACCTTACCATCTTCTACACACCCTACCAGAAGACCACCTGCATCTGCAGTTAAAATGGCAATGATGCCATGGGCACTGTTGCCTCTGGTAACACTAGTCAAAGAGACTATTATTTAAGAGACCATTCTTTTGTGATGCTTCAGCAGTGTGATATTCTTTTTTTCCACTCGCGTTTAGATTGTGCCTTTGACGTAGGAAAACACCCCAAGGCACTTCACGAAGCAAGTGCTAATAAGATAAAACTTTGGTTCCAAATTTGTAAAGCTGTGGTCTTTTAAGATGTATCAATTATTGGATTAAATAAACAGCTCATTGTTCTGGTTCAATGCATTTTAAACATTGGCTTCCTTGTGAGTTAATCTGATGGCAGCTTTTGTAAGCAGACCAGGCTCTTTATGATCTGAAAATTGTGCCTTTCACTTCCTAGAAATAATATAGCTCAAGTCTACCAGTTAATCCTGATTACCGTAAATCATGTATTGGAATTTAAGAAGGATTCCTACTATATCTTCAGTCTATAGCAGAAGATGTTTACATATTAAATTAGACTTGCATAGGTGAAAACAATTTATCTGCACTTAATTATATATAGAAGCAAAATGCTAAGCATGTATTCTATACAGTGCAAGTAGCATTTTAAAATACACGTACAACTAGAATATCCACTCAAGTTGATCTTTCTCAATTACTTCTTACTGTTGCTAGTAATGAAATAGTCACGTAGAGGGTTTCATTTGAAAGACGTCAGGCAATCGTTCAATGCAGCTCTGTGAGCCTGCACACTTGAGAAATCAAAGCAAGAATTGAATAATGCAGAAAGATCCACTTGTTTTAAACTCTCGACTCCTTGGAAGTGCAACACAACACTATTCTGCCACTTGGAAGTACAGTAGTACAGATTTTCTTAATACTTCTCTCAAATCATCATGAAGAAGACCTGACGTAAGAAAATTACTAGGCACTTGGTCTAAGCATTAAACAAAGCTTTAATCAACTGTTTTACAACATGGAGGTCTAGTTGTGTCCTTTACTAGTTCCTGTTAAGAATGTCCTGTGCAAGTTGGGCCCGTGCCCGAGTATTTATACTCTCCCTGGACAGCGCCACCCGTAGGCCGCTCAGTATTATTTCATAAGTCTTTCTTTCTTTCATGAATGACTGATTCATGTCAAGACCCACCTTCGAACGAGAAGCAAATATAGGAACCTTTGCTTGTTTAACACTTGATGCCTGCGGCCAAAGGATTGCAATGTTGCTGATAACTCCAATCCCCGCGAAGCTCACAAAAATCTAAGTGCCCAGTCCAACTCACACATAGATCAGAAGGTTACGTGGCCTTAAGGCAGATAATGCCTCTCTGAGCAGCCATTTTAGAATGAACAAAGCAAATCTCATATTTGGGTTACCACCAATGTTCCCCCTAATTGTTTTTTTTGGGGCTCACCGTCCCATTAACTGGCTGCGCGGCCCATTCAGAATTTCATGCACGCGCAAAAATCTCCCACTTGAAAAGCCGGTCCCGGGTTGTGTGGGACATCCAGACAGCTGTGTACTTAGCAGGAACGTGGGTTACCCCATCTTAAATAAAGGATATAAATAAATGAAATGGTACAATCAGGGTTACTGTTCCACCCCCCAGTAACTCACCCAAGTGACCATTCCTCGTGCCGTGACAGCGTTGCCGAACTATAATGGGCTATATTTTCTGATTGCCCATGTTCATGTACCGACTCCCAGTGTGCTCATGCTGCATTTCTCTCCGGTCTGCTTTAAGCAGGCATTGACACTTGCCCATAAATAGTGCACAGGGTACGAGTGCGTTACATGTTCATCTGCAAACTTCGCCAATTGGAAAATACACCCATATTTGACCACGGGGCATCATCGCTGAATCAATGCCATTCTTATTAGATGTACCTCTGCATAGCAGTCACTAAATAGCAACCAGAACCAGAAACTTTGGTTGATGTTTGTCCCTGAGGTGTTGAGGCTATCGGACTGGCAGCACGCTATACACTCCCATCACCGTCCAACTAAAAGGTTTTGTAATGTGTTCTTGACATTGGTCCTTGATCGTGACATGAAATTAATTCCAAACAGTGATAGTGTATATGAATTTTCTACATCTGCTAGCCAAAACCAAAAATTACTGCTCCCAGTTCTATGTTCTTTATTATAAACATTATTTGGCAGTTTTAGTGATAATATCTAATAAACAATCATGGTCAAATTGCATATAAAGACTGTTTGTGAAAGGATCAGCCACAGAGCTAAAGATTTCTCCAATGATGAGATTGATTTAATATTTTAAAACTCATTATTTTAAGAGCTCTTACCTTTCTACGCTTGAGGAGTGCTGCCTCGTTGAAGACCTATCTTACAGTGTTAGGAGTACCCACCTAAATAGCGGTGTACAGTTTCACAACTGAGTTTGAAAGCAGAGAAGGGATTATCCCCAAATTCATGTAAAACAGTTCACAGATTCAGCCTCTGCGGGGGCGCCTCCTGCGCTTCCTGACTCGGTTCGGATAACGCCTCGGTGGTGTAGT
Organism: Somniosus microcephalus; assembly: GCF_052327205.1. Lineage (NCBI taxonomy): Eukaryota > Metazoa > Chordata > Chondrichthyes > Squaliformes > Somniosidae > Somniosus > Somniosus microcephalus. The sequence continues at coordinate 110,730,166 of NC_141000.1, forward strand.
GGTTCTCGGTAGTGTAGTAGGTTCTCGTTGCTGGGGTGACTCATCTAATAGTCCTTCACTGGACTTAACAGCTTGAACTTTCTTAACTTCAGAACCAGCATTGCTGACTTCTAAAGGCTCGAGTACCTTGGGAAGTTTTTCTACTTCCAGACTGATTTGGCTCAGTTCGGAGGGACCACGTGCGTGACCTGGTAGGGGTGATAATAGTTCAGATGAGTCATCATCTTCTGCTTCTTTTCTATTCACACAGAATCACAGAAACCCCACAGTGCAGATAGAGGCCATTTCGGCCCATCGAGCCTGCACCGACACATATCCCACCCGATCCCCGTAACCCCTACACCAACACATATCCCACCCTATCCCTGTAACCCCACGTATTTAATCCCCCTAACACTAAGGGTCAATTTATCATAGCCAATCAACCTAACCCGCACATCTTTGGAGTGTGGGAGGAAACCGGAGCACCCGGAGAAAACCCACGCAAACACGGGGAGAATGTGCAAACTCCACACAGACAGTCGCCCGAGGCCGGATTCGAACCCGGGTCCCTGGCGCTGTGAGGCAACAGTGCTAACCACTATGCCACCGTGCTGTCTTCACCATTGTCTTCTATTTCCTCCATCACTTCAGCTTTTGCCTCTGCCAATTTCAATTTTTCATCTGCTAAGTTCATCTGCTCAATTTTTTTGTTCTGACTGTAAGCTTTCCACTTGCAGCTTCAGCTTTTCATTGGAAAACTTAAGTTGCCTCATCTCCTCCATGCCCAGCTGGACGTTAGCCAGCTTTTGTTCCAAATCCAGACATCTCTCCTGCAGAGACTTCTTCATGTGTTCAGCTTCATCCAGCTTTTTCTGGGCTTCCTGCAAGTCTTTTACTAATGACATCACTTGTGATTTCAATACTTCAACTTCATTCGGAGATTGATTGTTCAGACTATTCAATCCCTCTACTGGAGCAGCTGTTTCAGCGTTCTGTTGTTCTACATTGACGTGAGTCAGCGTACTCTTGGCATCCAAGGGCTGCTCTGCTGCAATCTTCTCAGTCTGTGTTGCAACCTCAGCTGTTTCAATAACTTTTGAGAGCTCCGAAACCCTTTCCTTTGAAGATTGAAGCTCGTGTTCAAGTTTTTCCAATTTCAGAGTCTTGTCCCTCAGCATATGAAGGAGTTGGCTGACCGTTAACTCTTCTGACATCAGACGTTTCCCAGCATCGTCGTCATGTGTTTTTGACGTATAGGCTGTGGGGCTGTTTGTAACCTTGCACTGGGGGTCCTTTGTTGCTTTTAATTCGCCATCATCCGCAGCCTCCACCGTTCGAATTTCAACAAATGAGTCGTCCGGTGATGCTGCACCCAACTTCAGTAGGAGCTCGGAATTCATGGCAACCAAATCAGCCTTTCCTGCCTGCAACCTGCTAACAAGCGCCTTCAGTTGCTGAACATCCTGCTCCATTTTCTCAATCAGCTGCTTCTGCTGTCTTCCCAGATTCTCCAACTCTGTGTCAAAGAACTTTTTCTTTGCATTCATCTCTTGCTCAAAACGGCGAATCATTTGTTCTAATTGCTGTTGTAGTTTGAAATTGAGTTGAGTTCGAGCCCTGTGTTCCTCAGAAATGTGCATGTCTGTAGACTGGACAGACTCAGAATTCTCTGTCAAACTATGTTGTTGTTGTTCAGTGGAATTCTGTTCTGATACTTTGTTCTCTTCTGAAGCATTTATGCACTCCTTCGTTTTTCCATCATTAGTCTGCAAGTCCATTTTAGACTTGTCTTTGGCACATGGGCTGGTCTTACCATCATCAGTTCCAGAGTCTGAGCTGATTGTCTTCACCGAGTTCTCACTCTCTGCTTTGTCACTGTCACTGCTGCCTATGCCCTCATCCAATATTCTGGACAATCGTTCAGGTTTGACATCTTTTCTTTTTCCGGAATCTACCGTCATTGCTTTTAGGGAGTGCCAGTCCATATTTATTTATTTTCTTGATCCACTCCCGTCCCAGAAGTGGTGGACCTCCCTCAGATAGTACATATAAGTCCATTCCTTGGTGTTCTTTGCCCTTGTGTCCCACCTTGACTTTTATCTTTCCGATGGGGTATACTCTTTGCCCCGTGTATGTCTGCAATACTATCTCCATATCCCGTAGGGGAATATGTGTGAATAACTTTTTGTAATCTTGCTTATTCATGACCGTCAACGCCGATCCAGTGTCCAATTCCATCTTCACGTGGACTCCTGCTATCTGCAGTGTGACCCAGATAGTTTGTCGGTCAGCTTCCTTACTCACATTGTGAATTCTCAGACTACCCAGTTCCTGGCTGTTGGAGTCTGAATCCGAATTCTGTTCATCCGAACTCTTCTCAGCCACCTTATGTACCTTTCTGCACTTTTCCTGCGGTGACTTTTTGTTGCTGGTCTTCTTTCCCGACCGGCATACTTTAGCTATGTGACCAAGCTTGCCACATTTTCTACATTCCTGGTTTTTAAACCAGCATTGGTTCTGATCGTGTGTTGTCTTCCCACAACGATAACATTTCGTTGTACCCAAAGCCATTTGATCTACGCCGAGTACCGCTGCCTTCAGCTGCATTTCCGCAGTGCCTCTCGCTGCGGCTTCGTGCGATGCTGCAATAGAGACAGCCTTATCAAGTGTAAGATCATTCTCTTCAAGCAGCCGCTTTTGTGTTCCTTCTTTCGACAATCCGTACACGAATTTGTCTCTCAGTGCCTCTGTCAGACTTTCCCCAAACTGACAGTATTTCGCTAGCTTACGCAGTTCAATTAAGTACTCCGCGTTGCTTTCCTCTTTCAGTTGCGTTCTCGCATAAAATTTTAATCGTTCCGCCAACATCAGCGGTGTGGGGTTCAAATGATCCTTCAGGACAGCAACAATATTAGCGACAGTCTGATCCGCCGGTTTAGCTGGTGATAGAAGATGCTTCAATCGCCCGTATGTCTTTGCACCCATTGAGTTTAGTAAGGTTAGTGCTTTATCTTCATTTGATATTTTATTTGCCTTACAATATATCTCTATGCGTTCTACATACGTGGCCCAATCTTCAACATCGGGATCGAAATCGTTGATGTTACCACGCTTAGGCATCCTCGCAATCTTCTTGAGAAAACAAAAAGGAATTTTTCTTTAACTTTGTTTTTTTTTTTCAAAATGGCGGTTTCCCGCGCTTGTCTTCTTCCCCGCCTCCGAAAATGGCGGCTTCCCGCGCTTGTCTTCTTCCCCGCCTCCGAAAATGGCGGCTTCCCGCGTTTGCCTTTCTCCCCCGCGGGCTGTCTCTTGTCACTCCCGCTCGCTCGGTCTCGGTCTCCCTCGCTCGATCGGTCTCGTTCTCCCTCGCTCGCTCGGTCTCCCTCGCTCGGTCTCGGTCTCCCTCGCTCGGTCTCCCTCGCTCATTCGGTCTCTTCTCTCTCCCGCTCGCTCTGTCTCGCTCGCTCGCTCGGGCTCTGTCTCTCCCGCTGGCTGTAACGGCGATTGCCGTATTGCTGCGTTCGCCCTCCCCAGCGGTTTTCAATCGTGGCTCCCAGCCCCTCTTGCGGTCCGGTCCTTTCCCTCCCCCGGCTGCGGCTGAGTTCTCCGTGGTTTTATTTTTTTTTAATTTTCTCCCACGCAAGCGGTTCTCGAATCGTGCCTCCCAGCCCCTCTTGCAGTCCGGTCCTTTCCCCCCCGGCTGCGGCTGAGTTCTCCGCGGTTTTATTTTTTTAATTTTCTCCCGCGCCTTTCGCTGTCCCGGTCGCTGCGCCTCGCGGCCTCGGTAGCTGCCCGGCCTTTTTCACCGGTCGCGGTCGAGCTTGCTCTCGACGCTGTTGCGTCTCCCAGCCCGCTTGCAGCCCGGTCTCTCACACCGGCTGCGTTTGCATTCACCGCGGCTTCCGTGCCTTACGCTGCCCCAGTCTCAGCGCCTCTGGCCCCGACTTCTGTCCGGCTCTTTTCCCCGGCCGTGGTCGAGTTCTCCGCCCTTATATCCTCCGATCTTCCCTCCCCTATTTCACAGCCAACGTGGCCGACTTGCTTTCGTCGCTGATCGGCTTACCCACCACCGTGATAGAAGGGATGATCCTGCCTATTGCTGACGGAAGGCTTCGTGTCAGAATTCTTCCTGTGCTCTGCAGACCTGAGTCTTTTCTCAGCAGAATGATGAGGGCGGATGCCTCTTCTCGACGCCTGTTCAACTGCCTTGGATATATCTCTGCCGCAGGGTAAGATCGTACTCGTCGCCACTGTTAAATCTGTGTGTTATATTGAGAATTATTACACAGACCACAAGAGTAAAATTTAACAGGTCTTTACTAGTCGAAGGTCAGGGCGGAGCTGCCCAATAAATCATTACACAGCACTTATATACCGGTGTGGTCACCCCCGGTATTACAGTATACAGCAGCCAAGATAAAGTAGTGCAACTCCTAAAATAGTTCTCTTAAAGGTGGAACGGTTACATACACTACAAGTGTCTCACCTCCTGATTCCCCAAAGCCTTTCTACCATCTACAAGGCACAAGTCAGGAGTGTGTTGGAATACTCCCCACTTGCCTGGATGAGTGCAGCTCCAACAACACTCAAGAAGCTCAACACCATCCAGGACAAAGCAGCCCGCTTGATTGGCACTCAATCTACCACCTTAAACAATAACTCCCTCCACCACCAGTGCACCATGGCTGCAGTGTGTACGATCTACAAGATGCACTGCAGCAACTCGCCAAGGCTTCTTCGGCAGCACCTCCCAAACCCGCGACCTCTTCCACCTAGAAGGACAAGGACAAGGGCAGCAGGCGCATGGGAACACCACCACCTGCAAGTTCCCCTCCAAGTCACACACCATCCTGACTTGGAAATATATCGCCGTTCCTTCATCGTCGTTGGGTCAAAATCCTGGAACCCCCTCCCTAACAGCACTGTGGCAGTACCTTCACCACACGGACTGCAGCGGTTCAAGAAGGCGGCTCACCACCACCTTCTCAAGGGCAGCTAGGGTTGGGCAATAAATGCTGGCCTTGCCAGCGACGCCCACATCCCGTGAATGAATTAAAAAAAAAGAATAGATTGGCGGCTAACATAAAGGGGAATCCAAAGGTCTTCTATAGGCATATAAACAGTAAACAGGTTGTCAGAGGAGCGGTGGAGCTGATTAGGGACCAAAATGGAGAACTAGTGGTGGAGGCAGACGGCATGGCTGAGGTACTAAATGAGTACTTTACATCGGTGTTTAACAAGGAAGAGGACTTTGCCAAAGCTATGGTAAACGAGGAGGTTGCTTGGATACTGGATGAGATTAAAATAGATAAAGTGGAGGTACTAAACAGGCTAGTGGTAATTAAAGTGAATAGGTCACCCAGTCCTGATGGGATGCATCCTAGGTTGCTGAGCCTCCGTCATTTATAAAAATTGAAAAGAGTAATGGACCCAAAACTGACCCATGGGGAGCACCACTGCAAACCACCTCACAGTCTGAAAAACATCCATCCACCACCACCCTTTGCTTCCTGTCACTGAGACAATTTTATATCCATACTGTCACTTTCCCCTTAATTCCATGGGCTTCCATCTTCTTAACAAGCCTCCTGTGTAGCACTTTGTTGAATGCTTTCTAAAAGTCCATATATTTTTTGTTTTATTCGTTTATGGGATGTGAGCGTCGCTGGCAAGGCCAGCATTTATTGCCCATCCCTAGTTGCCCTTGAGAAAATGGTGGTGAGACGCCTTCTTGAACTGCTGCAGTCCGTGTGGTGAAGGTACTCCCACAGTGCTGTTAGGTAGGGTGTTCCAGGTTTTTGACCCAGCGACAATGAAGGATCGGTGATATACTTCTAAGTCAGGATGGTGTGTGACTTGGAGGGGAACTTGGAGGTGGTGGTGTTCCCATGTGCCTGCTGCCCTTGTCCTTCTAGGTGGTAGAGGTCACGGGTTTGGGAGGTGCTTCCGAAGAAGCCTTGGCAAGTTGCTGCCGTGCATCTTGTAGATGGTACACACTGCAGCCACGGTACGCCGGTGGTGGAGGGAGTGAATGTTTAAGGTGGTGGATGGGGTGCCAATCAAGCGGGCTGCTTTGTCCTGGATGGTGTAAGGGTAGAAATTGTGGAAGTGCTGACCACAATCTTCCAAACCTCCTTAGATACGGGGTAGTGCCAAAGGACTGGAGGATTGCCAATGTTACACCCTGCTTCAAAAATGGGGAGAAGGATAAACCTGGCAGTTACAGGCCAGTCAGTTTAACATCGGTGATGGGGAAGCTTTTAGAAACAATAATCCGGGAGAAAATTATGGACTAATAAAGGAGAGCCAGCATGGATTTGTTAAGGGAAAATCGTGTTTGACTAATTGATTGAGTTTTTTGATGAGGTAACAGAGAGGGTGGATGAGGGAAATCACAGAAACCCCACAGTGCAGATAGAGGCCATTTCGGCCCATCGAGCCTGCACTGACACATATCCCACCCGATCACCATAACCCCTACACCAACACATATCCCACCCTATCCCTGTAACCTCACGTATTTAATCCCCCTAACACTAAGGGTCAATTTATCATAGCCAATCATCCTAACCGGCACATCTTTGGACTGTGGGAGGAAACCGGAGCACTCGGAGGAAACCCACGCAAACACGGGGAGAATGTGCAAACTCCACACAGACAGTCACCCGAGGCCGGATTCGAACCTGGGTCCCTGGCGCTGTGAGGCAACAGTGCTAACCACTATGCCACCGTGCTGCCCTGTGGTTGATGTTGTGCATATGGACTTTCAAAAGGCGCTTGATAAAGCACCACATACTAGGTTTGTTAGTAAAATTGAAGTCCATGGGATAAAAGGGGCAGTCGCAGCATGGATACAACATTGACTCAGGAATAGGAAACAGAGTTGTGGTGAATGGTTGTTTTTCGGACTGGAGGGCGGTATACAGTGGAGTTCCCCAAGGTTCAGTACTAGGACCACTGCTGTTTTTGATATACATTAATGACTTCGACTTGGCGGTACAGGGCACAATTTCAAAATTTGTAGATGACACAAAACTTGGAAGTGTAGTAAACAGTGAGGAAGATACCTGCTCCTACCTCCACCTGGACCATGACCCCACTACCGAACATCAAACCACCGTGTCCAAGACTGTCACTGACCTCATCTCCTCTGGAGATCTTCCCCCCGCTGCCACCAACCTCATAGTTCCCCAACCCCGCACAGCCCGCTTCTACCTCCTTCCCAAGATCCACAAACAGGACTGCCCTGGTAGACCCATCGTTTCAGCCTGTTCTTGCCCTACGGAACTTATCTCTTCCTATCTTGACTCTATCTTTTCTCCCCTTGTCCAGTCTCTTGCCACCTACATCCGCGACTCTTCGGACGCCCTCCGCCACTTTAACAGTTTCCAGTTTCCTGGCCCCAACCGCTTCCTTTTCACCATGGACGTACAATCCCTCTACACCTCCATCCCCCACCCGGATGGCCTGAGGGCGCTCCGCTTCTTCCTCGAACAGAGGCCCGACCAGTCCCCATCCACCACGACCCTCCTCCGCCTGGCTGAACTTGTTCTCACATTGAACAACTTCTCCTTTAACTCCACTCATTTCCTCCAAATCAAAGGTGTTGCCATGGGTACCCGCATGGGTCCTAGCTATGCCTGCCTTTTCGTGGGCTATGTGGAACAATCTTTGTTCCAGTCCTACTCGGGTCCCCTCCCTCACCTCTTTTTCCGATACATTGATGACTGTATCGGTGCCGTTTCCTGCTCTCGCCCCGAACTTGACAATTTCATTCACTTTGCCTCCAATTTCCACCCTTCCCTCACCTTCACATGGTCCATCTCTGACTCTTCCCTTCCCTTCCTCGACTTCTCCGTCTCCATCTCTGGGGATAGGGTATCGACCAATATTTACTACAAGCCCACTGACTCCCACAGCTACCTGGACTACACTTCCTCCCACCCCGCTTCCTGTAAGGACTCTATTCCATTCTCCCAGTTTCTCCGCCTCCGCCGTATCTGCTCCGACGATGCCACCTTCCACACCAGTGCTTCAGACATGTCTTCCTTTTTCCGCAACCGAGGATTCCCCTCTACCGTGGTTGACACTGCCCTCGACCGTGTCAGTTCTATCTCCCGCACCTCTGCCCTCACCCCTGCCCCTCCCTCCCGGAACCACGATAGGGTTCCCCTTGTCCTCACCTTTCACCCCACCAGCCTCCACATTCAACGGATCATCCTCCGGCATTTCCGCTACCTCCAAAGTGATCCCACCACCAAACGTATCTTCCCCTCCCCTCCCCTTTCAGCATTCCGCAGGGACCGCTCTCTCCGAGACACCCTAGTCCACTCCTCTATCACCCCAAACAGCCCTTCCCCTTCGCCTGGCACCTTCCCGTGCAAGCGGAGGAGATGTAACACCTGCCCCTATACCTCCCCCCTCCCCACTGTCCAGGGCCCCAAACACCCCTTCCAGGTGAAACAGCGATTTACTTGTACTTCTCGCAATCTAGTATACTGTATTCGCTGCTCACGATGCGGTCTCCTCTACATTGGGGAGACCAAACGCAGATTGGGTGACCGCTTTGCGGAACACCTCCGTTCAGTCCGTAAGGGTGACCCCGAGCTTCCGGTCGCCTGTCATTTCAATTCACCGCTCCATTCCCACTCGGACCTCACCGTCCTTGGCCTCTTGTACTGTTCCACGGAAGCTCAACGTAAACTCGAGGAACAGCACCTCATCTTCCGATTAGGCAGTCTGCAGCCTTCCGGTCTCAATATCGAGTTCAACAATTTCAGATCATAACCTCGGCCCCTATTTCATTTTCACTTATATTTTTCCACTCCTTTCCTTTCCCCCCCCCCCTTTCCTTTTGTTTCTCTCTCACACCTGGCAGCTATCTTTTGCCCTGCCAGTACACTTTACACCTAATCACAGCCTATTACCATCTCGTCTAGCTTCTAATCTCTTTTACTTCTTTTGGTTCTTTTATTCTTTTGTCCGATCGCAGCCCTGCCTTCGATCTAGTTCCTTTTCTCTCCAGTTTTGAAGAAGGGTCAAACCCGAAACGTCAACTCAAATTTCTCTCCACGGATGTTGCCTGACTTGCTGAGTTTTTCCAGCATTTTCTGTTGTTATTTCGGATTTCCAACATCTGCAGTATTTTGCTATCGAGGAAGATAGTAATAAGCTTCAAGAGGACATAACAGGCTGGTGGAATGGGTGGACACGTGGCAGATGAAATTCAACATAGAGAAATGTGAGGTGATACATTTTGGAAGGAAGAATGAGGAGAGACCATACACACTAAATGGGACAATTTTAAAGGGGTTGCAAGAAGAGAAAGACCTGGGGGTGTTGGTGCACAAATCTCTGAAGATGGCAGGACAGTTAATAAAGCATATGGGATTCTGGGCTTTATAAATAGAGGCATAGAGTACAAAAGCCAGGAAGTTATGCTAAACCGATATAAAACACTAGTCTGGCCCCAGCTGGAGTATTGTGTCCAATTCTGGGCACCACACTTTAGGAAGGACATAAAGGCTTTGGAGAGGATGCAGAGGAGATTTACTAGAATGGTTCCAGGGATGAGGGATTACAGTTACGTGGATAGACTAGAGAAGAAGGGGCTGTTCTCCTTGGAGCAGAGAAGGCTAAGAGAAGATTTGATAGAGGTGTTTAAAATCATGACGGGTTTGCATAAAGTAAATAAAGAGAAGCTGTTTCCAATGGCTGAAGGGTCGATAACCAGAGGGCACAGATTTAAGGTGATTGGCAAAAGAACCAGAGGTGACATGAGGAAAAACTTTTTTACGCAGCGAGTGGTTAGGATTTGGAATGCGCTGTCTGATAGGTTGGGGGATACAGATTCAATAGTAGCCTTCAAAATGCAATTGGATAAATACTTGGAGGAGAAAAAATTGCAGGGATATGGGAAAAGAGCGGGGGAGTGGGACTAACTGGATTGCTCTTCGAAAGAGCCGGCGCAGACTCGATGGGCCGAATGGCCTCCTCCTGTGCTGTACTGTTCTGTGAGGCTATGGTTCTATAAAGGCTGTGATTGGCTAGGTTGCTTAACTGGTCTAAATAGCCTGGGGTGGGCCAATCCAGCTTTGGAGAGCACAATTTGTAGGCGGTATGGAGGGAGAACACATAAAAGAACGACACCCCTCCCCACCCCCCCCCCCCCCAGAATGGCAGCAATGTGCAGATGATAGTTAGCAGTGTGAGGGCACAGAGCCAAGACCTGTAGAGGCTGCCCAGAAATAGGAAGAGGGTAAAATAGGCATGGCAGGCCATCGCCCTTAAGGTAAGTGCGGAGTTACGTATTCAGAAAAGCTGGTGGGATATCTGGAAAGACAAAGATATCCGACTCCGAGGTGAGACATTGGGATGCTACTGTATAATTGTAACCTGCCATATTAGATGTTGCCGTATAGAAGGCGATGTTCCCGCGAATTTTTTTTCCCTTTAAACTTGCTGCGCGGCCGTGCACGAGCAGTACCTTTTCTAGCGGCAACAGCTGGTGAGCGGCCTGCGCGGGAAATCCCGATCCGTGGGTGGCCGCCTTAGGGGGAACATTGATGGTAAGTTGCCATTGATGTCAACCAAATTAAGTTTTCTGGTGTCAGAAGAGTTTTTTTCTTGAGGGCAGATTTGTACAATTAACCCTAAATGATGCAGTAAGCTGCTGCAATTGCAACACAAAGGCAACCAATCAGTGAAGGTGGTTGAGAAATAGTACAGAGGCCAGAAAAGGATTCCATATAAAGATGCAGCTGATTATTAACACATGGCGCTCACAGTTACAATAAGAAAGAAAGACTTGCATTTCTACAGTGCCTTTCACGAGCTCAGGACGTCCCAAAGCGTTTTACAGCCAATGAAGTACTTTTGGAAGTGTAGTCACCAATGTTCCCTCTTGTTTTTTTTGTGCGCGCGGCCCCTTTTGAGGGGCTGCATTGTAAGAAATAGCCGTTAGATTCAAAGGTGGTTTTTAGTACTTTGAACAGAGACTGATAACATGCAGCCGGGAACAGCTGGCAGAAATGCCAGCAAGGTCGAATAACAAGCACCAAAAGACAAATAGAAGTGATAAGGGAATCGTAAAATGCAAAACAACACAGGGTGGTGGGATAATAGACAAAATGGAGCCGAAAAGTCATAAAATGTCCTGAAAGAAACATAACAAAACATTCCCCAGAAAGATAAGAGGGATGCCTTGTCAGCCATGCGGAAAGGGACGGCGAGGGATATCTTCCCGCTTCACAATTGGATTATAGATGGGGAACAAATAGAAACATAGAAGATAGGAGCAGGAGTAGGCCATTCGGCCCCTCGAGCCTGCTCCGCCATTCAATGAGATCATGGCTGATCATCCAAACTCAGTACCCTGTCCCTGCCTTCTCCCCATATCCCTTGATCCCTTTAGCCTTAAGAAATATATCCAACTCCTTCTTGAATATATTTAATGAATTGGCCTCCACCGCCCTCTGTGGCAGAGAATTCCACAGGTTCACCACTCTCTGGGTGAAGAAATTCCTCCTCATCTCTGTCCTAAATGGCCTACCCCTTATCCTTAGACTGTGACCCCTGGTTCTGGACTCCCCGACCATCGGGAACATCCTTCCTGCATCTAGTCTGTCTAGTCCTGTTAGAATTTTATAAGTTTCAATGAGATCCCCTCTCATTCTTCTAAACTCCAGCGAGTATAAGCCCAATCGACCCAATCTCTCCTCATACGTCACTCCTGCCATCCCAGGTATCAGTCTGGTGAATCTTCGCTGCACTCCCTCCACGGCAAGAACATCCTTCCTCAGATAAGGCGACCAAACTGCACACAATACTCAAGATGTGGTGTCACCAAGGCCCTGTACAACTGCAGCAAGACATCCTTGTTCCTGTACTCAAACCCTCTCGCTACGAAGGCCAACATACCATTTGCCTTCTTAACCGCCTGCTGCACCTGCATGCTTACCTTCAGCGACTGGTGCACAAGGACACCCAGGTCTCGTTGCACTTCCCCTTCTCCCAATCTATTGCCATTCAGACAATAATCTGCCTTCCTGTTGACACCAGGTGATTACCGGCCCACCGAAATAACTATAAATATAGACGACCGAGAGAGGAAATCAGGAAGTCAGGGGCGAAGGCTTCCCCGAGGTGGCTGCGGCCTAACACCGCCAACGCCCTCATCTGTCACGGGTTGTATGTCTACTGTATCTATTTCAATCGCATGTAGTAATGTCTGATTATGCTTTAAACTGTAGCTCTTTAATAAAATGCCTTACAACTCCTAATACCCTTTGGGTAATCTGTGTGTGACCTGTGATCCTAATCTTACAACGTGTCCCATTCAAAATACTGCCCATGCGCAGTTTTTTGCACTGGAAACCCAGTGAGCCAACTGCGTGGGAGGTCCCGAGAGCTGTGCGCTCGCGCGGCCATGCAGCTTAAATGGAACATTGGAAGTCACTGTTGTAATGGAGGCCCACTTGCAATTTTTTCCCTACTCCATAACAAATGTTTAGTTTGTTGCTTACCAGTGCAGTGCTGAGGGAGTGCTGCACTGTCGGAGGTGCCATCTTTCAGATGAGACACTAAACCGAGGCCCCGTCTGCTCTCTCAGGTGAACGTAACAGATTCCGCAGCACTATTTCGAAGAAGAGCAGGGGCATTATTCCCCGGTGTCCTGGGCCAATATTTATCCCTCAATCAACATAACAAAAAAACAGATTATCTGGTCATTATCAAATTGCTGTTGGTGGGAGCTTGCTGTGCGCAAATTGGCTGCCACGTTTCCTACATTACAACAGTGACCACACTCCAAAAGTACTTCATTGGCTGTAAAGCGCTTTGAGACGTCCGGTGGTCGTGAAAGGCGCTGTATAAATGCAAGTCTGTCTTTCTTTCTTAGTACCCTTCCATTTTCCAAAATAACATGTCTTACAATAATATTTTTTTCCCTGACTAAAACACAGTCTGTATTTTCCTTGCCCATTTCAAACCCACTCTGGTACCGGAGCACAGCTGACAAGTCACCCCAGTGCGATACTGAGGGACTGCTGCATTTTCAGAGGAACGCTGAACAATTTTCAACTCCCTATCGCAGGGCAGGGCAGGGCAGGTTAACTAGTTGCTGCCCCGCCACACCACACCCCACACTTCCCGGACGGTAACCAATTTATTAAGAGCTTACTTGTAATTGAACCGGTTCTTTCCACTTCTGAATAAATCCGCAATGGGGGGGAGTCAAGGAATTTGATAATTTTGGGATAATCATTGTGTGGCATCGTTTACACGGATATTGAGTTACTGCACGATATCCAGATACACAGTCATGCGGCCAGCAGTAGCATTAGGGCCAAACTAACTGTCCTGTGTGTGGCACTACATTATTTCCTGTAAATGATTCTGACACTTGGGTGGGGGATTAAAAATGAATGTAAGTTAAAGACTGAGGCGAGAGTATTGCTTATCTGTTGCCAACCCTTTTTTCCCCCCTGTATCAGGAGAGACGTCTGAACAACTGCACTGTAACACAGGGCACCATTCCATTTCTTGTCTCAAAGCAATAATTAATCTTCATCATTTCTTCTGTATCGTATCAACACCTTTCACCGAGGATGTAATATTTACAGCCCTGGAGAGGACGTTAGCAGGTTTTCATCACTCAGTGATGGTGCCACAGCACGTTGGCCAGAACGCACAAGGAATTTCAACATGAGCTTCTTTGTTAAGTTTTCTTTTTTAAGTTCCTCCCCTTCTCTCCTGAAAGTGTTGACTCATGCTGTGCACAGCTCATCCGCTGTCCATTCTTCATGTGCTGGGCTGCACAGTGGGTGGGTGTCAGCAGGCGAATTGGTCATGTTGGTGGCGGGGGAGGGGAGGGGAGGGGCGGAGGGCACCATACTGACCCCGAGCCTGACCTTACCCAAAGTCCACACACTTCCGCCTTTGTATTGAGAGTTGCCTGGCGTCTGACGATCTGGAGCAGGAATCCGGGCTGATTTTGTTTCCGCCTCAGGCTAGGGGGCTGGGGGCCAATTGTTGTGTCCAACTGCAGTGCTCAGTGAGATCAGCTAGCACAGAACAGATGGGGATTAAACCTAAGACCGTCCAGGTCCGTATGGCCCAGTACCACAGTGTGAGGAGGGATTGAATTCTTATTTTGTAAATTGGGCATTTTTTTCCACCAATGATATCCTGGAAATTCCTGCTGGCGATTTTAACAGTTACACAATAACTGGGGCCCATAAGACTGGGTAAATTTACACGATCTTAGTCTTTCTTTGACCTTGCCTCCATGCTGGAATTGCAGGATTGGTGAATGCAGCCATGAGGGAGTTGTACTGGGCTCGGTCGCTCATTGGAGCAATCACCAGCAACAACAACAAATTGCATTTATATAGCACCTTTAACGTAGTAAAACGTTCTGAGGCGCATCACAGGAGCGTTACCAAACAAAATTTGACACCGAGCCACGTAAGGAGATATTAGGTAGGTTTTAAGGGACACCTTAAAGGAGGAGGGCGAGGCGGAGAGTTTTAAGGAGGGAATTCCAGAGCTTGGGGCCTCGGCAGCTGAAAGCACAGCCGCTGATAATGGAGCGATTAAAATCGGGGATGCGCAAGAGGCCAGAATTGGAGGAGCGCAGAGATTGCGGAGGGTTGTAGGCCATGGAGGGATTTGAAAACAAGGATGAGAATGTTAAAATCGAGGTGTTGCCCGACCGGGAGCCAATGTAGGTCAGCGAGCACAGGGGTGATGGGTGAACGGGGCTTGAGGGAATGATGCTAGCTCATTGGAGAAATCACCAGCACATGGCTGATAGACCAAATTTTCTATTTCTCTGCTCTAATGTCCTATGATTCAAACATTCCTACCACCTATTCACAGTTTTTGGTACTGACGTGTTACATGTTTTAATATTAGCTATTATTGGAATCATTGCCCTCTTACTAACCGATTGTGAATGAGGAGGACCACTCAGCCCATCATAGATGAACTCACAGTCTCCCCATCACAGCAAAGTCCAATTGTCTTTTAATTGATTTCAAAGTATTTGCCTCTATTACCCTACCTAGAATTGTGAGTTAATCATTCATAATTTGTCAGTGTCCTAAATTTCTCCTTCAGAGCTTCGAGCCTGTGCCCCCTTGTCCCACTGCGACAGTTTAACTTGAGATAGTATTCTGAAATTAGCTTTACCAAGCTGTTTAATGTTTTTATGATGTTCCGCATTGTTGCTTCCTTTCAAGACTGAATCGTGCAATCAACTAACAACACAGACCAGGGAATAAACCTGGGATGCTTTGTACTCCTTGTGGCTCAGTGCCACATAAAGTTCAAAATGGGAGTGTAAGCTAAGGAGATGAATAACCTCGTACTGTAAGTACAATGGGCATCAATCTGTAGATTAATAACTAGATGCGGAGCCTGCATACATGTAGCTATGCAGGTGTGTACACTGACTTTATGTATGCTGTCCTTCGGGAGTTTCATCAGCTGCCAGGCAGAGGTCAAGCAAGAGAACAACACGGCGACGTTGATATGAGAGTGGAGAATTTCCACAGGGTTCCTCCGATCTCCTGCTGTAACCTTGGCTGAGGGTTGAGGAAATCCTTGGAGAAGTGGTGCAAACTGCAGTTTTTAAGCCAGTAATGCCATTTCACTGGGGGCTTCTGCAAGAGTTACAGCAGGAGATTGGCAGAGCCCCCACGAAACTTCCAGGTGAGATTGATCAAGAGGTGATTTGATAGAGGTGTACAAGATTATGACGGGTTTGGATAGGCTAGACGGGGAAAGGCTGTTCCCACCAGTTGATGGTACAAGGACTAGGGGACACAGATTTAAGGTTTGGGCAAGAGATACGGGGGGGACGTGAGGAAAAACTTTTTTACGCAGCGAGTGGTGAGGACCTGGAACTCGCTGCCGACGGAAGTGGGGGAAGCGGAGACACTCAGGCCTAGAAATTCAGTAAGGCCCCGCCAGCTGGCTAGCGCCCAAAAGTTAGCGCTGCGCGTGGAGCCAGTTGCGCCCGTCAGATATTCAGTTTTTGCGCCCCAAGTCGGAACCGGGCGCTATTCCAGGGTGTGCCCGCCCCCGCTTGGGGCGCTGAAACTGAATTTCAGCGCTGTAGGTGCCGCTGCGCCACCCGCTGCGGAGCGGCAGGCTGCGGTACTGCAGGCCTCCTCCTTCTCTTAAGGGGGAGGTGCCTGCAACGGGGAGCTCGCCGCTTGATAGTGCCGGCAAATGAGCCCGGCACCACGGAGAAGTGCCGGGCTCGCGGAAAGCAGCCGGCAATGCCGCGGGGGGGGGGGGTGGAGGAGGCCGGGGAAGGAGGTGCGGCCAGGCGGCTGCCGAAAAAGCGGCCGGCCGCACCTCCGCCTTAACTAGTGCCACTAAGGCTGCAGCACGGCCCGGTCTTCACAACGTTGTTTGCGGCCGCTGCGGAAGAGGCGGCCGCAACTAAATATGGGGGTCGGGCCGGTAGCGGGGCGGAACCGGGGCACTGCGCACACCGATGACGTCATCGGTGCTGGCGCAGCGCTACCGGCTACCGCCGCCATTACCGCAGTGCTGAATATCAGCGCAAACTCCTCTACTGGCGCAGAAGCCCTCTTTGGGCGGTAACTGGTCGCACACGCAATTGAATTTCTAGCCCTCAATGTTTTCAAGTGGAGACTGGATAGGCACTTGAGGGAAATAAACATGCAGGGCTATGGGGATAGAGCGGGAGAATGGGACTGACTGGATTGCTCTACAGAGAGCTGGCACGGACTCGATGGACCGAATGGCCTCCTTCTGTGCCGTTATGACTCTATGGGGTCGATTTTCCTGGAGCCATCAGGTGGGGTTTCAGGTGTGTTGGGGGGGAAATCCCGAATTCGGGGGTCCTGACACCATCCCGCCCAAAACTCCGCTCCACGCAAGTTTCAGAGGCGGCGCGTACCCGCCCCGCACTGGGACCCGCCGACCCCAGGCGGGAAGGGATTAGTGCCAATTAACTGCCTGTTAACAGGTAGTTAACAGGCGGTTTTTAGCCTAATCCCTATTTTGAGGGGATTCGTGTGGGATTCCTGACGGCTCCAAACCACGCCAGGTTGAGCAGGCGGGCCGTCGGGTTGAAGGACTTGGAGGGGTCGCGATGTCGGTGCTCAGGCGAGTGATGGGTGCATGAGTGCAAAGGTAAGTGTGTTTGGTGTGTCTAAAGTGTGTAAAGAACTTTTACTTACCTGTACTTACCTTGACAGCCTTTCTTCCTCTAGGCATTGGGAGTCCATCACTCAGCCGGCACAGAAAGCTGAATGGCTGCGATCTGTGAAAAGTGACAGCCTTCAGCTTTGAGTGCTGCTGAGAGTTCTAACCGAGTCTGTGCAGAAGGACTCATGTTAGAACTCGGACTGTCAGTGTTTCACAGCTTCAAACAGCTGTGAAACACTGATATTTCATCTGTCAAGAACTCTTGACAGATGAAATTGCAGTCTGTGACGTCACCTGTTGCCGGGTGGCCCTTAATTGGCCTGCTGAGCCCGCTGGGCGGGCTCAACAAGGTCAATCAAGGGGAAATCGCGTGGATTGGCTGGACGTCGATGTAGGCGGGTCTAAAACCCGAAAGTTGTAGTCCCGCCTTCTTCCCGACAGCTTCGGGAAAATTGACCCCTATGACTCTCTGAGGTGAAGATGCATGTAACTTCAGCCTCTGGTGTCATCGAAACCCTTTGTTGTAGTATTTTAAACATACCACATTAGCCGTGTGGGTGTGACACCCTCAGTCTGCGTGTGACCATGCCCGGATTTAACGGTCAGCGGCGAACACAGACGGCGCCAGCCAGTCACTACACTTACACTAGTCCGCAGACTTTCTATGGGCTTTTGCACTGTAACTTGCTGTGATTCGAGAGCCAAAATAGCACGGAACCCTTTACAGGGGATCTGGGACCTGTGTGAACAGGGCCAGCAACTGTGTATCTCCTTAACCAATCAGATTGAAGAATCCTTTCATAGACACGCAGGGGGGAATTTTAACCCCAAAAAATGGGTGGGTTGGGGTCGGGTGGGAGGTTAAAGTGTTAAAAAATGAATCCTGACCACAAACCGCCTCCTTTTAACGGAGGCGGGACGGGGGCGGACAGCCAACCCACACCCAGGAGGAGGGTCGTCTGTTTAAATATTATAATGTGGCTGGCGTGCCTCATGGTGGTCCACCGTTACACATTTAACTCTGGCTGGTCGGGTTTCCCAGGCCTCGAGGAACCCGCCAGCTAAAGTAAGGTGAGGATTGCTAGATCCAGGAGGTAAGTGCCTTTCCACTTACCTGCTGGATCCAGCATCCCTGCCTCAACCACCCCGCACGATCGGACACCGACCCGCAAGGTCTCCGATCCCCTCCCCGAGACCTCCAATCCCCACCCCACCCGAGGCCGCCGATTCCCCCCACCACGAGGCCTCTAATTAGCCCCCACCGAACTCCCCGTCCACAAGGCCTCCGGTCCCCCCCTGGCCTCCGATCGCCTTCTTGGCCTTCCCCCTCTGGCCCCGATGCTCCTCCAGCCCCTGAACACTCCCACGATCCTCCTCCAGCCCTGATTCACCCCCGCGATCCTCCTCCGGCCCCGATTCACCACCGCGATCCTCCTCCTCCGGCCCCGATTCAACCCCCCCAGTCCTCCTCCTCCGGCCCCGATTCACCCCCATAATCCTCCTCCTCCGGCCCCGATTCAGCCCCGTGATCCTCCTCCAGCCCTGATTCACCCCACCGATCCTCCTCCTCCGACCCCGATTCACCCCCGCGATCCTCCTCCTCCGGCCCCGATTCAACCCCCCCAATCCTCCTCCTCCGGCCCCGATTCACCCCCATGATCCTCCTCCTCCAGCCCCGATTCAGCCCCGTGTTCCTCCTCCGGCCCTGATTCACCCCACCGATCCTCCTCCTCCGACCCCGATTCACCCCCGGGATCCTCCTCCTCCGGCCCCGATTCAACCCCCCCAATCCTCCTCCTCCGGCCCCGATTCACCCCCATGATCCTCCTCCTCTGGCCCTGATTCACCCCCGCGATCCTCCTCCTCCGACCCCGATTCACCCCCGCAATCCTCCTCCTCCGGCCCCGGTTCACCCCACCGATCCTCCTCCTCCGACCCCGATTCACCCCCGCAATCCCCCTCCTCCGGCCCCGATTCACCCCCGCAATCGTCCTCCTCTGGCCCCGATTCACCCCCGCGATCCTCCTCCTCCGGCCCCAGTTTAGCCCCGCAATCCTCCTCCTCCGACCCCGATTCACCCCCGCAATCCTCCTCCTCCGGCCCTGATTCACCCCCGTGATCGTCCTCCTCCGGCCCCGATTCACCCCCGCGATCCTCCTCCTTCGGTCCCGATTCAACCCTGCGATCCTCCTCCTCCAGCCCCGGTTTAGCCCCCCCAATCCTCCTCCTCCGGCCCTGATTCACCCCCGCGATCCTCCTCCTCCGGCCCCGATTCACCCCCGCGATCCTCCTCCTCCGGCCCCGGTTTAGCCCCTGCGATCCTCCTCCTCCGGCCCCGATTCACCCCCGCGATCCTCCTCCGGCCCCAATTCACCCCCGCAATCCTCCTCCAGCCCCTGTTCACCCCTCCCCCCTGATCCCTCCCTCCCTCCTCTCTGTGGCCTAGTGCTGCAAGCCTACCCGCCCACAGCCAGCCAGCCTCTCCATCTGGCTGGGTGTGGGCGGGAAACAGAGCTTCGAACTATTAATCAGGCCCTTCCGTTAAATTCGGCAGAGGCTGCAGGAAATCTGTTCTCCCGGGCGGGGCGAGGCGGAGCATATGATTATTTGACTATAGCTAACACAGTTCTTCTCTTAGGCAATCCCTCGGAACCGAGGATGACTTGCTTCCACATTAAAATTAGTTCTCAGGTGACTGTTGAGTCCAATGTGGGACCTACAGGGGTCGATTTTCGTTCAGGTGCAGGGAATTGGCGGTTTCCCCGAATTTAGTGATTCTGACACGATTGTAAATGGGTCTGTGAGATTGATGCAAATTTAACACAATTGGCCAATTGAATTCCAGCGTGTGGGAAGCCTTGGCAATTGAATATTTCCAATCAGAGAGTCGCAGAATATGACGTCATCATTGCTGCTGCTTTTAAGGTTCACAGCAAGCCTTGCTTCCTCTGCAGGCTTCCAACCTTCCACATTAAGATGGCGCAGGAGCCTGCAGGAGGAACGGCCAGCGGGAGGGCCAGATCTGCACCCAAATTTGATGAGGCTTCACTACAGGCATCATTGGATGGTGCTAGGGCCCACAGGGAGGTCCTCTTCCCTTCTTCAGGGAGGAAGAGGCCTCCCAGCTAGACCAAGGCTGTGTGGCTAGAGGTGGCAGGTCAGTCAACTCCTTGGGGCTTACACGAAGAACGTGGTTGCAGTGCAGGAAAAGATTCCATGCCCTTCACCGCACTGGAGAGGTAAGTACTGTATGAAGTTTCCATCACCCTCAATCTGATCCCCATTGCCTTTCCTCACCAGCACTCAGCTTTAGCAATCTCTTCCTGCACATCCCACTAGACACTCACATCCATGCACCCTTACCCACTCCCTCTCTCTCTATGCTCATATTCACAGAACTATTCCACCATGCAGCCCTCACACTCCCTCTCACTCTGATGCTTTGAACACAACTGACAACACACAGGGAGGGCCCTTGGTCTTGCAACCTCACTCCCATCTTTGTCTCCTTCTAAGTATCTATGCTATGCAATCTCTGCACTCACTCCTTCATTCTCACTCAACCTCCACTTGTCTCCCTAATTGCAGGAAAAGAGAGCTCACAACAGGAGAGGGGGAGCCAGGACAAGAGGAGGGCCGCCCTCATTAGCCCAGCTCACCCCCTGGGAGGAAGGCGTCCTGGAGATTGCCGGGGCTGACCGAGATGTGGACGTTGGGGAAGGACAGGCAGGAGCATCCCTGCAAGCTGGTGACAGAATAGTTTTCCATCTCTCTCATTGGCATTGCATGAGTCGCTGATAATGATTCTGAAGCTACATCATATGGACTTGCGATCATCTGCAGAATGCAATGTGCATGTAACCTTGGCATCACATCTCTAACCTTTCCCTTGACTCCCTCACAGGACCATCGCGAGCCCCCGTCCCCACTCTGCAGGAGGAAGAGCCTGAGCAGCCAGACTCCTCAGAAGAATCTGCAACCTCTGAGGGTGCAGCGTCATCAGCAATAAGCGCGCCCAGCACCAGCGCAGACACTCACACCTCGGTGGGACCTTCGGGACATAGAGTAGAGTTGTCACCTGGTGTATCACAGCTCACAAGTGAGCATCAGCAGATTGTGGAGACAGGGACAGCAGTGGAGAATCCTCGTCGGAGGGCGCAGGACTCTGCCAGCTCGGCTCAGCTGCATGTCGACCCTCTGCTTCTGGGTCCATCCGTAAGATCAGAGGTGATGGAACTCCAGGCACAGATGCAGGAGTCTCTGGCAGGTTTTGTCTCTAGGGTCACTGCGAGTGTGGAGTGAATGAAGAAGTCCATAGCGAACATGAGCAGAGCCTTTGTGGAGTCATTGGCGCATGAACGCATCACCACGGAAAGGATGGCAACCTCTGTGGAAAGGATGGCTACAGTAGAGGAGAGGATGGCTACGGCCGTGGAGGAGCTAAGTCGCCAGAGTGTTGAAAACATGGTGAGTGTTCAGAATGGACTGACATCTCTGGAGGAGCGATGGTCAGCTATTGAACAGAGAAACCAGACCTTCATGGCAGGCCCTCTGAGTAGGACTGCCATTGTAGAAACGGGTCCCCATGGCCCCTCTGATGTGCAGCAAGCTGCTCTCAAGCCACTTACAGGCACTGAGGGGGACCTGACCCATGAGAGGGAGGTTGGTGGCAGACCTGAAGGAAGTAGGGGCTCCTCTCCAAGCGCTCACACTTCCATGCCACTGCAGAACCCTCGGTCAGAGCCCCGCCGGAGTTCACACCCAATGGAGATAGAGGTCTCAACACCTGCACAGCCGCAGGAGCAGCAGACTGCTGGCGAGCCCTCACAGGCTCGCCATCCCAGAGGACGCCCGCCAAAGGTGTCGAGACAGGAGCAGCAGGAAAGTGAGCAAGGGGCCTCCACATCTGCTGAAGCCACAGGGGAACCATTATGTAGGAGCACGCGTAAGAGGAAAATAAAGCACTAATAGTCACAAGGGTAGTCACTTGGGTGAAATGTGTTTATTTTAAAAATGCCATCAGTTGATTATTGTAAATAAAATTTCTGATGGCAACTTCTGCAGTTGTGGAGTGTGTCATTTCGCGAATGGGGCTGGAGGTCCTCTAATGCCAAGAGGGGAAGGAAAAAAAGGCCTCCCATGCTTCTGGTAGGTGCCTCAGTTGAGGAAGCGCTGAGTGAGGCTGGCGAGAGGGGTTTCGCAGGAGGCCACACTGGAGAAGTGTGTGAGGCTCCAACTTTCCACAGCTGTGGTTATGCCTTCTAAAAGTTACCCCAGACCTGAGACAAGAAAGTCCTGCCACCAGAAAATGATGACTGATCAAATCTCCTCTTTAATGTTGGACCTGCAGCTGATAGTCAGCAAGCCAATAGTGTTCACGCCAGGTTACACAGGCGTCATCCCCACCAGGCGTGTTTTGCGTGGGAAAAGGGTTAAACAGGCAAGGGCCTGTTAAAATGGGATTATAAAGGCCAATTAGTGTTGCTTAAGGGCCCCAAAGACCAGTCCCGCCAATTGCAGGCAGGACTGATTCGGGTCAATCAGACACAGCTAGGTTAAAATGGCGTGGAGGCGGGAACCAGGCGGGGGGGGTCGCAACCCCTAGGTTTTGCGATTTTAACCCCCCGCACGCCTAAAAGCCCGCCTCACGGCCCAATGAAAATCGAGGCCACAGTCTCTGTCACAGGTGGGGCAGGTGGTGGTTGAAGGGGTGGGTGAGTGGGGTGCTTGGGTTGACGTGCGCTCCTTGTGCTGCCTGCGCTCGGCTTCCGTTTGGCTTCCGCTTGCTCCCGGCGAAGAGACTCGAGGTGTTCGGCGCCTTCCCGGATGCTTCTCCTCCACTTTGTGTGGTCTTGGGCCAGGGATTCCCAGGTGTCAGTGGGGATGTTACACTTTTTGAAGGAGGCTTTGAGGGTGTCCTTGAAGCGCTTCCTCTGCCCACCTGGGGGTCTCTTGCCGTGCCGGAGCTCCGAGTAGAGCGCTTGTTTTGGGAGACTCGTATCGGGCATGCGGACAATGTGACCCGTCCATCGAAGCTGATCAAGCGTGGTCAAAGCTTCGATGCTGGGGATGTTGGCCTGAGCAAGAACACTGACGTTGGTGCGCCTATCCTGCCAATGGATTTGCAGGATCTTGCGGAGGCAGTGTTGGTGGTACCTCTCCAGTGCTTTGAGGTGCCTGCTGTACATGGTCCATGTCTCTGAGGTATACAGCAGGGCGGGTATCACTGCTGCTCTGTAGACCATGAGCTTAGTGCCGGGTTTGAGGTCCTGGTCTTCAAACACTCTCTTCCTCAGGTGACCGAAGGCTGCACTGGTACACTGAAGGCGGTGTTGGACTTCGTCGTCAACGTCTGCCCTTGTTGACAGTAGGCTCCCGAGGTATGGAAAGTGGTCCACGTTGTCCAAGGCCTTGTCGTGGATTTTGATAATTGGGGGGCAGTACTGTGTGGCGGGGCCAGGTTGGTAGAGGACCTTTGTCTTTTGATTATTTGACTATAGCTAACACAATTAACCTGCGCATGATTACACATAATGCACTCAACCGGTTTGTGACAATAAATAACGCCTATGCAGGATGACAGAATACTCACTCCAGCCTGTGTATAACTATGTATAACACATTGCAGCATGTGTGATCTTATGCATAACATATTCTAGCCTGTATGACGTTATACATAGTTTATTACAGCCATTGTGTGACCCTATAAAGAAAGAAAAGGAAGACTTGCGTTGATGTAGCGCTTTTCAAGACCACCGGACATCCCAAAGCACTTTACAGCTAATGAAGTACTTTTGAAGTGTAGTCACTGCTGTAACGTAGGAAATGCAGCAGCCAATTTGCGCACAGCAAGCTCCCACAAGCAGCAATGCAATAATGACCAGATAATCTGTTTTAGTATTTGTAGGAAAATGGTGTTAGGAAAATTGATGGGACTGAAGGCCGATAAATCCCCAGGGCCTGATGGTCTACATCCCAGGGTACTTAAGGAAGTGGCCCTAGAGATAGTAGATGCATTACTGGTCATCTTCCAGAACTCGATAGACTCTAGAACAGTACCCATGGATTGGAGGGTAGCTAATGTTACCCCACTATTCAAAAAAGGTGGTAGAGAAAAAGCGGGGAATTATAGACCGGTAAGCCTGACATCGGTAGTGGGGAAAATGCTAGAGTCTATTATAAAAGATGTAATAGCAGAGCACTTGGAAAGCAGTGACAGGATCGGACAAAGTCAACATGGATTTACAAAAGGTAAATCATGCTTGACTAATCTACTGGAATTTTTTGAGGATGTAACTGGTAAAATAGATAAGGGAGAACCAGTGGATGTGGTGTATTTGGACTTTCAGAAGGCTTTCGATAAGGTCCCACATAAGAGATTAGCGTGTAAAGTTATGGCACATGGGATTGGGGGCAAGGTATTGGCTTGGATAGAGAACTGGTTGGCGGACAGAAAGCAAAGAGTTGGAATAAATGGGTTGCTTTCCGAGTGGCAGGCAGTGACTAGTGGGGTACCGCAAGGATCGGTCCTAGGACCCCAGCTGTTCACAATATATATTAATGATCTGGACGAGGGAATTGGATGTAATATCTCCAAATTTGCAGACGACACAAAGCTGGGCGGGAGGGTAAGCTGCGAGGAGGATGTCGGGAAACTCCAGTACGATTTGGACAGGTTGGGTGATTGGGCAGAAACATGGCAAATGCACTATAATGTGGATAAATGTGAGGTTATCCACTTTGGTGGCAAAAACAGGAAGGCAGATTATTATTTGAATGGCAATAGATTGGGAGAAGGGGAAGTGTAAAGAGACCTGGGTGTCCTTGTGCACCAGTCGCTGAAGGTAAGCATGCAGGTGCAGCAGGCGGTTAAGAAGGCAAATGGTATGTTGGCCTTCGTAGCAAGAGGGTTCGAGTACAGGAACAAGGATGTCTTGCTACAGTTGTACAGGGCCTTGGTGAGACCGCACCTTGAGTAGTGTGTGCAGTTTTGGTCACCTTACCTGAGGAAGGACGTTCTTGCCATGGAGGGAGTGCAGCGAAGATTCACCAGGCTGATACCTGGGATGGCAGGAATGACGTATGAGGAGAGATTGTGTCGATTGGGCTAATACTCACTGGAGTTTAGAAGATTGAGAGGGGATCTCATCGAAACCTATAAAATTCTGTCAGGTCTGGACAGACTAGATGCAGGAAGGATGTTTCTGATGGCTGGGGTGTCCAGAACCAGGGATCATAGTCTAAGGATAAGGGGTAAGCCATTTAGGACTGAAATGAGGAGGAATTTCTTCACCCAGAGAGTGGTGAACCTGTGGAATTCTCTGCCACAGAGGGCGGTGGAGGCTAGTTCATTAAATATATTCAAGAAAGAGTTGGATATATTTCTTGAGGCTAAAGGGATCAAGGGATATGGGGAAAAGGCAGGGACAGGGTACTGAATTTGGATGATCAGCCATGATCACATTGAATGGCGGAGCAGGCTCGAAGGTCTGAATGGCCTACTCCTGCTCCTATCTTCTATGTTTCTATGTTTCTATGTAGTGATGTTGATTGAGGGATAAATATTGGCCAGGACACCGGGGATAACTCCCCTGCTCTTCTTCGAAATAGTGTCATGGGATCTTTTAGGTCCACCTAAGGAAGCAGACGGGGCCTCGGTTTAACGTCTCATCCGAAAGACGTCACCTACAGACAGTGCAGCACTCCTTCAGTGCTGCACTGGAGTGTCAGCCTGGATTTCTATGCTCAAGCCCCTGGAGTGAGACTTGAACCCACAACCTTCTGACACAGAAGTAAGGGTGCTACCCACTGAGCCGCAGCTGACACTATAGAGAAGGTATTCTAGCTTATGCTTGATTGTATACATAACACACTCCAACCTGTTGTGACCCTTTGGTTCCCTCTTGTTCCTGGCCCTTCTTGCATCGCAATTAATTATCGGAAGTAGGAGATTTAATGGGCCTCATTGAAAATTAGATGAATATTTATGTGGCATGCAAGTTTGACCTCACTTACTAAATGAAGGCTGCTACCTTTGAGATTGAGCTGGAAAAATTCAGTTGGTTAGCACCTCCAGTTAGTGCCTGGCGGGGGCGCGAACGGGGCGCTGATGCAGTAGCACTAGGGCGAGGCGAATCCAGTGACGCACGCCAAATCCGGCTGACCCGTAGCGACGCCGCTATGATTTACCGCCGGCGACCTCAGCACCAGTCAGATCGTGACGTGTTTTCAAATCCCTCCTTGGCCACGCCTCTCCCTATCTCTAATCTCCTCCAGCCCTACAACCCCCCGAGATCTCCGTGTTCCTCTAATTCTGCTCTCTCTCTCTCTCTCTCTCTCTCTCTCTCTCTCTCGAGCATCCCCGATTTTAATCGCTCAACCATTGGTGGCCGTGCCTTCAGCTGCCAAGGCCCCAAGCTCTGGAATTCCCTCCCTAAACCTCTCCGCCTCTCTACCTCTCGCTCCTCCTTTAAGACGCTCCTTAAAACCTACCTCTTCGCTTTTGGTCACCTGCCCTAATATCTCTTTGTGTGGCTCGGTGTCAAATTTTGCTTTATAATGCTCCTGTGCAGCGCCTTGGGATGTTTTACTATGTTAAAGGCGCCATATAAATACAAGTTGTTGTTGTTGTTGAGTAACTATACATAACACACTCCAGCCGGCACAGTGCCATACATAACCTAATCCTGTGGCATAACTATACATAAAATACCCCAGCCTGCACATAATAAGAACATAAGAACATAAGAAATAGGATCAGCAGTCGGCCATTTGGCCCTTCGAGCCTGCTCCGCCATTCAATAAGATCATGGCTGATCTTCCACCTCAACTCCACTTTCCCGCACTATCCCCATATCCCTTGATTCCCTTAGTTCCCCAAAATTTGTCGACCTCTGTCGATAATCATATGTAACACAATGTCGGGGGCTGGGTAACGGGATATGGGTTCATCAGGAGAATAAACTAGACAGGTTGAATAGCCTTCCTTAACACTACTTAACTTTGTAATCACCACTGTGGAGGAGGTATGGACAATCGTGAGAGGGTGGGAGGTTAGTGGGTTGAAGGCAGCCATGTTTGTCAGCATTTCAACCACGCTTTTCTTCTGATGAAACAATATCAGAATATAAAACAAGGGCAGAAAAGGACGGAGTGAACACTAGCGAGGAAAAATTGAGTCGCTACTTTTAGCGCCCCGAAGAAATTAGCGCCCCTGCGGCCGAAATTGAGAGGTAGCACCCCAAGAGGGAAGCAGCGCCGTGGTATTGCAGGCCTTCCTCCCCTTCTTAAAGGGGAGGGGCTTTGCGCAGCGCGACCCGGGGCCCAGCTGGGCCACCGGGGATCGGGAGTGCCGGCAAAAGAGCCCGGCACTCAAGAGAAGTGCTGGGCTCATGGAGCGCAGCCAGCACTCCGCGGGGAGGGGTGCTCAGGAGGCCGGGGACAGCAGCGGAGGCAGGTGCTGGCAGGCGGCCAGCAACAAAAATGGCCGCCCGGCACCTCGCCTTTAAATTGCGCCGCCCTGTCCGCAGGTAGGCCCCCCCCCCCCGACCCCGTCGGACATAGCGTCCGGCGGTAAGTCAGGGGGCGCTACCGAAGATCGCGGCTGGGTCGCGAGCGGGGTGATGACGTCATCGCCAGCGGCGCAGCGCTGCGGGGCGCTAACGGTTACCGCCGCCGCTAACCTCCTGCTGAATTTCGCGGGAGGCGTTGGCGGCGCCGCGCCCGGGCGCTAGTTGCTTTGCGCCCTGTTAGCACACTCTTAGGGCACTAACAGGAGGCGCAAAGCGACCAAATTTTCCCCCCTAGAAATCTAGAATAAGAATAGAAAATGTTGCTAACACACAGCTGGTCAGTCAGCATCTGAGAGGAAAGAACGGTGGGCTAATTTTTCCAGCGATTTTCTGCTATGCTCTGGCAACGGGCGACCTCTTCACCAGCTCAGGCTCGGAGAGTTTAGGCTAGCTCTTCATTTGCACTCTCATGAAGAAGCCGACATGTTAACTGACAACACAACAGCAAAATGCTGCGGATGTTGGAAATCTGAAATAACAGCAGAAAATGCTGGAAATGCTCAGCAGAAAATGCTGGAAATGCTCAGCAGGCCAGGCCACATCCGAGGAGAGAGAAACAGAGTTAACGTTTCAGGTCTGGGACCCTTTGTCAGAACTGGAAAAAGTTAGGGATGTAGCAGGTTTTTAAGCAGATGCAAAGGCAGGGAAAGGGGGGGAGGGGAAGAAAGAACAAAAGGAATAGTCTGTGATAGGGTAGAAGGCAGGAGTGGTGAAATGCTGCAAATGGGGATATTTCCAGCTATTTGTTTTCATACAAAAGTGGGGGATTGTACAAACCAGTGGCTGGCACCAGGTATGCCTGGAGGTGGGATTCTGACTCCAGTCTCCAGCATAAACAAGCTGCCTGACAGCAACTGCAGCTCAAAGCACCCGTATAAATAAAGCAGGAAGAATTTACATTTATATTGCGCTTTTCACATCCTCGGAGTCCCAGTGTGTCGCATAGCCAATCAATTCATTTTTCCGAAGTGTAGTCGCTGTTAGAATGATCGAATCTTACAGCACAGAAGGAGGCCATTCGGCCCGTCGTGCCTGTGCCGGCTCTTTGAAAGAGCTCTCCAATTGAGCCCCACAACCCTGCGAATTTGTCCTCTTCAAGTAGGCGTCCAATTGCCTTTTGAAAGTTCGTATGGAATCTGATTCCACCACCCTTTCGGGTAGTGCGTTCCAGATCTTAACAACCCTCTGTGCGAAAAGAATTCTCCTCATGTCCCCTCAAGTTCTTTTGCCAATTATTTTAAATCTGTGACCTCTGGTTACCGAGCCACTTGCCAGAGGAAACTGTTTCACCTACTTGCTCTATCAAAACCCCTCATAGGTTTGAATACCTCTATTAGGTCTCCCTTTTACCCTTCTCTGGAACAATCCCAGCATCTCCAATCTCTCCAGAGAACTGAAGTCCCCCATCCCTGGTATCATCCTGGTAAATCTCCTCTGCGCCCTCTCCAAGGCTTTGACATCTGTCCGAAAGTGCGGTGCCCAGAATTGTACACATTACTCCAGCTGAGGCCTAGCCAATGATTTGTAAAGATTTAGCATGACTTCATTGTTTTTGCATTCAATGCCCCTATTTGCAAGCCAAATATCCCATAAGCTTTCTTAACCGGTTTATCAACTAGTCCTCCCACCTTCAAAGATTTGTGAATATGCACTCCTAGGTCTCTCTGCTCTTGCACCCACGCCCCACCCCCCCGCCAAAAATAGCACCATTTAGATTAATACGCCTCTCCATGTTGTTTCTCCCATCACTTCACACTTATCCGCATTAAATTTCATTTGCCTGTGTCTGCCCATTTCACCAGTCTGTCTATGTCCTCCTGAAGTCTGCTATTATCCTGCTCACTATTTACTATGTTGCCAACTTTTGTATCATCTGCAAACTTTGAAATTGTACTCCATATACCCAAGTCCAGGTCATTTATATTTAAACAAGAAAAGCAATGGTCCTAATAACGACCCATGGGGGACCCCACTGCATAGTTCTCTCCAGTCAGAAGAACATCCGCTCACCACTACTCTCTGCCTCCTATACCTTAGCCAATTACATACCTAAGTTACCACTGTCCCTTTAATATGTGCTTGTTGCGGAGCCACCAAAGGGCTCAGAGCGGTTGTACATAATTCCTTTAACAGCAATGTAGTTACTGTCTGTGCCTGTACCTTTAATTACACTGTTTGACTGTACAATGTCTAGTTACCTTTACAGCGCAGTTTCAACGTGATGACGTCATGCCGTTAGTCACGTGATGCCCCAATGGCGGGAAGAACGTGATGACGTCATGGCGTCAGTCTTCTGACCAGGGGATCAGTCCTCGTGGAGCCCTCAAGGAGAGTAGACCTGTAGTTGATGTATTCCAGCAGTTTCCAGTTAAAACCTGTTTTGTTCCATTAAAGTTCATTGTTTTAATTGCCTGAGTCGAACTCAGTCTTTTCGATAGGAACCTCCGTTCCTACATGCTTCTATTTTCCAAAAACGTCTGTTATGTGGTACTTTATCAAATGCCTTTGAATGTCCATATATACAATATCTACTGCACTACCTTCATCAACTCTCTCTGTTACTTCATCAAAGAACTCAGTCAGGTTAATCAGACATAATTTGCCTTTTACAAATCCGTGCTGGCTGTCCCTTATCAACCCATGCTTCTCCAAGTGAGAATTAATTTTGTCCTTGACAATAGTCTCTAATAGTTTTCCTACGACTGACTTTAAAACTGACTGGCCTATAGTTACCAAGTTTATCCTTCTCCCCTTTTTTGAATGGGGGTGTAATATTTGCAATCCTCCAGTCCTTTGGTACCACTCCCATATCCAAAGAGGACTGAAAGATGGTGGTCAGAGCTTCTGCTATCTCCACCCCAGCTTATGATGCAGCGCATCTGGACTGGGTGACTTGTTAACTTGGGTGATACCAACATTCTCTCAGAGGGGATTTCCGTTTGTCTCTTCAACCTTGTTAAAACCTGTTACATCTCTAACTTTTTCCAGTTCTGACAGAGGGTCACAGACCTGAAACGTTAACTCTGTTTCCCTCTCCACGGATGCTGCCTGACCTGCTGTGAGTTTCCAGCATTTTCTGTTGTTATTCCCACCTATTTAGTACCTCCTTTCAATCTATTTTTATCCTATCCAAAATCTCAACCCCCCCTCCTGTACTATGACATTAACTTCATCCTCTTTTGTGAAGACAGATGCAAAGTACTCACTCAGTACCTCAGTCACGCCCTCTGCCTCCACAAGGAGATTTCTTTTTTTGTCCCTAATCGGACCCACCATTCCTTCAACTATTCCTTCACTTTTTATATGTTTATAAAAGATTTTTGGGTTTCCTTTTATGTTACCCGCTAATCTTTTCTCACATTCTCTCTTTGCCCTTCTTATATCTTTTTTCATTTCCCCCCTGCACTCTCTGTATTCTGCCTGGTTTTCTATTGTATTCTGTACCGGACATTTGTCATAAACGTGCTTTTTTTTGTTTTATTTTAACTTCTATTTCCTCTGTCATCCAGGGAGCTCTAGCTTTGGTTGCCCTATATTTTCCCCTTTATGGGAATATGCTTGGTTTGTACCCAAACTATCCCAGCCTTGAAGGCCTGCCATTGCTCATTTACTGTTTTCCTGCCCAATCTTTGTTTCCAGTCCACCTGTGCTAGATCCCGTCTCAAATCACTGAAATTGGCTGTCTTTCAGTTGGGTATTTTCATCTTTGATTTTTCTTTGTCCATTTTCATAGCTACTTTAAACCTAATTATATTATGATCACTATTACCCAGATGCTCTCCCACTGAAACACACTCCACTTCACTCCCCAGAACTAGATCCACCACTACTTCCTTCCTCATTGGGCTAGAAACATACTGATTAAGGAAGTTCTCCTATACACATTTTAAGTGTTCTTCACCCTCCTTGCCCTTTACTCGGTTTTTTCCCTCAGTCTATATTAGGGTAATTGAAGTCCCCTACTATTACTGCTCTATTATTTTTACATTTCTCTGAAATTTGCTTACAGATTTGCTCCTGTATCTCTTCTCACTATTTGGGGGTCTATAGTAAACACCCAGCAATTCAACAGGTCCTTTTCTGTTCCTTAACTCTAAACAAATAGATTCAGTCTTTGAACCCCCTAGTGTATCGTCCCTCTGTAGAACTGTAATATTATCCTTGATCAATACTGCCATCCCCACTCCTGTCTTTTTTCCTTCCCTATCCCACCTGAGTGCATTGTAGCCATGAATGTTTAGTTCCCATTCCTGCCCATGTTTAATCTAGGTCTCGGTTATAGCCACTATATCTTGAATATTAATGGAATCAAGGGATATGGGGATAGTGCAGGAAAGTGGAGTTGAGGTAAAAGATCAGCCATGATCTTATTGAATGGCGGAGCAGGCTCGAAGGGCCAAAAGGCCGACTCCTGCTCTTATTTCTTATGTTCTTATGTTGTTATGTTCTTAACCCTATGTGGCAACTTGTGCCTGCAGCTCAGCAACCTTATTTGTAACACTCCTCACATTAACACACAATTATTCCAATACTATGCTTGTTTGCTTTTCTTTTTTCCTCCATCTTAATCCTGCTCTTTCTACACTATTCTTTGTTCTGTTGCTGTTTGTCCCTCCTAGTTTTCTATGCACCTTGTCCCCCCCTCTCTGCTGCTGCGTCCTGGTGCTTCTCCCTCTGCCACAACTGGAGTATTGCGTCCAGTTCTGGTCACCACACTTTAGGAAGGATGTGAAGGCCCTTGAGAGGGTGCAGAGGAGATTTACCAGAATGGTTCTGGGGATGGGGGATCTTAGCTACAAGGACAGGTTGGAGAAGCTGGATTTGTTTTCATTAGAGCAAAGGCGGTTGAGGGGTGATTTGATAGAGGTGTACAAGATTATGACGGGTTTGGACATGCTAGACGGGGAAAGGCTGTTCCCACTAGTTGATGGTACAATGACTAGGGGACACAGATTTAAGGTTTTGGGCAATGGATACAGGGGGGATGTGAGGAAAAACTTTTTTATGCAGCGAGTGGTGAGGACCTGGAACTCACTGCCGACAGAAGTGGTGGAAACAGAGACACTCAATGCTTTCAAGGGGAGACTGGATAAGCACTTGAGGGAAATAAACTTGCAGGGCTACGGGGATAGAGCGGGGGAATGGGACTGACTGGATTGCTCTGCAGAGAGCTGGCATGGACTTGATGGGCCGAATGGCCTCCTTCTGTGCTGTTATGACTATGGCCTAGAAATTCGGTATAGCCGCGTTTGGGGCACTAGTCCTGGCAATGCGCAAAGTTTAGCGCCAGGCGCAATTTAGCGCCACCTAGCACGATATTGGGTTGCAGCGCCCCTAAAGGTGATTGCGGCGCTAAATCAGGTGCTGCACGCTACTCTTAAGGCGCTAACCCGGCGGCGCAACCCAATTTCGCGGTGGCGGGGCGCAGCGAGGGTGCTGTCAATAATCACTTTCCCTGAGACACAGTGGCACCGGCCAGCTCTTAAAGGGGCAGGTCAATTGGCATCACCAGACACACTCACTGCCTTGTCGGCCTTCAAAGCGGTGGGAGCCTACCTGTGGCGCACCAGCCTAGCAAGACATGGAAAGGGTGAGACAGAGGGCGGAACGCCTCACTGATGGGGCATTGGATGCTTTGGTTGGCGCAGTGGAATCAAGGCCAAGGAAGATGGTTGGAATGTGATTTATGTTTTGGACAGTCTCCCGGGTGTGAGAGCCAGTTATGTGTCAGTGCATTAGTTTTGCTTTCTGTTGCCATAGCTTTCTCATGTTTGAAGGAACCACATTTTGTGTAATGAAACACTTTCTTCATTTACAATGGCCATGCCGGCTACTTACATGCATCTTGCCCTTCACAGGCTTGGGGGTATCAGACCGGTTCCATTCCTGTTGGAATGGCAGCAAGCATTCCGTGAGAGGGGCCTAGAAGCTACTTCTGATCAGCCTCTGACGCGCAACCTGAGAAGAGCCGCTCGCGTAGAAGTTCAGGCCAGCAGCCATCTTCTCAGCCGCCGACAGAGATGTCCTGCACCTTATCTGAGGCTGCAGATCTGGCTGAAGCAGCTGGCACAGCTCAGTCACCACCTCCTTTCTAAATCGCAGCCTTCTGACACACTGCTCCTCCAGCATGTTCATGTAGGAAAACTGCTGTCGGATAACCCTGCCAGCGTAAGGTCTGCTGTGGCGACGCCTGTTGGCCCTCCTCCGCCTGGCCATGCCCGCCCCCCTCTCCCTGCGTCTCAGTGCCCTTTCCAGATGATTCAGCGGCAGGACGTTCCCCTCCAATGCAGCCCCCATAATAAGTGCCCACAGGAAGGTTCCCTGTTGTCAAGGCTCACCAACAGCAAGGCGATGGTCAGAAGGCTGAAGATCGTCTGCCTGCGCTGGCTCATTGGTCAAATGGCTCTCAGTGTGCAGCTCAGCAACTCTTTGTAGCTCTCGAGGAAGTTGTGATCCAAAAATGGCTGCCGATTTTAAACCACACCAGTCCCCTTTAAATAACGCTCCTCCAGCCTGAGAGCGGCTTGGTAAGGCCCAGGTAAGCTGTCACTATTAGCGCCAGGCGCTACGGAGGGGGGCGCCGCTGAATTTCCGGTCCGGGCCACACAAAAGGCGCTGCACACTCAAATGACGTCATAATCAGCCTGCGCCCATGAGCGGGCGCTAAGATTTAGCGCTGGCGCTAAATGCATGCTCAATATGGGGCGAGCCTTGCGCCCGCCTGGAAATTGGCTAGCGCCCCACTTCTCGGCCTCTTTAGGCGTTAATCGGTGGCGCTATCAACCGAATTTCTCCCCCTATGACTCTAAATTATGTTTTTATGCAGCAAACATTGCCAACGTGCACACAGCAATGTCCTGCAAACTGCAAATGAGATAATCGACCAGATGATCTGTGTTGATAGTATTGGTTCAGGGATAACAGTTAGCCAGGACAAATCCCCAGCTCTTCTTTGAGTTGCACAATCCAACTTAGGACTCTAGGGGAATCAAGGGATATGGAGATCAGACGGGAAAGTGGAGTTGAGGTCGATGATCAGCCATGATCTTATTGAATGGTGAAGCAGGCTCGAGGGGCTGTATGGCCTACTCCTGCTCTTATTTCTTATGTTCTTATGTCCTTATTAATAGATGGATGGGGCCTCAGTTTAACTTCTCATCTGAAAGACAGCACCTCCAGCAATATTGCACTCTCCCTCAGTACTACACTGAAGCGTTGGCCATAGGTTATGTGATCAAGTCCTGAAGTGGGGCTCGAACTTTCTGGCTCGGAGGTGAGGGGGCTAGCGACCGAGCCAAGCTGACACTTCCCAGGGTCATACCACCATGCTCCACTTCAGTACCCACAACTGGGACTCAGCCCCAGAATCAGTCTCAGAGAGCTGCACCGCCGGGATTCAAAATTCTTAGCATTCAACCTCTTCAGTTATAACTCTAACATAAGAAATAGGAGCAGGAGTAGGCCATTCGGCCCCTCGAGCCTGCTCCGCCATTCAATAAGATCATGGCTGATCTTCGACCTCAACTCCACTTTCCCGCCCTATCCCCATATACCTTGATTCCCTTAAAATAAAATCATCCAGCTGCCCAACTGGCTCAGTAGTGTAAGTGCCCTCCCTACCTGCAACGAAGGTTCACTAGGCTGATCCCTGGGATGAGAGGGTTGTCCTATGATGAGAGATTGAGTAGAATGGGCCGATACTCTCTGGAGTTTAGAAGAATGATCCTCTCTAACTTTTACCGCTGCACTATAGAGAGCATCCTGACGAACTGTATCACAGTATGGTATGGCAGCTGTAGCTACTATGACCGGAAAGCCCTGCAGCGGGTAGTCAAAACTGCCCAACGCATTACCGGCACCCGGCTACCGACCATAGAGCACATATACCAGAAACGCTGTTTACGGAGGTCACGGACCATCATCAAAGACCCTACCCACCCCAGCCACAGTCTGTTCGCCCTCCTGCCATCTGGGAGACGCTACAGATGCATTCGCACCCGAACGACCAGATTTAGGAACAGCTTCTTTCCCAGGGCTGTCATCCTACTGAACTCCACAAATAAACTCTAAAGCCTGCACATCTGCCAATGCACTTTATTATGGTCATATTTATGTTAATATACTACAAGCCAAATGTATGTTGAATGTTTAAATGTCTTAATCCAAATGTACACTCTCGGGAGCCGCAAGCCTACATTTCGTTGTACTGCACTTGTGCACTAACAATGACAATAAAAGTTGATTTGATTTGATTTGATTTGATCTCATTGAAACATATAAGATTCTGAGGGGGGGATCGACAGGGTAGATGCTGAGAGGTTGTTTCTCCTGGCTGGAGAGTCTAGAACTAGGGGGCACAGTCTCAGGATAAGGGGTCGGCCTTTTAAGACTGAGATGAGGAGGAATTTTTTCACTCAGAGGGTTGTGAATCTTTGGAATTCCCTGCCCCAAAGTGCTGTGGATGCTCAGGCGTTGAGTATATTCAAGGCTGAGATAGATAGATTTTTGGACTCCAGAGGAATCAAGGGATATAGGGATAGTGCGGGAAAGTGGAGTTGAGGTCGAAGATCAGCCATGATCTTATTGAATGGCGGAGCAGGCTCGAGGGGCCGTGTGGCCTACTCCTGCTTCTGTTCTTATGCTGCGGAAGTGAGCCATATAGAGGAGGAACGTTCCAAGTTTCATTCTCTGCTCTGTCGTAAGTTAGCCAATGTCAGGCAGGACGGTGGTGGGAGTGAGACAATTAGCTTCAGCACTCCTGGGCAAGGAAGAAGAAAAAGAAAACCCGTCAGGATTCCTGTTCCTGACTGTTGCCCAGTTACCTCATTAGGAAAGTTTGCGTGTGCAAACGTCAGGCAAGGATGGGTGGAATCGGGCTGAGCTGTGAGGCCCTACATAGCTTCCTGACACTCAGTATCTCAATTCACACATGAGAAATGTCTACTTGGGCGACGTACTGTAGGGAGGGGCTGCACCCCAGAACGAGCCTTTAGAAGAGGAGGGGGGACAACATTTTTATCAAACAAAATTCTCCTAAGAATTAAAGAAGAAATCAATGAACTAAACAATCAATGAACTAAACATATGACACTTTATATGATGCAGCAGGCACCAGTTTGTGACGAGGTCCCTTGGCAGTTTATTTTTAGGTAAAGCTAAGAAGACTGAGCATGCACGCTCTTTAACCACTCTTAATCACTGCTTTATATCACCACAGTGCCGAAAGATACTGTGTGTTGGTACCTGGTTAAGGACAACTAAAGCATAGTATGCACAAATCAGGGGCATCTAGGTAGCAACTTTCAGATTGGTTTCAGCTTTTGGCTCAAGCCATAACAATGGTATCAATTTGAATCTTTAGTCAGTAAAATACATTGATAGGGATGCGCGAGTTTGGAAGGGAGAGCTCACTTTGCCCTCAAGAGGAAAGGTACACCAGTATCCACCTCTCCCTCGATCATTTTACATTAGACGAGCCTAGAACGTGAACAGAGATGCTAGACCAGTGCTATGAGAAGAGAGTACAGATATATTAACAACAGACTACTTGCCATTCTGCTCCAGGTGTCAGCAACAAAAACTCAGGGGTGAAGAGGGGAATTGTCTCGCAGCATGCTTCCAATTAAAATGGCATTGCACATGTGCAGAATCGAAAGGCAGTGAAGTGGCACGGTGTGCACTGGCAGTGCCGTTTCCTTAAAGGGACAGGCAGTTTGGAATGTGAATCACCTCAATTGGGTGACAGCTTTGCTTTGTTTCCCCAATGTAAATCTCAGCTGGAGCCGTGTAAGATATAAACCTAAAAATAACTTGGCGATATTGGCATCTGAACACGTAACCCATTCACGTAACATTTCCGTGCCCACTATTTCAAAAGACAGTGGGGAAAAAACTGGGTTGCTTTACGACTCCCGTTAGCGCACCAGGGGTGGGCGCTAATGGGGCGCAAAGTTCCTAGTGCCCGGTCGCGGTGCCGCTAACGCCTCCCGCGAAACTCAGCGGGAGGTTAGCGGCTGCGGTAGCCGGTAGCGCCCTGCGGCGATGATGTCATTGCCGTGCACAACGCCCTGCTCGCGACCCGGCAGCAAACTTCGGTTGCGCCCCCGACCTACCACCGGACAATATGTCCGATAGGGTCAGGGTGGTGTTTTTACGGCCGTGGCGGTGCAAATTAAAGGGCCGCCTGCCAGCACCTGCCCCCTCCCGCTTCTTCATGCAAGGTGCTGGCCGTGATTGGTCAGCTTGGCACTCCTCTCGAGTGCCGGGCTGTTTTCCTGGCACCCCACTCCCTGGTGGTCCAGCAGGGCCCCGGTGCGCGCAGCGCTAGGCCCCCCCTTTGATCAGGGGAGGGAGGCCTGTAATACCGCGGCGCTATATGCCAACGCACATGGCGCTGTTGCCCGTAGCACTGCGATATTGAATGGTAGCGCCCCAGGAAGGAAGGGGAGTGCTTCCAGTAGTGCCCCATCTCCTGCTTGGGGCGCTACCACTCAACTTACGGTGAGGGGGCGCTAACTTTTCTGGGGCGCGACCACATTTTTCCCCCAGTAGCCTGTTTAATTAAAAAATAACTTGGGTTAACTCCTCCATTAAAATAGCTGGGAGAACTTCATTAAGAACATGTTAGGGGCTCGTACACTAATAGCAGCAATAGTCCATCAATTTTTACTGTCCAGTTTTCACCCTTGCTGCACTGAATGTGCTGATTCAATGTTGAGGAATAAATATTCTTTCGCATTGCGTTTAATAATGAAGCAAGTGTAAGATGCCCTAGTCGTGTATGCATGTATATGTAGGATTAGGATTTGGTTTAATCTCATATGATTGAGGTCTTCGCTTTATTTTTACTTATAAATGGCTTGTGAATTTGTACTGTAGCTAGAAATAATGAAATGCTTAAAGTTTTTCATTCCCGTGATACTTTAGGGTGTAATGTATCAGGGTACAATTTAGCCGACTGTGCTGTTTAGCTTCTGCTGAAAGTGCAGGATGTGTGATTCGTGCCTGTTGACTTTTTTTTCACCACGTTGTGAAATGAGATAGCCAAGATAGTCTTGAGAAAAGGAAAAGGGACAATGAAGATGATTAGTTACATCCTAGATGGTAAACAAGTTGGCATCTGGTGTTTTGTAGGCAGTACCTAATTTCTAGGGGTCTTGTTCATAATAACTGTTATCAGGATATAATGAATCATCTAGAACAGTGTGCGTGACTAGAGGCCTATAAAGATTTCCATCACAATTTGTAGAGCCAGGATCGAAAGGATTGACAAAGGTTACGGGCTCGATTTTGTCAATGGGGAGCTTTTGGAGGGGTTGTAGTCCTGCCTCCATCGACTTGTGGCCAACCCACGCTATTTTCCCTTGATTGACCTTGTTAAGCCCATCCAGCGGGCTCAGCAGGCCACTTAAGGGACACCTGGTTACTGGTGACGTCAGCGATTGACATTTCATCTGTCAAGAGCTTTTGACAGATGAAAAATCAGCATTTGACAGCTCTGTGAAGCTGTCAAACACTGACAATCTGTCTTCTAACTTGAGTCCTTCTACTCAGACTCAGTTAGAAAGCTCTCCAGACCAGAAAGCAGAGGCTGCAGCTTTTGACAGTTCAGCGGCCATTCTGCTTTCTGTGCCGGTGAGCTGAGGGACTCCCGAGAACTGAAGGAAGGAAGCCTGCAGGAGAAAGTAAAGGGATGTAACCTGTCACCCCTGATCCTCTCTAACTTTTACCGCTGCACAATAGAGAGCATCCTGACAAACTGTATCACAGTATGGTATGGCAGCTGTAGCTACTATGACCGGAAAGCCCTGCAGCGGGTAGTCAAAACTGCCCAACGCATCACCGGCACCCGGCTACCGACCATAGAGCACATATACCAGAAACGCTGTTTACGGAGGTCACGGTCCATCATCAAAGACCCTACCCACCCCAGCCACAGTCTGTTTGCCCTCCTGCCATCTGGGAGATGCTACAGATGCATTCGCACCCGTACGACCAGATTTAGGAACAGCTTCTTTCCCAGGGCTGTCATCCTACTGAACTCCACAAATAAACTCTAAAGCCTGCACATCTGCCAATGCACTTTATTATGGTTATGTTTATGTTAATGTATTACAAGCCAAATGTATGTTGAATGTTTAAATGTCTTAATCTAAATGTACACTCTCGGGAGCCGCAAGCCTACATTTCGTTGTACTGCACTTGTGCACTAACAATGACAATAAAAGTTGATTTGATTTTTTGATTTGTAAGTAAAACTTATTAAAACACTTTACACTTACCTCACACACTTACCTCTGCACACATGCACCCATCACTCACCTGTACAATGGACATCTCGACCCCTCCAACCCCTGCAGACCGACGCTCCACCTCGCTAACTTGGCGTGGTTCGGAGCCATCGGACAGCCCACACTTCAGGGCTAAAAATAGGGATTAGGCAAAAAACTGCCTGTTAACTAACTGTTAACGGGCAGTTAATTGGCACTAATCCCCTTCCCGCCTCGGGGAGGCGGCTCCCAGCACAGGTCGGGTACCTGCCTCCTGGGACATTGGCACGGAGGCGGGTTGGGGGCGGGATGGGTTCCTGCCCCCCGATTCTGCAATTTTCCCCCCACTCCCGCCTCCAAACCCGCCTCCTCGGGGCTTGGAAATTCGAGCCCTACGTCTCTACCCAGAGGAAAAATGGGGTAATTGCATTTATTTCTCTGTATGTCTACTGCTTAGAG
The DNA here is from genome assembly GCF_052327205.1 of Somniosus microcephalus. Lineage (NCBI taxonomy): Eukaryota > Metazoa > Chordata > Chondrichthyes > Squaliformes > Somniosidae > Somniosus > Somniosus microcephalus. Next base: position 110,770,634 of record NC_141000.1, read on the forward strand.
ACATTGCGTGTGTCACAGACTTGGTCGACCACAATAAAAGAATAAAGTTGCAAACCAATTTCAATTCAATTTCAATTTTATTTGTCACATAACCAAATACAACAAGTGAAATCCAGTCAGTGAAATGCTTTTTTCTTAACGAGCTGAGCGCACCAAGCAGCAAAGGACACTTTGCTGCCCGGTACACACGGAGCCCGCAAGGACGGCAGCCATCTTCATTGATATCTGGTTGTCGGATTGGAATGTTCTTACACAAGGCAGAACAGCTAATCATAGAATCAGTGGCCCTCTAAGCAGCCTACTAAGTCCCCAATACAGTGGGCAGGAACCGTGCGCACACTTTTGGCCGGAAGTGCGCCGCCTGCCACATTGATAGAGGAGGTCACGCCAGCGGCATTCTGAGTAGAAAATTAAATATTTAAATTCGGGTCCTGCGCTTCTTGCAGGACCCCGTTTTCCTTTTTGGAACACCCCAGCGCTTCACTCACCACGTGCCGACCTCGCACAGCACAAACTTTCTTTCTAGTTTTGAAGAAGGGTTTCGACCCGAAGCGTCAACTCAAATTTCCCTCCACGGATGTTGCCTGACCTGCTGAGTTTTTCCAGCATTTTCTGTTGTTATTACAAACTGGTCAGTGTCCGGTTATGCTCACCACGCTGAAACACTTTGGCATGTTTTATTACGAAAGTGAAAGGGGCCTGTGCAAGTACAAGTCGTATCATTGTGTTGCTCTTCGGACCAACCCCACAGTGTTATGCCATCCATCGATGTGTCAGCACCGACAATGCCACATGGGCGGTTTTGTCATTGTACTTCCAGAGCTGAAACAACACCAAAAAATGGTAGCTGTAAGAATCTGTACCTCACATGTGTATCTGAGCACACTTTGGTTTGAGTTGCTGGAAAGCCAGGATGCATCTAACCTGTTAACCTAAACTGTTTGCATAAGCATACTATATCATGGCTTCCTCACAATCGGAAACTTGAAACATTCCCATTTAATAGCCCTGTTTAGGTCTCTGGGGGACAGCAAGTTCAAATTTTACTATTTCCCTTGTCAATAATTAAGTTCACCCATTCCGACAATTCATCTATCTTCTTTATGACCACTTAATCTTCCATTTTATGAAGCTCTGTCTTACATTTTTTTCCCCACAGTACAAATGGCACTATTCTATGAATCGATAGATATATTACTGATATAATTTGTTTATAACCAGTGTTTCTCTGGCAAACAACCCCATCCTTGAAATAGATCCTTGTATTCCTGTAAGTGTTCCAGACCCTGTGTCGCTGAGGCCTTTACTCCGCATATCCTATTTTTTTTAAACCAGATTTACAAGCATTCAGGCCTCAAATTGGTTGTACATTGTCCGGTACCACTGAAAATGACAGCTTGTATTTGGTGTACTTGCGATACTGGCGATAAATTGTCACTTTTATCTTCGTCTCCTTCAGATATGCTGTAATCTTTTCTAATGTTGCTCCGAAATGACTGTCATTATGCTTTCTCTGTCATGTGGCTCTCATTCACTACTAAAAGTAGCACCCGGTCTCTGCTGTTTGCTTGATTTGCAGCTACTATACCACCTTAAGATTGTTCAAGTTACTTTTCATTCATAGCATACTTTGCTTTTTGCTTGTACTGTACTGAAATATGCAACATCCTACATAGTGATTATTTTTTGTCACAGCGCTTCATTCCACACCATCCAATTAATCTTCCATTATCTCTTTCTCCTTTAGCTTTGATGGATCTTTGATGAAAACAGTATTAGAAAAAAAAGTAACGGCACTAAAGACTGACAAACCCTCAGCACCTGATGGTTTCCACCCCAGGGTTTTATAGGAAGTAGGTGAGGAAATTGCAGATGGTTTTAGCCATAATCTTCCCAAGCTCTGGAATTGTCCCTTTAGATTGGAAAATTGCAAATGTAACTCTATTATTTAAGAAAGGTGAGAGAGAGAAACCAAGATATTATAAACCAATTAGTCTAACATCTGTTGTAGGGATATTATTGGAATCTGTAAGTAAGGACAGTGTCTGAGCACTTAGAGAAATTTGAGCTGATTAGAGAGAGCCAATATGGATTTAAAAAGGGTAGGTAATGTCTAATAAACCTCTTTGAATTTTTTGAGGAAGTAACTAAAGTAGTAGACAGGGGAATGCCTACGGATGTAGTTTCTATGGCCGCCCTTGGAAAAAACTCTCCCTCAAGTCACTTACCATTGCACTTTCAAATTTCAAGTATCTAGCCTTTGGCCTACAATTCATCATGACATTTCTGCAGCTAGCGATTTGCTAAATCACACGCTCTCCACCAACGTTGATGCCCTTGTTCCCATTAAACCATTACTCTCCCTCACCCTAATCATTCCCCCGGTATACCCCTCATCTCCGCTCCCGTATGTCCAAGGAACGCAGATTTGAACGTCTTTGGCAGACAACTGGGTTAACCATCCATCGCCAGATCTGACTGGACCAGTTAAAGCATCATCGGGTCCTGTTCTCCATCGCTAAAGCTAGTCACTATTCAAAGATCATCCAGGAATGTAAAGATAACCCCTGGCTTCTCTCCACCACAAACCGTTTTCTTAAACCACCCTCCCCTGCCTCCTCCACCCTCACCTCTGACAATAAGTGCGAGGAGCTCACGGATTTTTCCATAACAAAGGCCGAGACCACCTGCTGCTTCCCTCCCTTCCCGTAGCCCACCAGGCCAAACTTCCCCTAATGTTCCCCGCTGCGCTAGCCCTAAACTGACGTCTTTCTCTAGATTCTATCCCATCTCCTGCAATGCACTCTCCGACCCCATCTTGTCCATGAGACTCACCTCCTGCTCTCTTGATCCTGTTCCGACCAAACTGTTGACCACCTAACGTCCCTTCCTGGGCCCCATGTTAGCTGATATTCCCTCTCCTCAGGTATTGTTTCCACACCGCCTTCAAATCTGCTATTATCGCCCCCTCCTCAAAAGACCCACCCTTGACCCCCTCATCCTTCTCGACCTGTCTGCAACCTTCGACACAGTTGACCACACCATCCTCCTGCAATGCCTCTCCTCCGTCATCCAGCTGGGTGGAATGGTCCTTGCTTGGTTCCATTCTTATCTGTGAAGTCGTAGCCAGAGAAACACCTGCACCGGCTTCCCTTCCCACTCCCGCACCATTACCTCAGGAGTCCCCCAAGGATCTATCCTTGGCCCCTTTCTATTTCTTATCTACATGCTACCCCTCGGCGATATCATCCAAAAACACAATATCAGGTTCACATGTACGCCGATAACACTCAATCTATCTCACCACCACCTCTCTGGACCCCTGACTTGTCACACTGCATGTCTGACATCCAATATTGGATGCGCGGAAATTTCTTCCAACTAAATCTTGTGGTCCCCGCCACAAACTCGGTTCCCTGACCACCATTTCCATCCCTGGCAAATCTCTGAAGCAAACAGACCGTTTGCAACCTTGGTCTTGTGTTTGACCCCGAGATGAGCTTCCAACCACATATCTGCTCCAACACCAAGACTGCCTACTTCCACCTCTAACATCGCCCAGCTCCGCCCTTGCCTCAGCTCATCTATTGCTGAAACCCTCACCCCTGCCTTTGTTACCTCAACTTGACTATTCCAAAGGTCTCCTGGCTTACCTCCCACCTTCCACCCTCCATAAACTTGTGCTCATCCAAAACTCTGCTGCCCGTAGCTTAACTTGCTCCAAGTCTCAATCACCCATCACCCTTGTGCTTGCTGACCCTCACTGGGACCCGGTCCGACAATGACTCAATTTTAAAATCCTCATCCTTGTTTTGAAATCCCTCCATGGCCTTGCCCCTCCCTATCTCTGTAACCTCCTCCAGCCCTACAAGCCTTCGAGATTTCTGCGCTCCTCCAATTCTGGCCTCTTGCGCATCCCCGATTTTAATCGCACCACCATTGAACATAAGAACATAAGAAATAGGAGCAGGAGTAGGCCATTCGGCCCTGCGAGCCTGCTCCGCCATTCAATGAGATCATGGCTGATCTTCTACCTCAACTGCATTCACCAGCCCTATCGCCATATCCCTCGATACCCTTACTAGTCAGAAAGCTATCGACTTCTGTTTTGAATATACCCAATGACTGAGCCTCCATAGCCCTCTGGGATAGAGAATTCCAAAGATTCACCACCCTCTGTGTGAAGAAATTTCTTCTCATCTCAGTCCTGATTGGCCTACCCTTTATCTTGAGGCTGCGGCCCCTGCCAAGGGAAACATTGTCCCAGCATCCACCCTAACAAGCCCTGTAATAATGTTGTATGCTTCAATGAGATCCCCTCTCATTCTTCTGAATTCAAGAGAATACAGGCCTAGTTTACTCAATCTCTTCTCATGCGACAGTCCTTCCATCCCAGGAATCAATCTCGTGAACCTTCGTTGCACTCCCTCTATGGCAAGTATATCCTTCCTTAGGTAAGGAGACCAAAGTTGTACACAGTACTCCAGTAAGACCTCTTTACTCCTGTACTCAAATCCTCTTGTAATGAAGGCCAGCATACCATTTGCCTTCCTAATGGCTTGCTGCACCTGCACATTCACTTTCAGTGACTCATGTACAACGACACCCAGGTCCCTTTGAGTACCTGCATTCCCCAATCATGGTGACCGTGCTTTAGGCTGCCCAGGCCCTAAGCTCTGGAATTCCTTCCCTAAACCTCTCTGCCTCTCTACCTCTCTCACCTTTAAGGTGCGCCTTAAAACCTACCTCTTTGACCAAGCTTTTGGTCATCTGTCCTAATATCTCCTTCTGTGGTTCGGTGGCAAAAATGTTTTTATTGATATTGCTCTTGTTAAGTACCTTGGGATGCTTTGCTCCGTTAATTGCACTACATAAATATAATTTGTTGTTGTTGTTTATATGGTCTTCCAGAAGGCATTCAATAAGATTTCACATAAGAGACTGTTAACTAAAATTAAAGCTCATGGAATTGAAGGCAAATTATTGCCCTGGTGACGCGCTATCAATTACTCATAAAAGACGGAGAGTTAGGAGAGTAACTAAAGGCTTTTATTAGCAAAGAACAGAGCATGCCTCTCGTGGTTGACTGGGTTCCAAGAAGGCAGGGGGCTGCAGAGCAATCACCTTTATACTTGGGCCTGTGGGTGGAGCCAGGGGCGGAGCTAGCAGAGGCATGCTGAGGCATGCATAGGTACAACAGTGTGCAACAACAACAACAACGGTGAACAACAATAACAGTGGTTTACCACATTCACCCCTTGTTTAAAATTGAGTCCGGCGGGGTGAAGTGTACTAAAGGTTCGTGTAAGTAAGTCTATCAGGTGGCCTTGTATGCCGTCCTGATCGTCGTGGTGGCGGCGGTGATGGTGCAGCATCCAACGTTGAATCTGGCGTCTCATTGAGTGGTTGGGTGGTCAATGACGGGTCCTGGGGCTGCGGCATACCGTCTAGCGGGGTTGGGTTGTGGGTAGTGGTGGATGGCAATGGTAGTGTTTCAGGGGCACCCGAAGGTGCGAGATCTCGTGTGGGGGCTGTGTCCTCCCGCCCGTCCGGGTACGCTACGTAAGCGTACTGGGGGTAGGCGTGGGTAGTGGTGGGTGGCGAGGGAGGTGTTTCGGGAGCACCCGAAGGTGCGAGGTCTCGTATGGAGACTGTGTCCTCCCGCCCGTCCGGGTACACCACGTAAGCATACTGAGGGTTGGCATGGAGGAGGCTCACCCTCTCGACCAGGGGGTCCGTCTTATGGGACCTCACGTGCTTCCGTAGTAGGACGGGTCCTGGGGAAGTCAGCCATGTCGGTAACGAGATCCCCGATGTGGACTTCCTGGGGAAGGAGAACATTCTCTCGTGAGGGGTAGCATTGGTGGCTGTACAGAGCAGTGACCGAATGGAATGGAGCGCCGCAGGGAGGACTTCCTGCCAGCGAGAGGTCGGAAGGCCCTTAGATTTCAAGTTTAAAAGGACTGCCTTCCAGACCGTCGCATTCTCCCTTTCCACCTGGCCATTCCCCCGGGGGTTGTAGCTGGTGGTCCTGCTTGTAGTAATACCTCTCGAGAGCAGGTACTGCCGAAGTTCGTCGCTCATAAAGGATGAGCCCCTGTCGCTATGAATATAGCTAGGGAAACCGAACAAGGCGAAGAGGTCATTCAGACATTTAATGACCGTGGTACTGGTCATGTCTGAGCAAGGGATGGCAAACGGGAAACGGGAGTACTCGTCAATTATGTTGAGGAAGTACACATTGCGGTCGGAGGAGGGGAGGGGCCCTTTAAAATCGACGCTCAGCCGTTCAAAGGGGCGCGTGGCTTTGATCAGGCTTGCTCTGTCTGGCCTATAAAAATGCGGTTTGCACTCGGCACAGATTTGGCAGTTCCTGGTCATGGTCCTGACCTCCTCGATGGAGTAGGGCAGGTTACGGGATTTGATGAAGTGAAAAAACCTGGTGACCCCCGGGTGGCAGAGGTCATTGTGGAGGGTCTTCAGTCTATCGACCTGCGCGTTGGCGCATGTACCACGTGATAGGGCATCTGGGGGCTCATTGAGTTTCCCGGGCCGGTACAAGATATCGTAATTGTAGGTGGAGAGTTCGATTCTCCACCTCAAGATCTTGTCATTCTTGATTTTGCCCCTCTGCTTATTATTAAACATAAAAGCTACTGAACGCTGGTCAGTGAGCAGGGTAAATCGTTTTCCGGCCAGGTAATGCCTCCAATGTCGCACAGCTTCCACAATGGCCTGGGCCTCCTTTTCGACAGAGGAGTGTCGAATCTCGGGGCCCTGGAGGGTCCTTGAGAAAAAGGCCACGGGTCTCCCTGCCTGGTTAAGGGTTGCAGCTAGGGCAAAGTCGGATGCGTCGCTCTCCACTTGGAAAGGGATGGACTCATCCACTGCGCGCATCATGGCCCTCGCAATATCTCTTTTTATGAGAGTGAAGGCTGCACAGGCCTCTGCTGCCAAGGGGAAGGAGGTGGACTTGATGCGGGGTCTGGCTTTGTCCGCATAGTTGGGCACCCACTGAGCATAGTACGAGAAAAACCCTAGGCATCTCTTCAGTGCTTTTTGGCAGTGGGGGAGGGGGAGCTCCATAAGGGGGCGCATCCTGTCGGGGTCAGGGCCGATGACTCCGTTCTCCACTACACAGCCAAGAATGGCAAGGCGCTTGGTACGAAACATACATTTGTCCTTGTTGTATGTTAGGTTCAGCCGCTGGGCCGTACGGAGGAATTTCTCTAGGTTAACATCATGATCCTGCTGGTCGTGGCCGCAGATGGTGACGTTGTCTAGGTAGGGGAAAGTGGCCTGGAGCGCGTTCTGGTCAACCATCCGGTCCATCTCCCGTTGGAAGACTGAAACCCCGTTGGTGACGCCGAAGGGAACTCTGAGGAAGTGGTAGAGACGACCGTCAGCTTCAAAAGCTGTGTACTGGTGGTCCTCAGCCCTGATGGGGAGCTGGTGGTATGCCGACTTTAGATCAATCGTCGAGAACACCCGGTATTGTGCTATCTGATTGACCATGTCAGATATGCGGGGGAGTGGGTATGCATCTAGCTGGGTGTAGCGATTGATCGTCTGGCTGTAGTCAATAACTAGGTGCTGTTTTTCGCCAGTCTTCACTACCACCACTTGTGCTCGCCATGGGCTGGTGCTACTTTCAATAATCCCTTCCTTCAGGAGTCTCGCTACCTCGGATTTAATGAAGCTCCTATCCCCGGCACTGTAACGCCTGCTTTTGGTAGCGATGGGCTTACAGTCGCGGGTGAGGTTAGCGAACAAGGAGGGGGGGGGAACTTTAAGGGTGGAGAGGCTGCAAATGGTGCGCGGCGGGCGATTTAAAAGCTGCTGGCTGCAGACTGTGAGTGGGGGGAGGGGTCCGTCGTACGCTAATGTGACACTCTTGAGGTGGCACTGAAAATCCAACCCCAGTAGAACGGCAGCGCAGAGATGGGGCAGGACCAGGAGTTTAAAATTTTTGTATTCTGTGCCCCTTACTGAAAGGGTCACTACACAGTAGCCACCGACGTCCGCTGACTGGGCTTTGGAAGCCAAAGAGATCCGATGGTGCGTCGGCAGGACTGGGAGAGAGTAACTGCGCACCGTGTCGGGGTGGATAAAGCTCTCCGTGCTCCCGCTGTCAAAAAGGCAGGTAGTGGCGCGACCGTTTACCGTAATGTCCATCATGGACCTGGACAGTTGATGAGGGAGAGATTGGTCCAGCGTCACGGAGGCCAGCGTATGGTCGAGCGAGTCGATGTGGTCGTCAGATGAGGCGGTGGTTGAGTCCGGGTCCCCCGTGGTTGAAGTTGGAGACGTCCAAGATGGCGGACAAAATGGCGGCGCCCATGATCCCGATCCCCACGCGGCTGGGGGAGCCCAAGATGGCGGACAAGATGGCTGCCCCCACGGTTCACACGCGGCGCTGCTGGCGTTAGCGGTTTTACCTTTGCAGGCGCTGACATAGTGTCCTTTCTTCCCGCAGCCGGAGCAGGTAGCGTTTCTCGCCGGGCAGCGTGCTCTGGGGTGTTTTGCCTGGCCGCAAAAATAACATTTCTGTGCCTTGGACATCGCAGCAGCAGTTGAAGGTGGCGGTCCCATGACCCAAGGTTGTGGCGTCCATGTTGCGGAGCGGTTAGGGGAGAAGGCGTCCATATTCCTGTGGGCCGCGTCGAGCGAGAGCGCGAGGGACACTGCCTTTCTCAGGTCCATTTCTCCCTTTTCCAACAGTCTCTGCCGGGAGTAGTCGGACCTTAGACCCGCAACGAAAGCATCTCGGATCAGTCCCTCCGTGTGTGCTGCGGCTGATACTCCTTTGCAATCGCAGCCTCGGCCGAGTATCCGTAGTGCCCGTAGGAAGGCCTCCACCGATTCCCCGGGCTGCTGTCTGCGGGATCTTAAGAGGTGCCTGGCATAGACCGTATTTACCGGGCGTGCGTATTGCCCTTTTAGCAGGTCGATAGCCGCTGCGTAGGTCGTCGCGTCCTGGATTATTGTATAAACTTGGTGGCTCACCTTTGAGGCCAGGATTTCCAACTTGTTTTCGTCCAGGGTCACAGTTGAGGCTTGCAGGTAGGCCTCGAAGCAACGCAGCCAATGCGCGAATTTGGTAGCCGAACCCGCTTCTTGGGGGTCTAGGTCCAGGCATGTTGGTCTGAGGGCTCGCAGCAGCTCCTGCTGCTCAGCGTTTGGTGCAGCAGCCTGCTGCTCAGCGTTTGTTGTCGACATTTTGTTTTTGCTAATAAAATTGACGCGCTATCAATTACTCATAAAAGACGGAGAGTTAGGAGAGTAACTAAAGGCTTTTATTAGCAAAGAACAGAGCATGCCTCTCGTGGTTGACTGGGTTCCAAGAAGGCAGGGGGCTGCAGAGCAATCACCTTTATACTTGGGCCTGTGGGTGGAGCCAGGGGCGGAGCCAGCAGAGACATGCTGAGGCATGCATAGGTACAACAGTGTGCAACAACAACAACAACGGTGAACAACAATAACAGTGGTTTACCACACCTGGTTAGGAGATCAGTAGAAGACAGAGAGTAGGGATAAAAACAGAAAATGCTGGAAATACTCAGCAGGTCAGGCAGCATCTGTGGAGCGAGAAACAGAGTTAACGTTTCAGGTCGATGACCTTTCGTCAGAACTGGAAAAGGTTAGAGCTGGAACAGGTTTTAAGCAAGTGTAGGGGCAGGGAAAGGGGGGAGGGGAGGAAAGAACAAACGGGAAGGTCTGTGATAGGGTGGAGGGCAGGCGAGATTAAAAGACAAAAGGTACAAAGCAAAAGGACAAGAAAAGAAATAAAAGATGAGTCTAGAAGACGTGTAATTGGGAATGGCAGAATCACCAACAGCTGCCATGTGAAAAAATAGGGGCCGAGGTTATGATCTGAAATTGTTGAACTCAATGTTGAGTCCCGAAGGCTGTAAAGTGCCTAATCTAATGGGTATGTACTCGAATTGGAAGGAAGTGACTAGTGGTGTCCCACAAGGATCTGTGCTGGGGCCTCAACTGTTCACTATATTTATTAATGACTTAGATAACTCCATAGAGAGCCATACATCCAAGTTTGCCGATGACACAAAGATTGGTGGCATAGTAAGCAGTGTAGACGGGAGCATAAAATTACAAAGAGACATTGATAGATTAAATGAGTGGGCGAAACTGTGGCAGATGGATTTCGATGAAGGTAAGTGTGAGGTCATCGATTCTGGACCAAAAGATGATAAATCCTAGTATTTTTTAAATGGTGAAGAGTTAGGAACAGTGGAGGTCCAAAGAGATTTAGGGGTCCATGTACACAGATCACTAAAATGTAGAGGTCAGGTACAAAAAATAATCAAAAAATCTAATGGAATGTTAGCCTTTATAACTAGAGGGCTAGAATATAAAGGGGAGAAAGTTTAGCTACAGCTGGACAAAGCCCTGGTTAGACCACATCTGGAGCACTGTGTACAGTGCTGGGCATCACACCTTAGACATGATATATTGGCCGTGGAAGGAGTGCAGAGCAGATTCACCAGAATGTTACCAGGGCTCCAAGGGGTAGACTATGAGTGGAGATTACAGAAACTAGGCTTGTATTCCCTGGAATATAGAAGGTTAAGGGGTGATTTAGGATTTTGAAAGGAATTGATAGGGTAGATAGAGAAACATTTTCCACTGATGGGGCAGTCTAGGTCAAGAGGGCATAACCTTAAAATCAGAGCCAGGCCATTCAGGAGAGAAGTTAGGAAACACTTCTTCACTCAAAGGGTGGTAGAAGTGTGAAACTCTCTTCCACAGAAAGCAGTAGGTGCAAGCTCAGTTAATAATTGAAAGTCTGAGATCGATAGATTTTTGCTAGCCAAGGGTATTAAGGGACATGGAGCCAAGGTGGGTGGATGGAGTTCAGATACAGATCAGCGATGATCTCATTGAATGGCACAACAGGCTCGAGGGGCTGAATGGCCTCCTCCTGTTCCTATGTTCCGAAGATCTCATTTCCACTTTCTCATTTAATTGCTTCTTATTCTCTTTCATGTCTGTTCCATTTTCCTCACTGCCCTGCTCTTCTGTTTGCACTTCTGTGATGTCAGCTGTCTTACTATAGTCTATACTGCTATTCCCAACATCTGCCCAGCAGCCTCGTTCAAGGTATTCCGCAAGTTGTCCTGTCAGGTGTACAAAAATTGAGACTGTCAAAGCAGTTCAGGGTTGGAATGCCAAAGTATATAACGCTTTATTTCTACTTATTGAACTGCATAACTTTTGATTTTAAATATGCTTATTAATCCTACTCCCACAATGTTTACTGAATTTGCCTATCGTGAGAGTATTTTTATTTTGGTGGTTATAGTTCTAAATGGTTCTCCTGTCAATTCTTGCTATTTTGCTCTTTTTATCCACTTTTTCAATGTTCTCTCGGCTTTGCCTGCAAGAGTTGGCTCTTGTTGGTATATGGTTCCACAGGTGCTGGCAGGGTTCCATTACCTCACCCAAGTGACCATCGAGCTACTTAGCCATAGGAGCATCCTGTCCTCCCTTGACATCCGGGCATGTCCACTTTCCATCAGAGGTCACCGAATATTGAACAGGGGTGGGAACCCTGGCTGTTTGTTTCCTCCTACCTGTGGGTACTGAGGCAAACTGTAGTGTTCCCACTACTGCTCTAGCTGTGCCAGATAGCACAGACCAGGGGTCAATGTGTTGTTTTCCTATCTTACGATCTGTTTATATTTAGTCCTTTGGAATCCAGTTGTGATATAAGCCATATTTTTGGGGACTAGCTCCCTCATTGCTATATTCAAGGAAAGGGAACTGAACCCATAGGAAATTCCAGTTGTTTGGGTATAGGGGCTACTTGTTTTTTTTCTGCCAGGACTATATTTCAGGGTCAGTACCTCCATTTTATTTGGGGCATGTGTTCCAAAGGCAAGCATACAATAAGATGCACCTTCAAGCTTCAAGCGAAAGGAAGCCCAGCTGGTAAGTCGTTGTGGGACCCTATCCTCTTGTCCTGAAGATGTTGACTCCTGCTGGGGTTTGGTTCCATGCACCTTGGCAGCTTTCCAGGAGAGCACCCAGGCGTGTATTTTTCATGTGTATCCCTAGACAGTGAGGCCCCAATATTCTTCAGTTTAACAGTCAGACGTAACTGTTCCTGAAGTATTAGTCTGAAGATAAGGGGACGGAGAAAAACTGTGGGAATTCCGCCCTCCTCCTCCCCAGCGGCAGCAGTATAAAGGAGCAGCACAAGACGGTGGCCGGAATTTTTACCATGGAGTCGGGTCGGGTGCGTGCGGACCGCGTAGCGGGTCAGGAACGGGATGTTCTGCTCAGCGCGTTCTTCAAGGGGACTTTAACTTAATGGCCCCACTTAAAGCAGTCATGCACGTTTCCCGGCCCAATTAAATGGAGCGGGTCTGATGACATCATCGATGACTCGTTTCCAGTACCGATATTTAAAGCAGCCTTGCACACAACTCATTTGAAGGTTGCTAGTGGAGTGTGGAAGGTGAATTAGAAAGGTCTGAGTATTGTTCCAAAGTTTAAATGATGGATAGTGAAAGGCAGAGGGCTGACCCCGATTTTCTTGATGCACCCCTGCATACTCTGGTGGAGGCAGTGAGAGCATGTAGGGTGGTGCTGTTCCCTGCAGATAGGCGCAAGAGACCTCCCAAAGACACCAAAGGGGCCTGGTTGGAGATAGCAGAGGAGGTCAGCAGCAGGGATGTGGTGAGAAGGACCTGGATCCAGTGCAGGAAATGATTCAATGATCTCATGAGGTCAGGAAAGGTGAGTGCAATGCCACCCTAACCTTCATCCTGCTGTGCCTCTCATCACATCCCCATCAATCTGCCTTCCCAAGCCTACTCCTGCACATCATTCCTCACACCAACATACCTTGCAGGTCCACCCATCCCTTTCTCTCTATATACATATATACTCACATCCCCGTCTGACCAATCACCCCTCACATTCACCCTCATCCTAATGCTATCATAGCAAGTAACAACACAAAAGGAGGCAATTTGGCATTGTCACCCCACTCCCTCATAGTCACCCTCTACAGATGTAACCCATCCATTCATTACGCTCATTCCATCACTTTCACTCAAGCTTCTCTTCTTTCCCTCCTTGCTATTATGTCCGTGTATAATTGAGACACGGACTGCAGGAGTTGATTATAACAAGTCTTTACTGAATGGAGACAACTTGGAAACTGAAACTACAGAAGCCTGCTAGGGCCTTTTATACAGGGGTGGTCACTGCCGGTACTGCAGTCTGAGACCAGTTATTCCCTTAAAGGTACATACACAACAATTCCTTCCCTTTTAGATAAACAGTACATAACATTCATTTAACAACTAAATAATAACTAATTACAATTACAATTACGGTTGCTAGATACATTGGTTGAAGTTAAGCAATTATAAGTTCAGTCTTTGAGGAGGCTTCCTGATTCTGTCTGGATAACGCCTCTTTGGGATATCAGGTTCTTCTGGCAAGGTTGAGTCGGGATCAATGTCGTTGTTTGGTTCGTCTGCTTCCAATATCACCGATTCTGCGGTAGATGCAATTGGTACTTCGGTTTCATCGTCAGGTGTATCAGATCGTGGTGTGGAGTTGATGTTTTCCAGTGACTCTAGAATCTGGTCAGCATGGCGTCTTACAATGCTCTCTCCAACGTCCACGGTATATATTAGAGGTCCTTGCCATGTACAGATCGTTCCTGGCTGCCATTTCTCTGTGCGGTAGTCCCGGGCCAAAACTGGTTGACCTATCTTAAAACTCCTGGTCGGCCTTTCATTCATATTCTGAAACTGCCTGTTCTCCACATCTCTTCTGACGTTTGGCTTAACCAAATCCAAGCGGCATCGTAGTCTTCAATTGAAGAACATCATGGCTGGAGTTTGGTTGGTAACCGCATGTGTCGCATTCCGGTAGGCAAACAAGAAGTTATCCACCTTGTGTTGTAGGGGTATATCTTCATTACACATCGCCTTGATAGCCTTCTTGAATGTTTGAACAAACCTCTCGGCCAATCCATTAGTGGCTGGATGATATGGGGCGGATGTGTAATGCTTAACACCGTTGTTCTTTAAGAACCTCCGGAACTCTTCAGACACAAACTGTGGTCCATTGTCAGAGCAAATCTGTTCAGGCAGCCCATTCCTGGCGAATATGGTTCGTAAGACTGTGATAGTTTTTTCTGTGGTGGTTGAGGACATTTTTATTACCTCTGGCCACTTTGAATGTGCATCCACCGCAATTAAAAACATCGAGTCCATAAAGGGACCAGCAAAATCAATGTGCACCCTTTGCCATGGAGATGAGGGCCACTCCCATGGATGTAGAGGGGCTTGTGGTGGGGCGTTTTGGACCTTCTGGCATCCTGTACAGCTCTTGGTCATCTCTTCGATTTCTCTATCGATTCCCGGCCACCACACAAACGCTCTGGCTAAGTTTTTCATTTTTACCCCTCCCAGATGACCCTCATGAAGCTCATTGAGCACTCTATCCTTCAATTTGGGTGGAATTACTACTCTGGATCCACACATCAAGGTTCCTCTGCACACTGACAGCTGTTCTCTTCTCGGCGAGAATGCTGGCAGCAGTGGTTCGCCATGTGCTGGCCATCCCTTCACCGTTAAATCATAGGCCCAGGAGAGTGTCGGGTCATTTCGTGTTTCCTTTTCTATGTTTGCATTCATCACAGGGAGACATTCGACTATAGTCGAGTGGAATAACTCCACTGGATCCACTGCCAGTTCTTCTTCCACCGTCGGCAACGGTAGGCGCGACAATCTATCAGCATTCCCATGCTGTTTAGTTCCTTTGTACTCGATGTCATATTGGTGTGCCCCTAGGAAAAGGGACCACCTCTGTAGCCGTTGTGCCGTCATTATCGGTACGCCCTTCTGAGGGTTGAAAATGGAGATGAGAGGTTGAGGATCAGTTAGTAGAGTAAATTTCTGACCGTGCAGGTAGTGATTGAACTTCTTCACCCCCCACACCAGGCTGAGGGCCTCTCTGTCAATCTGGGCGTAGTTACACTCGGCTGAAGTTAACGAGCGTGATGCAAAAGCTATCGGCCTCTCTGAACCATCAAGGAATTTATGTGACAGTACCGCCCCAATGCCGTAGGGAGACGCATCACACGCCAGTCTTATCGGTAGTGATGGGTTGTAGTGAGCCAATACTTCTCTTGAAGTGATTAGGTCCTTACTCTTCTGAAAGGCCCGCTTACATTCATCGCTCCATTTCCATGCTACTCCCGTTCGTAGTAGGGCATTCAGTGGATGCAGAATTGTGGACAAATTCGGCAAAAACTTATGGTAGTAATTCACCAATCCGAGGAATGACCTCAGTTGCGACACATTTTCAGGCGCTGGAGCCTTAACTACTGCTTCAATTTTGTCAGGGGACTTATGCAACCCCTCTTCATCAATCACGTGGCCATAATACGATATCTGTTTCTTAAAAAACTCGCACTTGGGGTGATTGGCTCGTAGCCCATGTTCTCTTAGTCTAGTGAGCACCTGCTCTAGGTTGGCAAGGTGTTCACTGTCATTTTCACCTGTCACTAGGATGTCGTCCAAGTAACACTGAGTCCCCGGAATCCCTTGCAGGACTTGTTCCATCGTTCTTTGCCATATCGCCGGAGCTGATGCTACTCCGAATACCAGTCGATTATACTGGTAAAGACCTTTGTGAGTGTTTATCGTGAGATACTTCCTAGAGGATTCTTCAACCTCCATCTGCAAATATGCTTGTGCTAGGTCAATTTTTGTAAAACGCTTCCCTTCAGATAGTGAGGCGAAGATATCTTCTATCTTTGGAAGAGGATATTGTACTGTGTGAAGGACTGGGTTCACCCTCACCTTGAAGTCCCCACAGATGCGAACCTTCCTTGGCTCCTCAGACTTATTGTTTAACGTTTTCTTCATGACAGGAATGATGGGTGTTGCCCACTCGCTCCAGTCTACCTTAGATAACACGCCTGCATTCTCCAGATTCTCCAGCTCTGCCTCGACGGCTGGGCGAATTGCATATGGTACCGGTCTTGCTTTGAAAAACTTGGGAATTGCATTCTCCTCTATTTTTATTGAGGCGGTTACGCCTTTAAGAGTGCCCAGTTCTTGTTGAAATACCTCTTTGGCGTCAGCTAAGATTGTTGACAATCGACCAGGAGTGACGTCGTCATCCTTTTTACCAGCCACCGTCAGTGCCTGAATGGAGTGCCAGTCTAAACTTATCTTTCTGATCCATTTACGTCCCAATAACGGTGGTCCACCATCTTGCAGAATGTAGAGATACAATTTCCGTATTTTCTTGCCGTTGTATTCGACAGGCACCCTTATTTTTCCTCTGGGGTATACTTTTTGCCCCGTATACATCCTCAAGGCAATGGATGTCTCTCTCAAGGGTATGTGTGAGAATAGCCGCTCGTAGTCTCGTCGATTCATGACGGTTAGAGCTGATCCTGTATCCAATTCCATTTTGACTTGGGACCCTGCTATCGTGAGGGTGACCCAAATGGTTCAGTGATCCTCTTTTGCGATTACGTTGTGAAGTTTGAGACAGCTTAGTCTCTTGTTCCCGGATTCACTATCGCTCATCTGGTCTTCGGAACTACTGTCCGTCATCTTTTGTACTTTCCTGTATGGTTCCTTAGTAGCCTTTTTGTTGTCGTTGGTTTTCTTCCCAGACCTGCAAACTCGTGCAATCTGTCCCATCTTTCCGCATTGCCTGCATATTTTGTCCTTGGACCAGCAGTCCTTCTGGTCATGGTTTGTTCTGCTGCAGTGATAACATTTTGCAAATCCCCGTGCCATTTCGTTGGTGCCGTATTCCTGTGGCTTTTGTTGTATTTCCGTAGATCCCCTTGCTGCTGCTTTGTACGATACTACCACGCTGAAAGCCTTATCTAGCGTCAGCTCTTTCTCTGAGAGTAACCTCTTCTGGGTTCCTTCACTCAAGAGTCCACAGACAAATTTGTCCCGTAAGGTATCTGCCAGTCCTGCTCCGAACTGGCAGTGCTTTGACAGCTTGCGTTATTCTATAAGGTAATCAGCATTGCTCTCATTTTTATGCTGATTTCTCCTGTGGAATTTAAATCTTTCTGCTATCAGCAGCGGTGTAGGATTTAGGTGTTCCTGTAGGATAGCAACAATTTCATTAAAACTCTTCGCCTTCGGTTTGGCTGGAGTAATCAGGTCCCGCAATAAGCCATACATTCTTGCGCCCATTAAATTTAGCAATACCGATGCCTTTTTCTCATCGGCTATTTCGTTTGCCTCGCAATATACCTCGACTCTTTCCACATACATGGTCCAGTCTTCTATTGCATTATCGAAGGCAGTGATATCGCCAGTCTTTGACATCTTGAAAATCTAAGATGGCGCCTCCCGCGCTTTGTCTTCATTCTCGATGGATCAAAATGGCGCTGATGCGCTATCAATTACTCAAAAGACTGAGGTTAAGCGAGTAACTAACAGGCTTTTATTAACAAGAGAATGAAGGTGTGCCTCGAGTGGTCGACCAGTCCAGAATACAGAGGGACTGTGGAGCAGTCCCCTTTATACCTGGACTCGTGGGAGGAGTCAGCCGAGGCATGTACAGACATGTACACAGTGGAATACAAACACACACACAGGCAGGTATAACAGTGGTTTACCACATTCACCCCTTGTTTAAAATGAGTCCGGCGGGGTGAAGTGTATTAAAAGTTTGTGTATTGGAGTCTCTCCGGAGGTCTTGTCTGCCGCTGTGATCGACGTGGCGACGGCAGGGGTAGTGAAGCTTCCGGCGTCGAGTCCCGCGTAGGCTGGGGCACTGGTGTGTAGTCCTCGTGGGTGTCGAGCAGGTCGCGGGGCCCAGGCGTGCCGTCTGCTGGGGTTGGATATTGGATCGTGGGGGGGGGGGTGGTAGTGGGTAGTGGGTTACTGGGGCCCCCGAGGGTGCGAGGTCTCGTATGGAGACTGTGTCCTCCCGCCTGTCCGGGTACGCAATGTAAGCATACTGGGGGTTGGCGTGGAGGAGGTTGGCCCTCTCGACCAGGGGTTCCATTTTATGGGTCCTCACGTGTCTTCTCAGTAGGACCGGCCCTGGGGACGTCAGCCATGGCGGTAGCGATGTCCCCGATGTGGACTTCCTTGGGAAGACAAACATTTTCTCATGAGGGTGGCGTTAGTGGCAGTGCAGAGCAGTGACCGAATAGAGTGGAGCGCATCGGGGAGCACATCCTGCCAGCGGGAGGTCGGAAGGCCCCTAGACTTTAAGGCTAGCAGGGCGGCCTTCCAAACTGTCGCATTCTCTCTTTCCACCTGTCCGTTCCCCCGGGGGTTGTAACTGGTGGTCCTGCTTGTGGCAATACCCCTAGCGAGCAGGTACTGACGGAGTTCATCGCTCATAAACGATGAGCCCCGGTCGCTATGGATATAGCTGGGGAAACCGAACAGGGTGAAGAGGTCGTTCAGACATTTAATGACCGTGGCACTGGTCATGTCCGGGCAGGGGATGGCGAACGGGAAACGGGAGTACTCATCAATAATGTTGAGGGAGTACACATTGCGGTCGGAGGAGGGGAGAGGCCCTTTAAAATCAACGCTCAGGCACTCGAAGGGGCGAGTGGCTTTTATCAGGTGAGCCCTGTCTGGTCTATAAAAGTACGGTTTGCACTCAGCGCAGACTTGGCAGTTCCTGGTCATGGTCCTGACCTCCTCAATGGATTAAGGCAGGTTGCGGGCCTTGATGAAGTGGAAGAACCTGGTGACCCCCGGGTGGCAGAGGTCATTGTGGAGGGCCCGCAGTCTATCGATCTGCGCGCTGGCGCAGGTGCCACGCGATAGAGCATCCGGGGGTTCATTGAGCTTCCCGGGCCGGTACAAGATCTTGTAATTGTAGGTGGAAAGTTCGATTCTCCACCTCAAGATCTTGTCGTTTTTGATTTTGCCCCTCTGCTTGTTGTTAAACATAAAAGCAACTGAACGCTGGTCAGTGAGCAGGGTAAATCGTTTTCCGGCCAGGTAGTGCCTCCAATGATGCACAGCCTCCACAATAGCCTGGGCCTCCTTCTCAACAGCGGAGTGTCTGGTCTCCGGGCCCTGGAGGGTTCGTGAAAAGAAGGCCACGGGTCTCCCCGCCTGATTAAGGGTAGCGGCCAGGGCAAAGTCGGACGCGTCGCTTTCCACCTGGAAGGGGATGGATTCGTCCACTGCGTGCATGGTGGCTTGGCAATGTCTTCCTTGATACGGTGGAAGGCTAAGCGGGCCTCTGCCGTCAAGGGAAAAGAGGTGGACTTGATCAGCGGACGGGCCTTGTCCGCATAGTAGGGGACCCACTGGGCGTAATAGGAGAAAAACCCTAGGCACCTCTTCAGGGCCTTGAGGCAGTGGGGCAGTGGGAGTTCCATAAGGGGACGCATCTGGTCGGGGTCGGGACCGATGAATCCGTGTTCCACAACACAGCCAAGGATGGCGAGGCGGCTTGTGCGGAATATGCACTTCTCCTTGTTATACGTCAGGTTCAGGAGTTGGGCGGTGCAGAGGAATTTTTCGAGGTTTGCGTCATGGTCCTGCAAGTCATGGCCGCAGATGGTCACATTGTCCAGATATGGGAAAGTGGCCTGCAACGCATTTTGATCGACCATCCGGTCCATCTCCCTTTGGAAGACGGAGACCCCGTTGGTGACGCCAAAGGGAACCCTAAGGAAGTGATAGAGGCGGCTGTTTGCCTCAAAGGCAGTATACTGGCGGTCCTCAGGGCGGATAGGGAGCTGGTGGTACGCTGATTTCAGGTTAATGGTCGAGAAGACGCGGTACTGCGCGATCTGGTTGACCATATCAGCTATGCGGGGGAGTGGGTAAGCGTCCAGCAGGGTGTAGCGATTTATTGTCTGGCTGTAGTCGATGAGCAGGCGCTGCTTCTCGCCGGTCTTAACGACCACAACCTGGGCTCACCAGGGGCTGGTGCTGCCCTCAATAATCCCCTCCTTCAGGAGCCGCTCCACTTCGGTTTTAATGAAAACCCTGTCCCCGGCACTGTATCGCCTGCTCTTTGTGGCGATGGGCTTACAGTCGGGGGTGAGGTTAGCGAACAGTGCGGGGGGGGGGGTGACTCTGAGTGTGGAGAGGTTGCATCTGGTGCACGGCGGGCAATTTGGAAGCTGCTGGCTGCGGACTGTGAGTGGGGGGAGGGGTCCACCGTACGCCATCGTAACACTTTTAAGGTGGCACTGAAAATCTAACCCCAGTAGAACGGCAGCGCAGAGGTGGGGCAGGACCAGAAGTTTAAAATTATCGTACAAAGTCCCGTCTACTAAGAGTGTCACCACGCAGTAGCCGCCAATGTCCGCCGACTGGGACTCGGAGGCCATAGAAATCCGCTGGTGCGCAGGCAGGACTGGGAGAGAGCAGCGCCGCACCGTGTCGGGGTGGATGAAGCTCTCCGTGCTCCCAGAGTCAAAAAGGCAGGTTGTTTCGTGACCATTTACCTTAATGTCCATTGTGGACCGGGCCAGTTGGTGCGGTCTCGCTTGGTCCAGCGTAATGGAGGCCAGCGTAGGGGTCGGTGTGTCGCTGCGGGTATCAGATGAGGCGGTGTTGGGGGCCTGCTGCGTCCCGGCTGGCGTCCAAGATGGCGGCGTCCATGATCCCCATGTGGCTGGAGGCGTCCAAAATGGCTGCTGTTCCGGTGGTTCGCACATGGCTGGGGAGGCCCAAGATGGCGGCCCGCACGGCCCACACGCGGCGCTGCTGGGGTTCGGGGTGACTTTGGCCCTGCAGACGCTGGCGTAGTGTCCCTTCTTCCCGCAGCCCGAGCAGATCGCATTTTTCGCCGGGCAGCGCGCTCTGGGGTGTTTGGCGTCCCGGATAAGTTCCTCTGTGTACGCGGCGGCCTTTACATCCTTACAACCACAGGCCCGGCCAAGCACAGACAGTGCCTGAAGGTATTCCTCGGTCGATTCCCCCGGTTGTTGTTTACGACTCCCCAGGAGGTGCCTGGCGTACACCTCGTTCACTGGGCGCGTGTATTGGTCCTTGAGGAGCTTGAGAGCAGCCGTGTACGAGGTCGCTTCCTGGATGACCGAGTACGCTCGGTGGTTCACTTTGGAGGTCAGGACATCCAGTTTGTCCTCATCCGATTTGACCGTTGCAGCGGAGGCGATCAGGAATCTTTCAAAGCACTTAAGCCAGTGAGCAAACTTGGTGGATGCGTCCGCCTCCAGATGGTCTAAGTCCAGGCATGCTGGTGTGAGGATCTTCTCCATTATAAAAAATCTTGTTAATAAAATTGATGCGCTATCAATTACTCAAAAGACTGAGGTTAAGCGAGTAACTAACAGGCTTTTATTAACAAGAGAATGAAGGTGTGCCTCGAGTGGTCGACCAGTCCAGAATACAGAGGGACTGTGGAGCAGTCACCTTTATACCTGGACTCGTGGGAGGAGTCAGCCGAGGCATGTACAGACATGTACACAGTGGAATACAAAAACACACACAGGCAGGTATAACAGTGGTTTACCACAGGCGCCTCCTGTGCTTTTCCTTCTTCCCCGCCGAGTTAAGATGGTGCCTCCCGCGCTTTCCCGCCGCTACCGCTGCCAACGCCGCTCTCCGCGGTATTTTTATTTTTCTATCGCGCTTCAATATTTGCTCCGTTAATTGAAGAACTGTTCCCGTCGTGGAGCGGACCCTCTGGGACACTTCCCTCCCTCTTCTTAGGTCCGAACGCTGCCTGGCTTCGAAGCACCGGCCGCGCCCTGTGTGCTCCACCCTCTCTCTCTCTCTTTGCTTCCCGACTCGCTGCCCGGCCCCGTTGCAGAGCCACCCGATCGAGCTCCAGCCTGCCGCAGCCCAGGAAGGATCAGTGCACTACCTGCCACCAGCCCGATTAGCTGGGAAACCACAGACTGGAGAACCAAGCCTGGCTCTCGACAGTCTCTCCTGCACTTTTCAATTCGATGATTTGGAGGGCGATTGCCCACGGTCGACGCCCGTTTCTCGAGTTTCTTTGGATTTTTTTTTTCTTTCTTCTGGCTTCGACCTTCAATAACGTCGTCTGAGGTGTTGCCGAGTTGCAGGTAAGTTCGTTTCTTACTCATCGCCAGTGTTATGTCCGTGTATAATTGAGACACGGACTGCAGGAGTTGATTATAACAAGTCTTTACTGAATGGAGACAACCTGGAAACTGAAACTACAGAAGCCTGCTAGGGCCTTTTATACAGGGGTGGTCACTGCCGGTACTGCAGTCTGAGACCAGTTATTCCCTTAAAGGTACATACACAACACTTGCAGGAGAAAAGAGCCCAGAACACATGGGAGTGGCCCTCCAGTATTGACGGAACTGACACCAGCAGAGGAGGGGGCTCTGGAGATCTTGGGAGTTGCAGAGCTCCTGGCGGTGGGAGATGGAGAGAGGGGGACATCCCAGCAACCTGGTGACAGCATTACATCTCATAAAGCCACATGGCATATAGCAGTCACTCATATGGTGACTGATGTCAGCAGCCAGTGAAATGTCATCATGTGCATAATGGTATCATTACCCATTCTTATTATAACACTTCTAATTCATCTCTTTACTCTCCCACAGGTCCATTAAGTGCCCCCCCCCCATACCCCCCACACTGTCCAACTGGAAGAGGAAGATGACTCCTCAGAGGAACCTCCAGCCTCTGAGGGTGCACCGTCAGCAGACCCAAGCACACACAGCACCAGCGCAGATATGCACACCTCAGTGATTCCTGTGCGAGATAGAGTAGTGTTGTCACTTGGTGTCTCAAACTTCACAACTGAACAAGAGCAGATGATGTTGACAGGGACAGCAGTGGAGAGTCCTCACTGCAGGGCACAGGACACTCCAAGCTCAGCTCAGCTGCATGCAGACGCTGAACGATGGGGGGCCATTGAGCAAGAGAGTGATCTTGGAGGGGCAGCAACAAATGCATGAGGCTCTGGCAGCTTTTGCAGCCACAATGTCTGCCAATGTGCAGAGAATGGAGGAGTCCATCTCCAACATGAGCACTGCCGTGTCGCAGGCGAT
Organism: Somniosus microcephalus; assembly: GCF_052327205.1. Taxonomy (NCBI): domain Eukaryota; kingdom Metazoa; phylum Chordata; class Chondrichthyes; order Squaliformes; family Somniosidae; genus Somniosus; species Somniosus microcephalus. The sequence goes on from NC_141000.1 coordinate 110,793,651, forward strand.
GATGTGCTGTTCCATGGAACAGCAAATGCGGCAGTCACAAGAGCACATGCTAGCTGTGGACAACAGATGTCAGACGCTCATGGACCTCCTCTCTAGGAGGGACGTAAATGCACATCCAATGATGTGCAGCAAGGTGCTCTCCAGCGCCTTGCTAGCTGAGAAGTGCGGCTGGCCCATGAGAGGGATGATGGTGAGAAGGGACATGGAAGTGGGGGCTCTTCTCAAAGCACTCCCACTTCTCCCCCGTGCCTCCCGCTCAGTCAGAGCCCCACATGCTTCCTCGGATCCCGATGGCCGAGTCTGCCCCAGTACAGTCACAGGAGAAGCAGACTTTGGCGGGGTCATCACAGGCTCCAAAACCCAGAGGACGTCTGCCAAAAGTGTCTAACCACTCGCAGCAGGAAGTGAGCAACCTGCCTCTAAGTCTGATGAAGCCACAGGGATTGTGTTAAATCTGGGTATCTTTAGGTAGTGTATCCTTCAAATAATCGACAGAGACTGCAGAGGAACAATCAACAGGTGTTTACTGGATGAGGGTTGCTCTAAAACTAAACAGTACAGATCCCTACTCAGGGTTATATACAGGTGTGGTCACTGCCGGTACTACAGTATACAGGAGCTGTAAAAAGTAGTTCTCCCCTTAAAGGTACATACACTACAATTCCTCCCCTTTTAGATTAACAGTACCATAACATTCATTTAACAATTAACACTTTTAACATGCAACATTAACTGAAAATAGTCCATTTATAAATTCAGTCTTTGGGGCGGCTTCCTGATCCTTTCTGGATAGCGCCTTTCCTGAGTGTCTTGCTCTTGGTGCGGAGGCGATTCTGGCCCCCTGTCGTCGGTTGGTTCATCAGCTTCCGATACTACTGTTTCTGGGGTAGATGCTACCTGTATGTCGGGTTCATTACCAGGTACGCGAGACATGGGGTTGACGCGTTCCTGTGACGCTAGGATCTGGTCGACATGGCGTCTCACAATGTTCTCCCCAACATCCACTGTGTACATTAGTGGCCCCTGCCATGTGCATATCGTTCCTGGTTGCCATTTCTCTGTTCGGTAGTCGTGGGCCAGGACTGGTTGCCCTACATTGAAGCTCCTTGTCGGCTTCTCATTGATGTGCTGGAATTGCTTATTCTCAACATTTCTTCGTACATTTGATCTGAGCAAATCCAGACGAGATTTCAACCTTCGGTTAAAGAACATCATGGCCGGGGTCTGGTTGGTAACTGCATGTGTCGCATTTCTGTAGGCTAACAGGAAATTGTCCACCTTATGCTGCAGTGGAATGTCGTCATCGCACATGGCCCTTACTGCCTTTTTAAAGGTTTGTACGAACCTCTCAGCCAATCCATTTGTGGCTGGATGATACGGGGCGGATGTGTAATGCCTTACCCCATTCCTTTTCATAAATTTCCGAAACTCTTCGGACACAAACTGTGGTCCGTTATCAGAGCAAATCTGCTCTGGCAACCCGTTCCTGGCAAATATGGTCCGTAGGACTGCAATCGTTTTCTCCGTGGTGGTGGAGGACATTTTGATCACCTCAAGCCATTTCGAGTGCGCATCCATGGCTATTAAAAACATTGAGTCCATGAGTGGACCAGCAAAATCAATATGCACCCGTTGCCATGGAGAGGAGGGCCACTCCCATGGGTGTAGAGGGGCATGTGGTGGTGCATTTTGGACCTTCTGGCATCCTGAGCAGCTCTTTGTCAGGTCCTCGATTTGCTGATCGATCCCCGGCCACCACACATAAACCCTAGCAAGGCTTTTAATTTTCATCCCTCCCAGATGGCCTTCGTGAAGCTCATTGAGCACTCTATCCCTTAACTTGGATGGAATAACCACTTGGGATCCACACATCAAGGTCCCCTGGCATACTGACAGCTGTTCTCTTCTGGATGAGAATGCTGGCAACAGTGAGTCGCCATGTGTTGGCCATCCCTTCACTGTCAAGTCATATACCCGAGACAGTGTCGGGTCATTTCGGGTCTCCTTCTCTATATCCGTGTTAGTTACCGGCAAGCGTTCAATTATAGTCGAATAAAATATTTCGACAGGGTCCACTGCTGGTGCTTCCTCCGCAGTAGGCAGTGGCAGGCGTGATAGCCCATCAGCGTTTCCATGCTGTTTCGTGCCCTTATACTCTATTTCATAATGGTTCGCCCCTAGAAAAAGGGATCATCTTTGTCGCCGTTGCGCAGTCATCACTGGAACGCCCTTCTTTGGATTAAAGATGGAGACAAGTGGTTGGTGGTTGGTCAGCAAGGTGAACTTCTGCCCGTGCAGATAGTGGTTGAACTTTTTCACTCCCCACACTAGGCTGAGGGCCTCCCTGTCAATCTGGGCGTAGTTACGCTCGGCTGAGGTTAGTGACCGAGACGCAAAGGCTACTGGCCTCTCCGAGCCATCCGGGAATTTGTGCGACAGCACCGCTCCAATACCATAGGGTGATGCATCACACACCAACCGAATTGGTAGTGCTGGGTTGAAATGAGCCAACACCTCTTTTGATGTGATCAATTCTTTGCACTTCTGGAAAGCTCCTTTACATTCGTCATTCCACTTCCATGGTACCCCCGTTTGCAGTAGGGTGTTCAGTGGGTGTAGTACTGTAGACAAATTCGGCAAGAACTTATGGTAGTAGTTCACCAGCCTGAGGAACGACCTCAGTTGTGACACATTTTCCGGTGCTGGAGCCTTGACTACTGCCTCAATCTTTTCAGGGGACTTATGTAACCCCTCTTCATCAATAACGTGGCCACAATACGAGATCTGCTTCTGGAAAAACTCGCATTTGTGGCGATTAGCTCGGAGCCCATATTCCTTCAATCTAGTGAGCACCTGCTCCAGGTTGGCGAGGTGATCACTTTCATTTTCGCCCGTGACCAGGATGTCGTACAAATAACACTGGATCCCTGGAATCCCTTGCAGGACTTGATCCATTGCCCTTTGCCAAATCGCCGGAGCTGATGCTACCCCGAACACCAGCCGGTTGTATTGGTAGAGACCTTTATGAGTGTTGATCGTGAGGTACTGTTTCGAGGCTTCTTCTACCTCCATTTGCAAGTACGCCTGGGCCAGATCAATCTTTGTGAAGCGTTTTCCTCCAGATAGCGAGGCGAAAATATCTTCAATCTGCGGAAGCGGATATTGTACCGTGTGAAGGACTGGGTTCACTGTCACCTTAAAGTCCCCACAGATGCGAACCTTCTTTGGTTCCCCAGGCGTATTACTCAACGACCTCTTCATTACAGGAACGATGGGTGTAGCCCACTCACTCCAGTCCACTTTGGACAGTACTCCAGAACGTTCCAAACCTTCCAGCTCTGCTTCGACGGCTGGCCGGATCGCATAAGGCACCGGTCTGGCCTTAAAAAACTTTGGGCTTGCATTTTCCTCTATTTTGATCGTCGCTGTTATGCCTTTTAGTGTTCCGAGTCCCTCCTGGAACACTTCTTGTGCGTCAGTTAGCATTTTTGACAGTCGTCCAGGTGTGACATCGTCATCCTTTTTGGCATCTACCGTCAGTGCTTGTATGGCATGCCAATCTAACTGTATCTTCCGGATCCATTCACGTCCTAGTAGTGGTGGTCCTCCATCTGGCAATACATATAGGTCCATTTTTGGTGTTTCCTTGCCGTTGTATATCACGTTCACCCTTATTTTTCCTTTGGGGTAGACTTTTTGCCCCGTGTACGTCTTCAAGACAATCTCTGTATCTCTCAAGGGTATATGTAAGAATAGCCGCTTGTAGTCCCTTCGGTTTATGACTGTTAGGGCTGATCCTGTGTCCAATTCCATTTTCACTTGGACTCCGTCTATCTTGAGCGTGACCCAGATAGTTTGGTGATCCTCCATTTTGATTACATTATGTAGTTTCAGACAACCCAGCTCCTTGCTTCCGGAGTCTGTATCACTTTTCTGTTCGTCTGAACTACTCTCCGTCACCTTATGTACCTTTTTGTACTTCTCCTGTGGAGATTTCTTGCTGCTGGTTTTCTTTCCCGACCTGCAGACTCTTGCTATGTGTCCTACTTCTCCACACTGTCTGCACACTTGGTCCTTGAACCAACAATCCTTATGGTCGTGGTGTTGTTCTGCCGCAGCGATAACACTTCCCTGCTCCATATGACATTTCATTTGTGCCATATTCTTGCGGTCTCCGTTGTATCTCTGCAGCGCCCCGTGCGGCTGCTTCGTGTGATACTGCCATGCTGAAAGCCTTGTCCAGCGTAAGATCCTTTTCTGATAGAAGCCGTTTCTGGGTTCCTTCACTTTGAAGCCCACACACAAACTTGTCCCTTAAAGTATCTGCTAGTCCCTTTCCAAACTGGCAGTGTTTCGATAGCTTGCGCAGTCCCGTTAAATACTCAGCATTACTTTCGTCTTTATGTTGGTTCCTTTTGTGGAACTTAAATCTTTCTGTTATCAGCAGCGGTGTGTGGTTTAAGTGGTCCTGTAGGATTGCCACTATGCTTTCAAAATCCTTTTCCACTGGCTTCTCTGGGGTTACTAGGTTTTGCAGTAAGCCATACGTTTTTCCACCCATGGAATTCAACAATACCAGTGCTTTCCTGGCATCTGGCACTTCATTCGCCTTGCAGTACACTTCTATGCATTCTACATATGTCGCCCAATCTTCGACTTCATTGTCAAACGCTGTGACACTGCCACTCTTCGGCATCCCTGGGTGTGGTTAGACTGGCTAAAAATGGCGTCTCCCGTGCTCTCCCTTCTTCTCCGCTGGCTCAAAATGGCATCTCCCGCGCTTTCCTTTCTTCCCGCGCTCTCCCTTCTTCTCCACTGTGGCTCAAATGGCGTCTCCCGCGCTTCCTTTTGTCCCCCGCGGACACTGCTCAGCCCTTGAACACCGGCCGCGCTCTGCGCGTTTTCCTGCACGCCTCTCTCATTGACACCGCTCAGTCCAGAACCCCGGCTGCGCCCTGTGCACTTTACCCTCTCTCTCTTTTTTTTTCCGTTGACGCCGCTCGGTCTTCAACCCCGGCTGCGCCCTATGCGCTTTACCCTCTCTCGTTGACGCTGTTCGGTCTTCAACCCCGGCTGCACCCTGTGCGCTTTACCCTCTCTCTTACCCGTCGACGCTGCTCGGCCTATTTCTGTGCCGTCGGTCGGCTCCCGCCACCGCTGTCCGGGAAGGGTCTGCGCTGTACCTGCTGCCAGCCCACTGCGCTGGATCGTCGCGGCTGGAGAACCAAGCCCAGCTCTCCACAGCCTCCTCTGCGATGCTCAAGTCCTCCCTGGATGGTCGACGCCCGCACTGGTGGAATCGGCCTTCTTCTTCAGAGTTGCAGGTAGGTTCGAAACGACTCGTCGCCCATGTTAAATCTGGGTATCTTTAGGTAGTGTATCCTTCAAATAATCGACAGAGACTGCAGAGAACAATCAACAGGTGTTTACTGGATGAGGGTTGCTCTAAAACTAAACAGTACAGATCCCTACTCAGGGTTATATACAGGTGTGGTCACTGCCGGTACTACAGTATACAGGAGCTGTAAAAAGTAGTTCTCCCCTTAAAGGTGCATACACTACAGATTGCACCTCGTAGAAGCACTCGGAAAAGAAAAAAGACACAAAAGTGGATGCACACGGGTATGCACGTGGGTGTATGAACAAATGTTGGTGTTAAGTTTCAGTTCTTTTGATGACACAGCTAAATGTATTTCTTGGCACCATTTTCCAGTCTTGTCCATTTTTGCCTGCTACCTGGGAAGTGGCTCTGTCACTTGGAGTGAATGGTGAGACATTACTTAACCTCGATCACTGGGCGTTTGGGTGAGAGGAACAACTTGTTCAATGTAGGGATGCTTTACGGTGTTGTTGGGGGTGGTGGGGGGGTGGGCGGGTATTTTAATACAAGATGTGTCAGTCATGTGGCTGCATTGGAGCACGTTAAGTAAATCTGGCCATGATGAGGTTATCCCGGGTCTCTTGGGCAGCAATGTGCGCTGCTGCTGGTGTCATTTCCACCTTAGGTTCCTCCTCCTCTGTAAGGGGTTTTCCTGAGAGATGTCTCTGAGGTTTCTCTCTCTAGAGGCCTCTCTCTCTTGCACAGTAAACCTTGAGTGGTTCGACCCACTCGCCCCTTAGATTCTATACTCTGGACTTAGGGGCAGGAACTACAATGTAGAGAAAACTCGTGTAGACCAAGTTTGATGAAACAAAATGAAATTTTATTGCATAAGGAAAAATATCAAATCAAATGCAAGCAGATAAGAGAGTACATGGGAGGGAAAAACACAAACAAATCATAACGACACAGTGCTAACTAAGACAAATACAGGCATCTTATACTCTACAAAGATCATCATGAAATAAGGAAACCCACGGAACATCGAGGGACAACAACTCATGTTAATTGTACCCTTAAATCCACCCCCTTATTAAACCTATCTAGATCTGATTGTGAAGGGCCAGAAACATGCTCACCAATCCCACTAGGAAGTGCAAGGTTTTGAAATCAAGTCTGTGTTTTGATCCCTTCAGGCGCTCTGTCTCCTCGTGGATCGTGGAACCCCTGCGAGCTGCGCCACACCTCTCTCCTGAGGTGGGGGTCGGGGCGGCTGGACACCGGCTGGTTCTGGCTGTTGGTGGGGTCGGGGATCGTCGGCTCGACCCCGGTCAGAGGAGCCTTGGGCTGGCTCCCATCGCTTCTTCAGTTTGTTTTTGTCTCTTCCGAGTTGGGTCGATGGCCTCTCGTTTCGGCAACGGCCCGGGGATGGTCGATGATCTCCCGATGTTTGTCCCCGGGGCGGGACGCCGGCTCGAGCGGTCTTCTTGATGGCAGCTTAGTCTTCTTCGTCTTCCTCCGGTGGTGGAGAGGAGTTTGCTGATCTTCTCCCGAAGCGACTCCTCTTCACCCACTGCCACTCGGTCGTTTGTCTCTGCAACTGTAGCTGTCTCCAACTGTAACTCCAGTGTCTCCTTCAGAGTTTCCCGAGTGTCTGCGTGAGCTCTGCGTCCTCCGAGTGAATTTTCCTGAGTGTCTGTGTGAGCTCTGCGTCCTCCGAGTGAATTTTCCTGAGTGTCTGCGTGAGCTCTGCGTCCTCCGAGTGAGTTTTCCTGAGTATCTCGTACAACTCCAACTCCTTCAGTTATACTTTGCCCCCAGAAGCTTCCACTTCCCGCCCAAAATCAGGTTAGTCTTTGTTTAACTTTTGGCGGGCTTTTAGCACAGCGGGGTAGTTATTATATTTTAAAATGTTTTAAACGGCCGGTAAAGGCCCATCTCTGGCCTGGAATTACCTTCATTGTTTTTAATGCCCTGCTGATCTTGTTATCTAGTCCTGGGTGCTGTTCTCATGAATATGAAATTGTCCCCTTTTGTCTGGGTCAACATTTAGATGGCCTCTGTCTCCAGGCTGATCTTGACTGGATCTGCATCTAATCCATATGTAGATGTGTGGGTCTGGTTTCATTCTCTCAGAAACGGCTTCCAGAACTTGCTGTGGGTTGAATCCAGAAAGCTGTCTGAGGAGTCGCAGGAACCATTTTAAAGTGTCCCAATAAGCTGGTCACATGGTATGGTGGCCATTTTGTATGCCCCTTTTTCTGGGCTTCTTTTAAAACAGTCTTTAAAATCATGGCCTCTTCTGCCATTTGACCCTTATTAATACAAAGTCCAATTTTGCGAATCCTACACCTCCTCTTCATCATCTTCCACCTGCTCCTCCTCCTCTTCTGAAGAGGCTGTGCGCTCTGCACCTTGCTCCTCCTGCAGCTCCAATCCTCGCTGCTGCGCTATGTTGTGCAGCGCGCAGCATATGACGATAATTCTGGAGACCCTGGCCAGTGCGTACTGAAGGTCTCCTCCAGAACTGTCAAGGCATCTGAAGCGTATCTTTAGCATGTCGATTGTTTGCTCTATGACATATCTGGTGGACATGTGGCTCTCATTATAACGCTCCTCGGCCTCAGTACTTGGCGTCCTTGGATAGCCCTTGTCTCTAAGCAGCCAGCTGGTAAGTCTATTTGGAGGTGCGAAGAGCTGAGGGAGGGTGGATTGGCGCAAAATGAAAGAGCCATGACGGCTCCCAGGGAATCTAGTGCACACATGCATGATGATCATTTTATGGTTGCAGATTGAAGGAGTGGAAGCCCTTGCAGTTCACAAGCACTCCTGGGTGATGATGGAGTGCCTTCATGGCCACATGTGTGCAGTCGATGATACCCTGCACCTGTGGGAAGACAGCCAGAGCTGTAAAGCCGAGCGTCCGCTCAGCAACACTGGCTTCATCAGAGGCAAAGCTGATATAATTGGCTGGCTTGTGAAACATGGCATCGGTCACCTGGGTGATGCATCTGTGGGCGGCCGACTGTGAGGTCCCACAAATATCTGGTGCAGTTCCCTGGAAGGAGCCTGAGGCAAAGAAGTTGAGGGCGGTGGTGACTTTGACAGCCACTGCTAAGGCGTGTCCACCAGGTCCTCTGGGCAGCTGGTCTTGTTCCAACAAGCTGCAAATGTCTGCAACGACCTGGTGCGATAGCCTGAGCATCCTGAAGCACTGCTGCTCAGTCATGTTGGGGAAGCTAATCCTCTGCCTGTAGACCCTGTGTTGGTCATATTGCCTCTGGCGTGCTGCAGCCCTGTGGTGCCCTCCCCCCCTCTCCTGTGGAGCATCAGGTCATTGAGGAGAAAGCTGCTGTTGTAGTTGCTGCTGCTGCTGCTGTTGTGACTGGTGTTGGTGGTGGTGGGGCTCCTCTTGATCCGACTCTGAGGACCAAGGTGAGACAGTATAAGCAGCACCCATGTTGATGTAGTAGCTGGCGGGTAAAGTGGAGAAAGGAGGGCCAATCCCTCAATGTTCTGATACTGAGTAGCAATGTGGTAAGAGTGGCTTCCGAGGTTGCAGAAATGACCTGCAAACTGCTGACACCTAAATCTGTGGACAAAATGGAGTGAGCAACAGCCTTTCCACGAGGCAAGTAATGAGGTGTAATATTGTAGTTTTTATGTGCTTTTCCCAGCTCTCAATGAATGAACTTGCCAATGGCCACTGAGCTTCTGCCTCCCTTTCACAGCTGAGGTACCCGAACTGTGTGAATCCCGTGCTCCTGCAGTAAAAGTCAAAAGCTGGTGTTGAAAACCCTCTTCAGGGTCTTTAAACCAAGGGTCGTAACCAAGAAGGCACGCCAACGCCTGTTCTTCCTCAGGAGACTGAAGAAATTTGGAATGGCCCCCCAGATTCTCACCAACTTCTACCGGTGCACCATCGAGAGTATCCTGTCCGGCTGCATCACTACCTGGTATGGCAACTGCACCGCCACAGACCGCAAGGCTCTACAGATGGTGGTGAAAGCTGCACAACATACTATAGGAATTAAACTACCTGCTGTCCAGGATATCTACCCCGAGAGGTGCCGGGGGAAGGCCCTGAGAATCATTAAAGACACGAGCCACCCCAGCCACAACCTCTTTGCCCTGCTCCTGTCCGGTAAGAGATACCGAAGCATACGGTCTCGTACCAGCAGGTTTCGAAACAGCTTCTATCCCCAAGCCATAAGACTCATGAACGAATAATTTATTATTATTTATTACTGTTGTTTTATTTATTATTACTGTCTTTCTATTAGTATTTCTATTAGTATTTTTATCATTGTTATGCCATATTTATTCCAATGTTGGGAGGACTCGTAAAAATCAACATTTCATTGTGCAGTACACACGTCTACTGCATATATGACAAATAAAATTGAATTGAATTGAATTGATTTAAACAAGCAGTTAATTACTTGAATGAGGTCGCCCGCCTCTGCCGATCAGGTCCATGTCGCGCATTCAAAGCCACCCGAGTTAAATGCGCGAGGCAGCAGGATGACGGCGGGTTCCCAAAGTGCTCACAATTTCCGGGATTTTTACTGCCGACCCGCCCCCCCCCCAAACCCATATGATTGGCAATGGGAAAAGCAGACAGAAAAATGAAAAAGTGGCATCACAACACAAGGAGGAGTGACGCGGGTAAGTACAGATAAGTATTTAGTTTATTGGTTAGTGTTTTTAGTGGTTAGTGTTTTTTTTTAAGTGGTTTGAGTTTTGGTGGGGGGGGGGTGAATTGGCTATCCGCCAAAAGTGGGCGGCGGGAATAAGGTAACCAGTGCGATGCAGGCAGCATGGTAAATTCGCGCTGGCTGCTGTTTTAAATGTTTGTTGCGTGTAGCCAGCACTACCCGCGCAGTTCGTTGGATGCATGCAGCAGCAGGGGCCCGATATCGCAAATGCCTAGCGCAACGTAAAGGCAGTCTCCCCCTCTTAAAGGGGAGGTGCATTGTGGTTGGAATAGATGGCGGGGGTCCTTTTTTTTAGCTGAATCTGTGCTGTCAAACATTGAACAACTGCATGGCAGCATGGCTCTCACTGTGCTGTGCACGTGTGCGTGGGTTCCGGACCGGTCTCCTGAGCCATGTCATGAGTGGATCACCCTTGTCGCCCAGTAGCCAGTCTTTGACTTGCCATGGTGGGTCAAATGCAGCTGGCACAGAGGACTGCCACACAATGAAGGAAGCATGACTACTGCCAGGGTGACGGGCATTCACCTGCATGATGTGCTGCCTGTGGTCGCACACCAGCTGCACATTGAGGGCGTGGAATCCCTTTTGATTCATGAAAATGGCCCAGTTCATGTGAGGCGCACACAAAGCAATGTGTGTGCAGTCAATGGCACCCTGCACCATGGGGAAGCCTGCAATCTGAGCAAGCCCTCGTGCTCGCTCTGTCTGCTTGTCTCTGGCAAGAGGGAATGAGATGAAACTGTCTCTCTGTGTATAGAGAGCCTCAGTGACCTTCCTTTATGCAGCAGTGCACTGCTAACTGTGGGATGTTGCTTATTTCTCCAGCAACAGCTTGGAAGGAGCCAGAAGCATAAAAGTTCATCGCCACGGTCACCTTGCCAGTGGCAGGAAATGTGGTCCTTGCCCTGCTTTGAGGTTGCAGTTGTGGCTGCAGCAGTTGGCAGATTTCAGTCACGACCTCTTTGGTGAAGTGAAGACGTCTCAAGCGTTGGTCATTGCTGAAGTTGAGGTGAGAGAATTGTTCCCTAAAGACCCGTGGCGGATAAGGCCTCCTGCTGAGAGCCCTCCTCCCCCTCCTCCTCCCTCGTCCAGCAGCTTGTCCTTCATTCTCCCAGTCATGCTCAATTCCAAGAGGAAGGCCTACCAGGCCACCCATGTCCTGAAAGCAACCTGTTTCGGCTCAAGCCTTTAAACCACCAAAAAAGCACCTCAGCGCCAGCCAGACAACTTCCTGTAGAGTATTCAAATTTTAGACAAGTATAGGAAAACTCCACAGACGCATAGAATTGCACCAGCAGCCAGAAGAAATAATCCAGCGACTAAACTGTAAGTAGTTCACGGTCCCTTAAATAGCACTGGTGAGGGGTCCTTCATGCTATTTAACGTTGTGTTCAGCTGTGCGAGGTTCAGAGAGGGTGGAGGCTGGAGCGCGACATTCGAAAATGACAACACTGATGTCAAATCAGCATTGCACACTGATTGACTTCATAATCTGCCTGCTCTGCAGGCTGCCGGCGGTCGTTAGGTGGGCGCACCCATACCCCTTTACCAAGATGGCGTTCGGTGCACCTTTCGTTGGAAGTGTGCGCGCACATCTCGGACCACTTTTGAGCATTAGGAGGTCAGTCAGTGCCGAATAAACGGGTGCTACAGAGCCCAGTTTCTCCCCCTAGCGTTTTAGTGTTAGCTAAACAGTTAAATCGCCTTAAAGTAAAACAAACAGTTTAAAATAATTAATACAAAAGCAAAATACTGCGGATGCTGGAAATCTGAAATAAAAACAGAAAATGCTGGAAATACTCAGCAGGTCAGGCAGCATCTGTGGAGAGAGAAACAGAGTTAACGTTTCAGGTCGGTGACCCTTCGTTAGAACTGGAAAAAGCTGGAGACGGAACAGGTTTTTAAGCAGGTGCGGGGGCAGGGAAAGGGGGGAGGGGGAGGAAAGAACAAAAGGGAAGGTCTTTAAGTAACTGTTAGCTACCTTGGCAGGACAGCTGGCGTCTGTCGCTGTGCATCCTGCGCCATGTGGGAACTCCAGAAGACTTTGTGTGTCCTGGAAAACCACCCGTGCAGGAGGTGCCGCCAACTGCTCGAGCCCGAGCTCAGAGTTCCAGAGCTTGAGTGGTGGCTGGCATCACTATAGAGTATACAGGAAGCTGAGAGTTTTGTGGCTAGCACGTTTCAGGAAGTGGCCACCCTGCAGCCAATGTTCCCTGTAAGCTGCACGGCTGACTATAAGGAACAGGCGAGGCAGCGCAGGAATCGCCAGGGAGTGTGACACTCACAGCACTGGGCTCAGCGTTGAATACCAGTGAGGCTGATGGCAGCTCAGGGGAGTGCAGTCAGAAGCAAATCCACGGCACCGTGAGAGACTCGGCTGCACAGGGGAGCACAGGAAATGTAGGAATGCTGTTGTTATAGGGGATTCGATAGTCAGTGCGATAGGCAGGCGTTTCTGCAATCACATACATGAGTCCTCAATGATGGGTCATCTCCTTGGTGCCAGGGCAAAGGATATCACTGAATGGGTGCAGGACATTTTACAAGGGGAAGAGCCAGAAGTCATTACATAGGATTACATAGGATATACGGCACAGAAACAGGCCATTCGGCCCAACCAGTCCATGCCGGCGTTTCTGCTCCATTCGAACCTCCTCCCGTCGAACCTCTTCCCATCTTTCCTCATCTAATTCTATCAGCATAACCCTCTATTTCCTTCTCCCTCATATGCTTATCTAATCACCCTTAAATGCATCTATACTATTCGCTTCAACCACTCCCTGTGGTAGCGAGTTCCACATTCTCACCACTCTCTGGGTAAAGAAGTTTCTTCTGAATTCCCTATTGGATTTCTTGGTGACTATCTTATATTGATGGCCTCTAGTTATGCTCTTCCCCACAAGTGGAAACACTCTCTCTGTATCCACTCTATCAAAACCTTTCATGATTTTAAAGACCTCTATTAGGTCACCCCTCAGCCTTCTCTTTTAAAGAGAAAAGAGACGCAGCCTGTTCATCCTTTCCTGATAGGCATACTCTCGCATTTCTGGTATCATCCTTGTAAATCTTCTCTGCACCCTCTCCAGTGCCTCTATATCATTTTTATAATATGGCGTCCGGAATTGTACGCAGTACTCTAAGCGTGGTCTAACCAAGGTTCGGTACAGGTTTAGCATCACTTCCCTACTTTTCAATTCTATCCCTCTAGAAATAAACCCTAGTGCTTGGTTTGCTTTTTTTGTGGCCTTGTTAACCTGTGTCGCAACTTTTAGTGATTTGTGTATTTGTACTCCTGGATCCCTTTGTTCCTCTACCACACCTAGACTCGCACTCTCCAAGTGATAAGTGACCTCCCTATTCTTCCTACCAAAATGTAATACCTCACATTTATCTGTGTTGAACTTCATTTGCCAATTATATGCCCATTCTGCAAGTTTATTAATGTCTTCCTGTAATTTGTTGCAGTCCTCCTCAGTATTGACTATGCCCCCCAATTTGGTCTCGTCCGCAAATGTAAAAATTGTGTTTTTGATTCCAAAGTCTAAATCGTTAATATAAATTGTAAACAACAGTGGTCCCAGCACTGATCCTTGTGGAACACAACATCCCACCTTCTGCTACTCTGTATAGCTACCCTTTACCCCTACTTTCTGCTTTCTGTCTTGAAGCCAGCTAGCTATCCATTCCGCTATTTATCCTCTGACTCTGCAGTCTCTGACCTTATTCATTAGCGTATCATGTGGCACCTTATCAAAGGCCTTTTGAAAATCTAGATAAATTACATCTACTACATTACCGTTGTCTACTCTCTCTTTTACCTCGTCAAAAAATTCAATGAGGTTGGTCAAGTAAGACTTTCTCTTTTGAAATCTATGCTGACTATTCATTATTATATTTTTGGTTTCTAGATGTTCTTCTATTTTCTCCTTTAATAGGGAATCCATTATTTTTCCTACCACTGATGTTAAACTGACTGGTCTATAGTTCCCTGGACATGTTCTATCTCCCCCCTTAAATATAGGTATGTTGTCATGGTCCATGTTGGAACCAATTACATAGGTAGGAAAAGGGTTGAAGTCCCACAGGCAGAGTTTCAGAAGCTAGGAAAAATATTAAAGAACAGGACCTCAAAGGTGGTAATCTCTGGATTACTCCCAGTGCCACATGCTAGTGAATACAGAAACAGAAAGATAGTGCAGATGAGTACATGGCTGGAGAAGTGGTGCAGGAGAGAGGGCTTCAGATTCCTGGGGCATTGGGACCAATTCCTGGGGCAGTAGGGACCTGTACAAGCTGGATGGGTTGCACCTGAACAGGGCTGGGACCAATGCCCTCATGGGGAGGTTAACTAGTGCTGTGGGGGAGGGTTTAAACTTATTTGGCAGCGGGAAGGAACCAGGACATAGCAGCAGAGAGGAGAGACAAGGTGCATAGAAAACTAAGACCGACAAACCAGCAACAGAACAAAGAATAGTATAGAAAGAGCAGGAATTAAATGGAGGAATAAAGCAAAGCCAACTACCGTTGCGTTGGAACGCATGTGTGTTAATGCAAGAAGTGTTACATAGGATATACAGCACAGAAACAGGCCATTCAGCCCAACCAGTCCATGCTGGCCCAACCAGTCCATGCCGGGTTGGAGGTAAGGTAAGGTTGGTGAACTGCAGGCACAGGTTACCACATGGGGGTATGTTATAGTGACTATAGCGGAGACCTGGTTTAAACATGGGCAGGAATGGGAACTAAACATTCCTGGCTTAAATATATTCAGGAGGGGTAGAAGGATAGGAAAGGGGAAAAAAAGTGGAGGAGGCACGACGTGGCAGTATTGATCAAGGATAATATTACAGTTCTACAGAGGGACGATATCTTCTTCTTAGGATGACTTGATTCCACACTAAAAATGAGTTCTCAGGTGACTGATGAGTCCAATGCGGGACCTACAGTCTCTGTCACAGGTGGGGCAGACAGTGGTTGAAGGGGCAGATGGTTGGGGTGCTTTGGTTGACGTGCGCTCCTTCCGCTGTTTGCGCATGGCTTCCGCTTGCTCCCGACGAAGAGACTCGAGGTGTTCGGCACCTTCCCAGATTATTCTCTTCCACTTTGCGCGGTCTTGGGCCAGGGATTCCCAGGTGTTGGTGGGGATGTTGCGCTTTTTCAAGGAGGCTTTGAGGGTGTCCTTGAAGCGTTTCCTCTGCCCACCTGGGGCTTTCTTGCCGTGCCGGAGCTCCAAGTAGAGCGCTTCTTTTGGGAGTCTCGTATCGGACATGCGGACGATGTGGCCCATCCATCGGAGCTGATTGAGCGTGGTCAAAGCTTCGATGCTGGGGATGTTGGCCTGAGCGAGAACACTGACGTTGGTGCGCCTATCCTGCCAATGGATTTGCAGGATCTTGCGGAGGCAGTGTTGGTGGTACCTCTCCAATGCTTTGAGGTGCCTGCTGTACATGGTCCATGTCTCTGAAGTATACAGGAGGACGGGTATCACTACTGCTCTGTAGACCATGAGCTTGGTGTTGGGTTTGAGGTCCTGGTCCTCAAACATTCTCTTCCTCAGGCTGCCCTGGCACACTGAAGGCGGTGTTGGACTTCGTCATCGACGACTGCCCTTGTTGACAGTAGGCTCCCAAGGTATGGAAAGTGGTCCACATTGTCCAAGGCCTCGTCATGGATTTTGATAATTGGGAGGCAGTACTGTGTGGCGGGGGCAGGTTGGTAGAGGACCTTTGTCTTACGGATGTTTAGTGTAAGGCCCATGCTCTCGTATGCTTCGGTGAAGGTGTTGACGATGGTTTGGAGTTCGACCCAAGCGTCATCTGCATACTGTAATTCGATGACAGAGCTTTCAAAGGCTGAATCTATTTGGTTAGAGTTAAGAAACAGAAAAGGAGCTGTTGAATTGCTGGGTGTTTACTATAGACCCCCAAATAGTGAGAAGGAGATAGAGGAGCAAATCTGCAGAAAATTTCAGAGAAGTGTAAAAATAATAGAACAGTAATAGTAGGGGACTTCAATTACCCTAATATAGACAGGGAAAAAACAGAGTAAAGGGCAAGGAGGGTGAAGAACTCTTAAAATGTGTACAGGAGAACTTCCTTAATCAGTATGTTTCTAGCCCAATGAGGAAGGAAACTGTGCTGGATCAAGTTCTGGGGAATGAAGTAGGGCAAATGGAGTGTGTTTCAGTGGTAGAATATCTGGGTAATAGTGATCATAACATAATTAGGTTTAAAGCAGTTATGGAAATGGACAGAAAAAAATCAACAGTGAAAATACCCAACTGGAAGGCAGCCAATTTCAGTGATTTGAGATGGGATCTAGCACAGGTGGACTGGAAACAAAGATTGGCCAG
Organism: Somniosus microcephalus; assembly: GCF_052327205.1. NCBI lineage: Eukaryota > Metazoa > Chordata > Chondrichthyes > Squaliformes > Somniosidae > Somniosus > Somniosus microcephalus. Next base: position 110,810,041 of record NC_141000.1, read on the forward strand.
GAAAACAGTCAATGAGCAATGGTAAACCTTCAAGACAGAGATAGTTCGGGAACAAGCCAAACATATTCCCGTAAGGCAAAAAGATGGGGCAACCAAAGCTAGAGCTCCCTGGATGACAAAGGAAATAGCGGTTAAAGTCAAACAGTAAGAAGAGCCATGCCTTTGGACTGCTTGCAGATATGAAGAGGTCAGAGATGTTGGACTGTCGCAGGATGAAAGCATCTTGACAGCTACCAGGGAATCTGGCGCACACCTGCATAAACCTTTTCTTGCGTTTGCACAGCAGCTGAACATTGATGGAATGAAATCCCTTGTGGTTCATGAATACTCCTGGTTGATTTGGTTTACTTGGCTGCACCCAAACCTTCCTCCATTAATACTGGAAGTGGGGGGGTTAGAAGTGGGCTGGGGTTGGGCTTTACATTCCCAATATTTTAACCTAGCCCCCTGCCCCTCTGCTGCCCATCCGGAGGTGGCTGGGGTGGCGGGAGGGGAGGTAAAATCCCCCCACAATGATTCTAGATCCATAATGCCAGGTAACAGAGCAGAGCAGAGAAGATCGAGAGGAGATTTGATAGAGGTGTTCAAAATCATGAGGGGTCTAGACAGAGTAGATAGAGAGAAACTGTTCCCATTGGGGGAAGGGTCGAGAACCAGAGGACACAGATTTAAGGTGATTGGCAAAAGAACCAAAGGCGACATGAGGAAAAGCTTTTTTACGCAGCGAGTGGTTAGGGTCTGGAATGCACTGCCCGAGAGGGTGGTGGAGGCAGATTCAATCGTGGCTTTCAAAAGGGAATTGGATAAGTACCTGAAAGAAAAAAATTTGCAGGGCTACGGGGAAAGGGCGGGGGAGTGGGACTAGCTGAAGTACTCTTGCAGAGAGCTGGCATGGGCTCGATGGGCCAAATGGCCTCTTTCTGTGCTGTAACCATTTTATGAATCTATAGCTACCCCATTCGTTTCTGCTGATGCCATGGGTGGGAGTGGGAGCACAGTGTACGCGTCTGACAGCAGCATGCAGATCAGATTTGTCTATCTCCACCGTAAATGTATTTAATGACCCAGCCTCCACGGCTCTCTGGGGCAGAGAATTCCACAGATTTACGACCCTCTGAGAGAAGAACTTCCTCCTCATCTCAGTTCTAAAAGGGCGACCCTTTATTCTGAAACTATGCCCCCGAGTTCTAGATTTCCCCATGAGAGGAAACATCCTCTCTGCATCTACCTTTTCGAGCCCCCTCAGTATCTTACAGCTCAGAGGGACCTGGGGTCCTTGTGCATGAAACACAAAGAGAAATTTGGTTGTTAGCGCCAGCGATTAGTGCCTAAAGAGGCCGAGAATTGGGGCGTTACCCAATTTTCGGGCGGGCATAGTGAACCCAGCACCTCTTGCCATATTGAGTGGGCTTTTAGCACCGGCGCAGGCAGATCATGACATCATTTCAGTGTGCAACGCCTTTTCGGCGCCCCCCACTGTTCCGACCGGCGCTAATAAGGATAGCTTCCTGGAACGTTCCCCAGTGGCTTTTGGGCTTAGGGGGGCACTCTTTAAAGGGGACTGCACTGGTATAAAAGCGGCAGCCATTTTGGGAGCACAACTTATTTGAGATTTACACAGAGTTGCAAAGTTGAACTCTGAGCCATTTCACTAGTGACCCAGTGCTGCCAGAGGACCTTCAGCCTTCATACCATCACTCTGCTGCTGGTGAACGTTTACACCCTATTTAATTTCTGCTGACCTATTATTATGGGGGCTGCTTTGGAGGGGAACGTCCTGCTGCTCGACCATCTGGAAAGGGCACAGGGACGGAGGGAGAGAGGGCCAGGAATGGCCAGATGGAGGAGGGCCAACAGACGTCGCTACACCAGACCTTACGCTGCCAGGGTATTCAGGCAGCAGTTCTCTTACCTCAACATGTTGGAGGAGCAGTATGTTAGGAGGCTGCGATTCCGAAAAGAGGTGGTGACTGAGCTGTGCCACCTGCTTCAGGAAAATCTGCAGCCGCAGATAAGGTGCAGGACCTCTCTGTCGGTGGCTGTGAAGATAACAGTGGCATTGAATTTCTATGCGACCGGCTCCTTCCAGTCAGCAACTGGGGACATTGCCAACATATCCCAGTTTGCGGTGCATAGCTGCATCCAGCAGGTTACAGATGCCCTGTTTAAAAGGCGGCGTCAGTACATATCCTTGAATGTGACACCGGAGAAGCAGCGGTAGCGTGCAGAGGGCTTCGCGGCAATAGCGGACTTCCCCATGGTGCAGGGCGCCATTGACTGCATGCACGTGGCTTTGCGGGTGCCTGTACAGAATCCTGAGGAGTTCCGCAACCGCAAGGGGTTCCACTCCTTGAATGTGCAGCTGGTCTGTGACCACCGGCAGCTGATCCTGGCGGTCAATGCACAGTTCCCAGGCAGCAGCCACGACGCATTCATCCTGCGCCAGACTTCAGTCGCTGACCTTTTCGAGGCCCCGGCTCACCCAGAAGGCTGGCTTCTCGGCGACAAGGGCTATCCACTATGCCCATGGCTGATGACCCCGCTCCGTACGCCCAGCAACCCTGCAGAAGAGCACTACAACGTCAGCCATCAGGCGATGAGGAACATTGTGGAGCACACAATCGGCGTGCTGAAGCAGCGGTTCCGCTGTTTGGACTATTTGGGAGGTGCCTTGCAGTACTCACCAGAGCGAGTCTCTCACTTCGTCGTTGTCTGCTGCATGCTCCATAACCTCGCCACCCTGTGCACCCAGCCAATGTCAGCAGACATTGAAGGACCAGCAGAGGAGGAGGAGGAGCAGGAGGAGGAGCAGGAGCAGGAGCAGGAGGAGGAGGAGGAGGAGGAGGAGGAGGAGGAGGAGGACCAAGACGGGAGGGTCCGAGAAACTGGAAGGGCCGTCTGTCTGAGGCTGATAAGGAGTCGGTTCTAGGCCCCTCTCACGGACTGCTTGGTGCCATTCGAAGACCAGGAATGGAACCATTCGGATAACCAAAAGCCTATGAAGGCCACAATGATTGTAAATAGCAGACATAGCCAATGACATTAACATTTTTTGCTTATTTTGAAAACTGTGCTTCCTTCCAACATGACAAAGCAATGGCAACAGAAAGCTTAACTAACAAACTAACACATAATTGACTCGCACACCCGGGAGACTATCCAAAACATGTCTAACATTCAGAACAAGTGGCTTGCACACCCGGGAGACTATCCAAAACATGACTAACATTCAGAACAACATCCACGGCCTTGATTTCTAGAAATAGGACGTTTCAGCAGCACCTTCTACTCTTTCCTCTTTGATGGTGATCTACTTCTCTTGCGAGAACGGCCCCTTCCCTCCCTGCAGCTCCTCCGTAATGGGACCCCAGTGGCTGCATGAAGGCTGGGGGACGCCTGCTGACTGTCCGAAAGCGCAGATGCCCCTGAGGGACGGCCTGGACGGACTCTGGGCTTGGAGGGGCCGGATGCTGACTGCTCCAAATGGGCATGGGTGGAAGCAGTCTGTCCTGCAGGTGATGGCAGCTGCAGTGGAGACGTGCCAGTGGTGGCATCAGGAATGCTGACATCCTGAGAGCGGACACCTGCTCCGTGGTCGGCCGACACACTGGCACTCTGACGGGGCAGCGCCGCAGCATGCGGAACAATCGGCTGGTCCACAGATTGCTGACCTGCTGTGGTGCTGCAAGGGCCCCGGGTAACCCTGCCTGATCCATCGAGGGTGGCAGCAGTCAGTGCTTGTGTGGCCTCAATCTGCCACTGCATGAGGCCAGCGAGGGACTGCGTGGAAGCACTCAGCACTTGCGTGGCAGGTGCCAGTGCTTCGGTGAAGCCCTGGACAGTCCTTTCCAGCGATGTGCCGACGCCCTGGACAGTCCTTTCCAGCGATGTGCTGACGCCCTGGACAGTCCTTTCCAGTGATGTCGCGACGCCCTGGACAGTCCTTTCCAGCGATGTGCCGACGCCCTGGGCAGTCTTTTCCAGGGTTGCCCCGAAGCCCTGGGCACTCCTTTCCTGTGCTGCCCGAAGTCTTGCACACTCCTTGCCAGTGTCTCGATGGATTCAGGCATCCTTGCAACTGCAGCCATCAGCTCAGTGTGCCTGAGTTGAGCCTGGGCGCTCATTTCTGCGAGGGAACGCACCTCTTCTGCGCTCTGTGCAGCAGTCATCGTGGCCTGAAAGCGCCCTCCGAGGAGACGGCTCCCGAACTTCCCTACCCCCCTTGCACTGCTGGAGGCCGCTGGTTCCTGCAACTGGTTCCTCCTCAGAGCCACCCCCCCCACTCCCTTCCAGGGAAGCACTATCCCCAGTCTGCAGATGGGCTGGCTCGCCTGAGGGTGGGACGGATGGTCCTGCTTCCTCCTGCTCGTCGCCTCTGGAGTCAGTGTCCCTGGCAGCTTGAGGGCCCGGCTCCCGAGCTGGTGATGCAGCATCTGAAAGCAGGGAGGTTGAAGAGTGGCTTTAGCGAAAGGACAGGGTGGCAGCAAGGGATGCATGAGTGCTGCAATGCTCTGACTTGGGTCCAGAGTGAAAAGGCATGCTGGTGGGGGGAACAAGTGGAAGGAGAGAGTTCAAAAAGGTGATGACCTTACCATCGCTGTGCACAATGGGGTCGGCAGCTCCAGTGGTGACAGGACCACTCATCCGGCCTCCAACAATCTGGTGGACTCTTGTAAGGGTTTGGGGGCTTCTTTAAACTGGTTTAAAGTAATTTTCCTGGTCTTGCAGCCTTGGGCTGCACTCAGACCAATTTTCAAACAGCGGTTCAGAATCGCTACCCCTCCTTTAGTTCTGAGTGGAGGAACTTATAATTAATGATATTAAAATGGAACAAGTGGTTTGGATGAGAGAAAAAAATCAAGTTTTATTACCTAAATAAACTACAATCAAAAGAATAAACTATCCCACACGAACACAGTAATTACAGTAAAATTGCTTAAAATGGGGTACGGCAGATGGCAAAAACGAGGGGTACAATGGCTACAATGTTATTTAAACAATCTTAGCAATTCCCTTAAATCACCATCCCCCAAACTCCTGCTAGGTTGCTTTGTTGAGGAGTCAGAACACCCTGCTCACCTGTGGTCCAGCGAAGTAAGAGAGAGAGCTAGCTTCTCAGCAGCTATCTTTATACCTGGTGAGGCCCCTGCTATTCTGCCTTGCAAGGGCTGTGTGCAAAATTCCCCACCCAAAGGGTCCAATACACAAGAGAAAGCTGTGATTGGCTAACTCAAAGTGGTTAGACTGGGTTAGTGTGTCTTCCGGAGCTCCCTGGGCTGAAACAAAAGAATGCAACAGCCCTATTGTCCAGTGCTGGGTGATTTAAAACCCATTCAATTGTTAAACGTTTCCCGTTCAAGGTACAAAAGTCTCTTCTGCAGTTTAGATGTATCCACTCGATATACAAACAAATGCTAATAGCATTCAATTGCTTTGTAAACAAAGCATTGTCCTTTGTCTTCGGCCATGTGGTGACAGCCATTTTTATCCCTGGAAATTTAAAAGGACATCGCCCAGGGATTCTTTAATCAAAAAAATTGATCTTCAGAACTGTAAATTATTGCGAATTCTTACACTCTTTCCTCCAGGTCTGTGAGTTCCTGCAGCTGAGGAGGGCCCCCTCCAGTACGATTCTGTTCCCTCCGGTTCCTGGCCAGCTTGCCCTGCAGGAGTAAGGACGGGAAGTTCTGAAACATGCTGCCCTGAGTTGTCATCTCATGCCCCCCCATGGTGGATCAGCCCTTACATTATGCCCTGCGTTGTCATCTCATGCCCCCCCATGGTGGATCAGCCCTTACATTATGTCCTGAGTTGAATGTGCGGCGCGTTCCCAGAAAGGGCCATGGGTGCTGGTTGACAGATGGCCATTGGGGCATCGCGCACCCTCTGGCCATAAAGTCAGGTGCAGATGGAGGGATGAAGAAGATTGCCAACAAGCCACTCACCCTAACGACCCGAGTGAGATTGTTGAACTTCTTCCTGCATTGCACAGGGGTCCTGGGCGCCACGCTGCTGGAGTTGACTCTTTGAGAAACTTCCCTCCAAGCTCTGCGGTACTCGTTCTGATGAGGCCTCCTGCCATTGTCAGGGTACAGCACTGCTCGCCGGCGCTCCACTGCGTCAGCCAAAGCATCCAATGCCCTTTCGGAAAACCGCTCCGCTCTCTGCCTCACCCTCTCCATCTGGTCAAAGTTTGTAACACCTCAGATTGCACAGCGCCGATTTTGAGGCATACAGGACGATGAGTCTGGCTGCTGAACCTAAATGACCCGCCCCTTTAAGAGTTGGCCGGCGCCAGCATGTCTCGTGGTCATCGATTATTGACAGCACCTGCGCTGCGCCCGTTCGCCCAGATATTGAGTAGCGCTGGCAGGTTAGCGCCTTAGGAGTCCCGTGCAGTGCCTGATTTAACGCCGCAATCACCCTCAGGGGCGCAGCAACCCAATATTGCTGGAGGTGGCAATAAATTGCGCCTGGCGATAAAATGTGCGCATCGCCAATTCTAGCGCCCCGAGCGGGGCTATACCCAATTTCTCCCCCAAAATGTTACAGCAAGTAATCAAAAAGGCAAATGGAATGTTGGCCTTTATTTCAAGGGGGTTGGAGTATAAAAGCAGGGAAGTCCTGCTATAACTATACAGAGTATTGGTGAGACCACACCTTGAGTACTGCGTACAGTTTTGGTCTCCTTATTTAAGGAAGGATATACTTGCATTGGAGGCAGTTCAGAGATGATTCACTAGGTTAATTCCAGAGATGAGGGGGTTGACTTGTGAAGAAAAGTTGAGCAGGCTGGGCCTATACTCATTGGAACTTAGAAGAATGAGAGGTGATCTTATTGAAACATATCCGATACTGAGGGGGCTCGACAAGGTAGATGCAGAGAGGATGTTTCCCCTCGTAGGGAAATCCAGAACTCGGGGGCAGAGTTTCAGAATAAAGGGTCGCCCTTTTAGAACTGAGAAGGAGGAATTTCTTGTCTCAGAGGGTCGTAAATCTGTGGAATTCTCTGCCCCAGAGAGCTGTGGAGGCTGGGTCATTAAATACATTTAAGGTGGAGATAGACAGATTTTTGCAAGATAAGGGAGTGAAGGGTTATGGGGAACGGGCAGGGAAGTGGCTTTGAGGCCAAGATCAGCCATGATCTTATTGAATGGCGGAGCAGGCTCGAGGGGCCAAGTGGCCTATTCCTGCTCCTATTTCTTATGTTCTTATTTAAATGGCACAACAGTATTGTCAAAACAGCACTCAGGTTATGCTGGGTGGCGGGGGGTGGGGGGGAGGTGGTGGGGGGGAGGGGTTGGGGGGAGCAGGTGGGGGGGGTTCAAGTGCGTGGAATTTCCATTTGTTCCTGCACTTTAGGGGCTGCCAGCAACAGTTTGTTTTAAAGTCTGAAAGAAAGGATCAGCAAAATAACCAGAGATTTGTTCCGCAGCCGCCCTTGAGTGTGTGGGACCAGGTGATTAATACAATTGCTCTGGGACCATTTGCTACCTGACACCATTCCTATAGCACAGGCCAACTGATTACCTTGTGCTCTATGGAATTATCCAGCCATTATAAATAAGCAACGCTGCTGCGGGCTCCGATTCACCAGGGACCTAGTTAGGTAACGTGCCGCAGGAGGACTGGCGCTGTCAGTGACATTAAGCCGGTGGGTGCCCTTGAACATTTTCACCTCGGGCTGTTTCCAGGGGCTCACTGGTAACGTCAGCAGCATCAGTTGGCTCACAGTGCATCATTGCTTAAAGCAGGTGACTGCCGCGTTCTTTGTTTGTCAGAACCAACGAGGTCACCACTTTCCCCCCGTGGGCAGTGGAGAGAAGGGGGAGGAAAGAGCACGCAGTGTTTTTTTCAAATGGCGGATTTCCCCAAGGTCCAGCGTGTCACTGCTGGCACAGATATATTGCAAACATGGTCCAATCAACAGCAGTGCCTCGTACACAAACTGTAAAGGATTCCATTCAGTCCACATCCATCTTGCGTGTGACCAGCAGCACAGAACAGCGTGAATGCCCACTTTGCTGGTAGCAGCTGGTGATACTTTTACTACATGTCAGCCCACCATGCCCACATTGTTTGCTGATAACCAGCAGGTCAGGAGCAATGCTCCCTGTAAGCGGCGCTTTGATCTGCGCGTCCTGTATCTTTTAATGCGCGGCCCCTTTAAATTTCCGCGCACATGCGATATTTACAGTGCAAAAGGCGGTGAGTGGTCTGCATGGGACCTTGCTGATGACTGTGCGGCCGCCCGCGTGTGCAGCTTAGCGGGAGCTTTGGTCAGGAGGCGGGGCTGCTAGGTGACCCAAGTTACTCAATGCAAACTTGGCTGATGACGTCCCCTCTGTGGCATTCACTTACAGCAGTGGCACAAAATACAACATGGGCAGGTCTCTGTCAGATGCACGCCACTGACTACATAAAGCAACAGTTCTGAATCCTTGATAGGTTAGGTGTGCAAAGTTTCAAGCATTATCATGGTCTGCTGCACTCTTCAGAACCTCGGCATTGAAAGAGGCATCTACATGGAGCCCCTTGGTGTGAGCCCTCTGATGAACAGCTGGAGGATGCCATTATGGAGTCTAAAAGAAAAACAGAAAGGCAGAGTATTATTTAAATGGTCGTCGTCATACGTGTCTTCACACTGTTCCCTTTGGGGAACTGTATGAAGTGGTGGAAGGATTTCTGGCCGCGATTAACGCTCCTTCCGTGACCGTAACCATCTTCGTACCAGCCATTATGGTGGGTAGTCCCATGGCGGGAGGGTTTTACGGGCTCCCACAACCCATACGAGGGGGGGGGGGGCCACCCACGCCCACACCCACGGACACAAGTATCCCACTGGATGTCAACCCAGAATTTAGAGCCGGAGCTCCGACTCCATTTAGCCGGGACTATCTGGAGCGGGGTTCGAAACCCTACGCCTTCGGGCCCAGCGGCGGGGATGCTACCGCTACGCCAAAGGCCCACTCCATTTAAATGGTGAGAGATTGGGATATGTTGATGTACAGAGGGACTTGGGTGTCCTTGTACACCAGTCAATGAAAGCAAACATGCAGGTGCAGCAAGCAGTTAGGAAGGCAAATGGTATGTTGGCCTTCATTGCAAGAGGATTTGAGTACAGGAGCAAGGATGTCCTACTACAGTTATACAGGGCCTTGGGTGAGACCACACCTGGAGTACTGTGTGCAGTTTTGGTCTCCTTACCTAAGAAAGGATACACTTGCCATAGAGGGAGTGCAGCGAAGGTTCACCAGACTGATTCCTGGGATGGCAGGACTGTCATATGAGGAGAGATTGGGTCGACTAGGCTTGTATTCACTAGAGTTTAGAAGAATGAGAGGGGATCTCATTGAAACGTATAAAATTCTGACAGGGCTACACAGACTGGATGCAGGGAGGATGTTTCCCCTGGCTGGGGGGTCTAGAACGAGGGGGTCACAGTCTCCGGATACTGGGTAGGACATTTAGGACTGAGATGAGGAGAAATTTCTTCACTCAGAGGGTGGTGAACCTGTGGAATTCTCTACCACAGAAGGCTGTGGAGGCCAAGTCACTGAATATATTTAAGAAGGAGATAGATAGATTTCTCGACACAAAAGGCATCAAAGGGTATGGGGAGAGAGCGGGAATATAGTATTGAGATAGAGGATCAGCCATGATCATATTGAATGGCGGAGCAGGCTCGAAGGGCCGAATGGCCTACTCCTGCTCCTATTTTTCTATTTCTATGTTTCTGAAGAAGCAGAGGCTTGTATTCCCTTGAATATAGAGGTGATCTAATTGAGGTGTTTAAGACGAGCAAAGGAATTGATAGGCTAGATAGAGAGAAACTATTTCCTCTAGTGGGGTGTCCAGAACAAGGGGGAATAAACTTGAACTTAGAGCTAGGCCGTTCAGAAAGCACTTATTTACACAAAGGTTAGCGGAAACCTGGAACTCTCGCCCCACAAATGCTGTTGAGGCTGGGGGTCAATTGAAAATTTCAAACCTGAGATTGATAGATTTTTGTTAGGCAAGGGTTATAGAACCAAGGCATGTAGGTGGAGTTAAGATACAGATCAACCACGATCTAATTGAACGGCGGATCAGGCTCGAGAGGCTGAATGGCCTATTCCTGTTCCGATGTTCCTGGAATGCAGTAGAGCAAGTACCATTGGCAGCTGCACGTGCCATTCAACAGACCTTGATGGCTTATTCCTTCAAGCGAGAGCTGGACCTGTTTCTGGCTGGGGCGGAGATCACCTCTTACAGAAGGCAGGTACTGCAGGCAATGCAGGGCCAGAGTGATCTCCTGGTCTAGTTTCGATCGCCTAGATGGGTCGGAGAAAAATTTCCCAGATTTTTTCCCCTCAAATTGACCTGGGTTTATTTCTGGGTTTTTGCATCTCCCAGGAGATCACTGGTTCTGGGTGGGGTGGAGAGTGTAGATATTATGATAAACAAGGTATCGCACTTGTGTGGGGCAGAGTGGATGGACCAATCGGTCTTTACCTGTCCGTCGTTGTTCGTATTTTCGATACTTTTTTCGAATGCTGCCTCTGCACACCTCCCATTTCAAGTGCTCCCGATATCTTTCCCTTTGCTTGTGAACGAATAAATATTTCCCAACATTCCCAATACCATTGGTGAAGATATTAAAGGTCTGGGCTTGTAGAGCGAGACTTCAGCGGAGTGTGGTAATCTCTTGCTGGGAGTTGTGACTGAGGAGAGTACTAATCAGTGTCTATGTATACACGTGTGGTACTTCTGTATAAATCTCCAGTATATTATGTTGTGTTTTTATCTGTGTTCCACGAATACTTACTAACATCTGTAGTATCTTATTTGGATTCAAAGTTGTAAGTCAGATTAGTTGAGAGAACAGATTCCTTATAGATAGGGTCTAGTTACGGTATAATTAGAGGGCAATTGGGGTAATTGAAAGACATGTAAGAATTTGCAATAATTTACAGTTCTGAAGATCAATTTTTTTGATTAAAGAATCCCTGGGCGTAGTGCTTTTAAATTTCCAGGGATATAAATGGCTGTCGCACCACATGGCCGAAGACAAAAGAGGCTTGGAATGCAGCTTTCTGTGTCTGGAAGTAAGGTTCAATGAAGACAAAGGACAATGCTTTGTTTACAAAGCAATTGAATGCTATTAGCATTTGTTTGTGTATCGAGTGGATACATCTAAACTGCAGAAGAGACTTTTGTATCTTGAATGGGAAACGTTTAAGATTTGAATGGGTTTTAAATCACCCAGCACTGGACAATAGGGCTGTTGCATTCTCTTTGTTTCAGCCCAGGGAGCTCCGGAAGACACATTAACCCAGTCTAACCACTTTGAGTTAGCCAATCACAGCTTTCTCTTGTGTATTGGACCCTTTGGGTGGGGAATTTTGCACACAGCCCTTGCAAGGCAGGACGGCAGGGGCCTCACCAGGTATAAAGATAGATGCTGAGAAGCTAGCTCTCTCTCTTACTTCGCTGGACCACAGGTGAGCAGGGTGTTCTGACTCCTCAGCAAAGCAACCTAGCAGGAGTGTGGGGGATGGTGATTTAAGGGAATTGCTAAGATTGTTTAAATAACATTGTAGCCATTGTATCCCTCGTTTTCGCCGCCTGCAACCCCGTTATATAGTTTTACTGTAATTACTGTGTTCGTGTGCCATAGTTTATTCTTTGGATTGTAGTTTATTTAGGTAATAAAACTGGAATTTTCTCTCATCCAAATCACTTGTTCCGTTTTAAAATAATTAATTATAAGTTCCTCCACTCAGAACTAGAGGAGGGGTAGCGATTCGGAACCGGTGTTTGTAAATTGGTCTGAGTGCAGGCAAAGGCTGCAAGACCAGGAAAATTACTTTAAACCAGTTTAAAGAAGCCCCCAACCCTTACAGACAGGTGTAGGTAGTAACGGAGTTGTCAGGTGACTTAATTTTGAATTTACTGGTGAGGATATAAAGGTTCTGGGCGTGTAATATGAAGCTGAGTGAGATTTCAGTGGAGTGTGACTTGAGCAGAGTCTCTTACTGGGAGTTAGGACTGGTTGGGAATAAATTGTATACTACTTGTTCTGCCTATTTGCTTTTGCTTTTTATTTCCTCTGTTTTATTCACAGATTTCCTGTAGGATAAGGATGGTGAACCCTGGGTCCCAAAGAAAAGGAAAACCAATGTTTGATGCCCTTCGGACCGACCTTCGGCAGGTCCTTCCATAAAACTCTGCAAGCATCCTCGCTGGACGGATCTGCAGAGAACAGAGCCTTGTAATAGGCTCGGGCCCAGGCATTGATGCCCTCTGGATCCGAGACTAGAGATCCGTCATCGGCCAGCAGCCCCAAGAGCTGCTTACGGTCCCCCCACCCCCTGTCTTTTTTCCAACGAGTAGAAGGGGGAGCCACGGTCCTGGTTCTGGAGGAGCCGGATCCATGACATGAACATTCCACGATCTGCAGGTCCTTCAGTGCGCTCTTCTTCTCTTCGTACACCTCCGCAGGGCCGGGTCTTTGACTTGACCGAGACGGGACTCCAGGCCGAACACCTCCTTCTCCAAACGCCCGACCCGGGCCTTCCGTCTCTTGGTCAACCCCCTCGCATGCTACTTTGCCCACGTCCCAGCGTAGCCTCAAGGAGGGGAAACCCCCCCCTGCTTTCTTCTCCAGTCGGCTCAGAACCAATGGAACAAATCCCGGAACCGCTTGTCCTCCAGCAGCAGGTTGTTAAATGCCAGTATGCGGACCCCACCCGTCCTTGGAGTGGAGCGAGCTCCGCCTACACCAGGTGGTGGTCTGAGCATGGCACCAGCCGCATGGAAGCTGCTGGAATGCGGGAAACATACGCCCACCTGGGAAATGTAAAGACGGTCGATTCTGGACCTTCCTCCTCCTCCAGACTTCACGAGTGAAAGCGCTGGAGTTGGGATGGAGATTTTGCCACACGTCGTAGGACACACGATGCTCCCCCTCCTCCCCGCCGGAGGCCACGATGACATTAGCCCCCGACGTCGACCATGCATCTGCCTGTTCTGACGCGTGGGGGGAGGGGTGGCGCCAACCTTGGCTGTTTTAGCAGCCTGAGAGGCGGGGTAGTTTTTACTTACATGCCCCACCTCCCTACAGGCATGGCACCGCACACCATCCGACGTCCAGAAGGCGCAGTAGGCTGGTCTCCCTGAAGCCGAGCAGGGTGGGTGTTATCCCCGACCCCAGTAGATGTAGGTTGGGCAGGAGGAGCTCACTGGGGATAATGGAGCTGGATGTTGGATATTACAATTTGCTGCACGGTGGCCTCAAGAGGATCCACCGGCAGGAAGGTCCTGCCCACTGTGAGCCCTTTGTTGAGGGCCAGGAACACTGCCCGCTCAGACCTCAGGAAGAACATAACCTTCTCGTACATTTCCGAAGCGGTTACAATGGCTGAAGTGCTGACAGCCCCCGCCATGGCTTTTACGCATGCCTCGCTCATCATGTTGGGGTGAGTGTAGCTTTTGACCCCATGTTTTTTTAGTTATTAGTGTGAAAGGTGATGGGGCAGCAGGAGTAGCTGTAGCTGCCACACCCGCATACATCCTTGCTGGCCCCGTCACTGGCGAAGATAGAGTCGCCATTGAAGGGTTGTTATTTTAAGGGCTACACTCACGCCAAGTCTTAGGCCTGATGTTAGAAATGATTAAGGCCTAGGTTTTTTTTCCCCTTGAACAGAGGGGTTTTCAAAGGGAAAACTCACCTCTCCCTTTGTTGTAAAGATGGGAAAGGGGATTTCTCCCCTTTGTTCAATATTAAACTAAGAAAATAAATTAACAAAATTAGGAGAGGTTGCCTCTCAGAGAGATCGATCACGCTGAAGCTCGGTGGGTGGGTGTTTGCAGGGGTGCACTTTCTGATGGGATTTAAAGTCTATTATGATCTACCTGGTAGAGGGGGGGGAAGATATCGTCACCCAGGATAGCTGGAACTGCACAGGCCACCAGGTCTTCTCGCTGGGATTTAAAGGAAACTTCACCCAGGCAGCTCCAGCTGTCCCGGGCCAGGCAATGGGGGAGGGGTTTTAATTAATAGTGTTTGTAGCCTAATTATTATCACACAAGCAACACGATCTCCCAGCCTTTTTCTTCTTTCCTCCCCCTCTTTCCCCCCCCCCTTACAGGTAATAGTCTTTTATGTCAAAGGTGCACCAGGAAACCCACCTCTTGATTCTGTAGAATGTTGGTCTGAGAAGATGTTGTTTCTTGCAGTTCTGTTGTAGTGTTCTCTCTCTCTCTCTCTCTCTCTCTCTCTCTCTCACACATACACTCATATCCCAAGATGGAGAGCAGCAAGAAAGCAATTAGGGAAAGCAAAGCACAATTGCTCCCATCAGATCTTTTCCCTCCTTCTCTCCGGTCTCCGCAGCAGCAGCAACATACCTCCGCCTCTCACACCAACTACAAGGTGAAACTCACAGGTAAAGAGATCTGTCTCAGCACCTACAGCTCAGGCTATCTGGGTTCAAGTGGACCAAGCTGATGGGCAGCGACTAATTATTGGTAACTGTTAGGCCCCCAGGTCGGACAGTTGAACATGATGAGTTATTATGGAAACAGATTGCAAACTCTTTCAATATAAAATGCCACCGTTTGAGTGATTTTAATTTTCCTGAAATTCAGTGGCACAATGGTTTACCCGCTGTTGTGGCGGGAAGTGCAGCTGAAAAATTTGTTGGGAATATACAAGGCTATTTCCTGAAGTAACCTGGAATAATCATATATTGGATCTAGTGTTTAGTATTGAACCTGACCTCGTATCGGGCCTCCATGTGGGGGAACATCTGGCCAGTGATCACAACATTATACAGTTTCTATTGGCTAGTAGAACTAAAGGTACTGAGAATCCGCAACTTGTACCAGATTTCAGAAAAGCAAACTTCGCTAAAATGGCAGACGATTCGGAACGGGTGGTGATGAAACCGGTGTAGGATACAAATGGAAAGTTTTTAAGAACAAAATTAAAAAATGTGGAAAACAAATATATACCCAAAGTCAAAAGAAGGAAGTGTGGTAAGAAAAAACCAAGGCAGCTGACTGGTTATGTACAAAGACTAATAAGATGTAAACAGAAATGTTTTTATAAATTAAGGACATTTAATACGCAACTAAACAGAGTTGAGTACAAGGGACAACTAAAGAAAATGAAGGCTGCTATTAGATCAGCAAAAAGGATCATGGAAAATAGGATCGTAGACAACTGTGGAAGTAACGGGAAAAGCTTTTTCAGTTATGTGAAGAGTCAGAGAACTGTCAAAGACCGTATTGGGCCATTGAAGGATGTTCAAGGACAGGTTACAAGGGACTCACTGGGTATGGCAGAAATATTAAATGAGTACTTTGCATCGGTCTTCACCCTCGAAGATGATGCTCAACTATTAGAATTTAATAATACTACTAACAAAACTAGTAAGATTAACATAGATGAACATATTGTTTGGAAAGAATTAAGAACTTGAAAATAGATAGAGCCGCCGGGCCGGAGGATATCCACCCGAGCGTCCTCGGGGAGATGGGGCATGTTCTGTCCGAGCCCCTAGCCTGTATTTTTATAGCTCACTGCACTCTGGAATGGTTCCTATAGACTGGAAGAAGGCTAATGTAGTCTCCATCTTTAAAAAAGGTGATGAGCCAGACCTGGGTAACTATAGGCCCATTAGTTTAACATCAGTAATAGGTAAGATGCTTGAGGGAATCATTAGGGATGCAATATATGAATGCTTGGATAGAGAAGGACATATTGGGGACACCAAACATGACTTCTAAAAAGGTCATGTCTTACAAATCAAATTGTATTTTTTGAAGTTGGTGGATGAGGGAAGTCCAATAGCTATTGGGCCAACATTTGCAATTGGAGCCTTCCCGTGGGCGGATGCCTCCGACCTGTAAAAAATCTACGCATTAACCTGGTGGCCCGGGAGGTATGGAGGCTTGCGATCCAGGGCTTCTCTGGGTACGTGTGGGCAGAGGCCCACGTATCTCGGGGGCGCAGGCGGTTCGCAAGCGCCCCTGGGATCACGTGGGCCGGCCCAACCAATAAAAGAAGGGAATCCCCGTTCATGCATGTGGGAGCTGCGTATGTACGGAATCTCAAAGTATCAATGGCGATCACTTAAAAAATACACAAACACATGAAATAAATAAAAACATTACGGGCAGGATTTTCATTCAGGAGTCCGGTTGGAGGCGGAGATGCGGCCAATCCACACGATTTTTAACTTGATTGACCTTGTTGAGCCCGCCCAGCGGGCTCAGCAGGCCAATTAAGGGCCACCTGGCAACAGGTGACGTCACAGACTGAAATTTCATCTGTCAAGAGGCTTTGACAGATGAAATATCACTGTTTGAAAGCTGTTTGAAGCTGTCAAACACTGACGCTCTTACTTCTAACCTGAGTCCTTCTCCACAGACTCAGTTAGAGATCTCTCCTGCACAGAAAGCTGAAGGCTGTCACTTTTGACAGCTCGCGGCCATTCTGCTTTCTGTGCCGGTGAGATGAGGGACTCCCGAGACCTGAAGGAAGGAAGGCTGAAAAGGTCATTTAAACTTCTTTAATCACTTTAGACACACCAAACGCACTTACCTCTGCACTCATGCACCCATCACTCACCTGAACACCGGACATCTTGACCCCTCCAAGCCCTTCATCCCGACGGTCCGCCTCCTCTAACTTGGCGTGGTTTGGAGCCGTCGGGAATCCCACACTTCAACCTTAAAAATAGGGATTAGGCTAAAAACTGCCTGTTAAAGTTAATTGGCACTAATCCCTTCCCGCCTCGGGTAGGCGGGTCCCAGTGCGGGGCAGGTACCCGCCTCCTTTGAAACTGGCATGGAGGCGGGTTTGGGTGCGGGATGGGGTCGGGACCCCTGATTTCAGGATTTTAATATTCCCCCCCCCCCCACGCCTCCAATCCCGACTCCACGGCACAATGAAAATCCTGCCCTACATATATAAAATTAATTAAAATGCCATTTCATTAAATATTTGAAACATTTAATTTTTGGGAAGAAATTTATGTTTTAACAGGGTTTTTAATGTATAAATGAGTGATAAAATGTTATTTTTCTCTTTTTTAAAACTCTTATGCTGGTCAAAGCAGGCCTTACACCTGCTTTTACCAGGTGTAAGAATTTCACGGGCATTCAGCGGGCGGAGGTTGGGCAAATAGCGCAACTCTCCACCCACAGAGACCCTTCTCCCATGGATGCGGAGCATTCTTGACAGATCGCAAGTGCTGGGCTTCTGTGCATGCGCTTCGCATGCCTCAACTCGGAACTTGCGCGGCCCCTACGGGCGCGAGTGCACCTCGTACGCGCCCGTAGGTGTCGCAAAATACGTCCCAACTCCCCAAAAGCTTTTGCTAAGGTACCGCACAAGAGGCTTCTCTCTAAGATCGAAGCCTTTGGTATTAGTGGTAATATATTGAGCTGGATTGAGAACTGGCTGGCAGGATGTAGACAAAAAGTAGTTCTAGATGGATTTGGATCTGTTTGGAGACAGGTCACCAGTGGTGTCCCACAGGGATCGGTGTTGGGACCGTTGCTCTTTACTATTTTTATTAATGATCTGAAAGTAGGTGTTGGGGACACAGTCTGCAAATTTGCGGATGATACCTGTTCGCAGTCAACCTCCTTTTGGCTCTGGTTCACAACAACACGTTTCGAGCAAACCCGAGACTTCATGGTGGAGTATACGGGACAGACTTTATTGATGCACAGTAAAGGTGATCAGTCTTAACTGTAAACAGAGTGGCTTTTCGGTTACAAGTTCTATCTTTCGAGTACACTCTGACAAACTGTTGAAAAACCATGCTCCTTTATAAACCATATTTTGACTACATCAAAAGAAAGTGTCATCGATAAGCCTGTATGCTGTATCTATTTCCCAAATCCTTTGAAAACAGAATATTTATGTAAACAGTTTGCAATTGTTTACCTCAGACCGACTTCCCCCCCCCCAACCACACGAGACTTTGACGTAACATTTGCTAGCGTCTTTGAAGTAACAGCTACGCTAACTGCTATCTGTAGCTAATGGATTCCTCCTACCCATGTTTATTACCCATAAACTAAACCACACGAGTGGCGTCATTACTTACACTTATTCCCTTACGCAAGCACTTCAAATCTGAGAAAACAAGCAATGCATTCCTTTTACGACATTTCAAAGTCATCCCATTTATATCTTGGAAAGCCTGTTAATCCAGGATACAAAGAAGTTTGACTGTTAAACTTTAACTCCCCAAGATGTCCAACGCACATCTCTCCAGGATGTCCAACAATACCAAGATCTGTGCAAGTAGATGATGCTCGTCTGCTTCAGGCAGATATTAATGTGTTGGGAGATTGGACTCATGACTGGAAAATGATGTATATAAGTGCAGTGTTATGCATGTGGGCAGGGCAAATGCTCAACATTCATACACCCTTCAGGGAAAAGCATTAAAAAGGTGGAGACAGAAAAAGATTTGGGCATTCTAGTGCATACATCCTTAAAGGTACATGAGTAATTCTATGAAGTGATAGAGCAAATAGGGTGTTGGGGTGTAGCCATTGTAGGACATGTGGATTTATCCCTCGCCCCGTCCAACAGGTTATAGAGTTCGGACTTGAGACTTATGAGAAATTACACCAGACACGCGGGTTCTGCCTTTAACATTTTATTGTTTCTAAGGCAAATTCAAAACCCCAACCACTATTCGAGCAGTTCACCAATAATGTTACAGAAAATCATACATACAACCACCCGCAGGCGATCAGTCCAGCATTGATTGTAGGTCAAGTCCTTCTGACTGCGGCTCTTCACCTTTCGACTGTAGCTCTTCACCTTCCGACTGCGGCTCTTCACCTTCCGACTGAGGCTCTTCACCTTCCGACTGAGGCTCTTCACCTTCCGACTGAGACTCTTCACCTTCCGACTGCGGCTCTTCACCTTCCGACTGAGACTCTTCACCTTCCGACTGAGACTCTTCACCTTCCGACTGAGGCTCTTCACCTTCCGACTGCAGCTCTTCACCTTCCGACTGAGGCTCTTCACCTTTCGACTGAGGCTCCTCACCTTCCGACTGCGGCTCTTCAGCTTCCGACTGCGGCTCTTCACCTTCCGACTGAGGCTCTTCACCTTCCGACTGAGACTCTTCACCTTCCGACTGAGGCTCTTCACCTTCCGACTGAGGCTCTTCACCTTCCGACTGAGACTCTTCACCTTCCGACTGAGGCTCTTCACCTTCCGACTGAGGCTCTTCACCTTCCGACTGAGACTCTTCACCTTCCGACTGCGGCTCTTCACCTTCCGACTGAGGCTCTTCACCTTCCGACTGAGGCTCTTCACCTTCCGACTGAGACTCTTCACCTTCTGACTGAGGCTCTTCACCTTCCGACTGAGACTCTTCACCTTCCGACTGAGGCTCTTCACCTTCCGACTGAGGCTCTTCACCTTCCGACTGAGATTCTTCACCTTCCGACTGAGGCTCTTCACCTTCCGACTGAGGCTCTTCACCTTCCGACTGCGGCTCTTCACCTTCCGACTGAGGCTCTTCACCTTCCGACTGAGGCTCTTCACCTTCCGACTGAGGCTCTTCACCTTCCGACTGAGGCTCTTCACCTTCCGACTGAGGCTCTTCACCTTCCGACTGAGGCTCTTCACCTTCCGACTGAGGCTCTTCACCTTCCGACTGAGACTCTTCACCTTCTGACTGAGGCTCTTCACCTTCCGACTGCGGCTCTTCACCTTCCGACTGAGACTCTTCACCTTCCGACTGAGACTCTTCACCTTCCGACTGAGACTCTTCACCTTCCGACTGAGGCTCTTCACCTTCCGACTGAGGATCTTCACCTTCCGACTGAGGCTCCTCACCTTCCGACTGAGACTCTTCACCTTCCGACTGAGGCTCTTCACCTTCCGACTGAGGATCTTCACCTTCCGACTGAGGCTCCTCACCTTCCGACTGAGACTCTTCACCTTCCGACTGAGGCTCTTCACCTTCCGACTGAGGCTCTTCACCTTCCGACTGAGGCTCTTCACCTTCCGACTGCGGCTCTTCACCTTCCGACCGCGGCTCTCTGAGTTGAGATGATCAGCCGGGCCCCTCCTTCTGACTGCAGTGCCGATATTTTTTGTCACTGGTTTTTATACAGTTTTCCTTGTTTTTTCCAGTAAATCAATCATTCAGAAATGGTGAACTGTTCCTTTAATGTTCGACATGAGTTGTTTGAGCTGTCAAACTTTCACACTCACACATCCTGTGTGGCTATCCATTAGTTGCCTTTATCAAAGCCCAACATTGTCCATTCACTCAAAGTTTACAAAAGTGACACAACACCACTCGGTTACAGGCCATGTGTTACGTCGTATCCTGCATTGCAAAACGTCAAAGGTTTGACTCCTCCCCTTTAGTCACCAAAAATCATTCTACAATCTTGTAACCTACTTGTTGTAGACACGATCTTGCAAATCTAAGGGGGTTTGTTTATCTCTGTTGTCTATGACTACCCCTACAGTTACAACCATGTTTGCTGCCTTTTAGTAAAGCACATCAAAGCACATTCCATGTCCACTTATCAGTGAAAGGCCACCTGTTACAACTCTATTTCACTTTGAAAAAAACCTTTTGGCCTGGCAAAGCATTTTAATATATACCAAAATTAAAAATTAAGGGTCAATTAAGCATAAGACGAGGCATACTGTTTTGTCCTTGTACAAGACCTTAGTCAGGCCGCACTTGGAATACTGGGTCCAGTTTTGGTCATCTCACATGGTGGGTGATATTGAGGCTTTGGAAAGAGTGCAGAGGAGGAGCCACTAGACTAATTCCCAGTCTAAAGCATCTCCGTTATCAAGATAGGCTAAAAGAGTTGGGACTCTACACTTTAGAGAAGCGTAGACTTAGAGGTGATCTGATTGCGGTTTATAAGATAATGGCCCAGAAATTCGGGTCCCAACACGTGAGTACGCACGGGGTACTCACGTGTAGGCCCAACAAAAGTGCCGGTTTCCTGCATGCACTGCGCATGTGCGGGAAACCGGCACTTCCGTTCCCCTGAAAGAAGGGGTTGACAGGTTGAACGCGTGCACTGGAGAGGCAGCGTGTGCGCATCGAACTTCGTTTTTTTTCCAGCTTTCTCCGGGAGGGTGTCTCCAGCAGTTACACTTTTAAAAAGCAGGCGCAAGGCCTGCTTTTAACAAGGTAAGTGGTGAATTAATTAAAATTAAAACATTTTTTCCACAGGTTTATTATTTTTAAATACTTTAAAGAAATGTAAGTTTATTTTTAGCCCTGTTAGAAAATGTAATGAATTTTTTCAAAATTTTAAATTATTGTTTAAAATAGTTATTTCATGCAATTTATAGTTTATTTTAAAAATGTGATGTTTAAAAAAAATTTTATTTGAGGTTTTAGTGATGTTTTGGGGCTTATAGTATTTATAGGTTTGACAGCCCTTCCTGTCAAACTTATGACATGTCCCACGTGATCCCAGGGGACGCATCAAACTAACTGCGCCCCTGGGATACGCAAGCACTGCGCGCCGGCAGTTGGGAGGAGGCCCAGGATCGGAATCCCATGCGGGCCCACAGCACAACGGCCGGCGCGCTAGGTAAGTGCAGGTCAGGGGCTTGCACCCGCGGGAAGCCCCCGACCCGAATTTCTGGGCCATTGAAGGGAATAGATTATATTCCAGTTGACAGTTTGTTTCGATTAAATAGGTTAGGGAGGACCAGGGGTCACAAATTTAAGTTGTATAAGGCCGGATCTCGGTTAGATGTCAGGAGGCGGTTCTTTTCCCCGAGAATAGTGGGCCTCTGGAACAGGCTGCCGTCTCGTGCGGTGGAGGCTGATTCACTGAATTCCTTCAAGCGAGAGCTGGACCTGTTTCTGGCTGGGGCGGAGATCACCTCTTACAGAAGATAGGTACTGCAGGGAATTATCAGGGCCAGAGCGATCTCCTGGGCTAGTCTCGATCGCCTGGGGGGAGGCACGGAGAGGAATTTCCCACATTTTTTTTGCCAAATTAGCCTGGGTTTAAAAATTTTTTTTGCCTGTCGGTGATCACGTGGTGTCGGGTGAGGTGGGGAGTGTATATATTGTGATGCACAAGGTATCGCAATTGTGTGGGACAGGCTCGACGGACCAGAAGGTCTTTACCCAGTCAGTCGTTGTTCGTATTGCCTCAGTCCATAAGGCAGACCATTCCTCTCTAATGCATATAATGGCCCAGAAATTCGTGTCGGGGGCTTCCCGCGGGTGCAAGCCCCCGACCTACACTTACCTAGCGCGCCGGCAGTTGAGGCCTGGGCCTGTGTGGATTGCCTGTCTGTGGCCCGGTCCAGCTCCCGGAGCGGTGTGCTTACGTGACCCAGCGGCGTACTTAGTGCGATGCGTCGGCTGGGATCACGTGAGCACTGGGCAACCAATCGGAGGAGGGAAAAGTCCATTCATGAGTTTGACAGAAAGAACTGTCAAACTCATGAAAACTCCGGGCGCCCAAAACAGTACTTAACCTTAAAATAAATTTGAAAAAAAATCACACTATTTAAATCAACTATAAATAACATTAAATAACTATTTTAAACAATAATTTAAATTTTTGAAAAAAATAATTTTATAAAAAATCGGGGCTAAAAATACACTTACCTTACTGTAAAGTATTTAAAAATAATAAACCTGTGGAAAAAATGTTCTAATTTTAATTAATTGACCACTTACCTTTTAAAATGAAGTCCTTACGCCTGGTTTTTAGATGTGCAAAAAGTAGAGCCCTTCACGCGCGGGCAAACATGTAAAAAAAGAGGAAGTTCAACGCGCTCGCGCAGACTCCTGAACCCCTTGGTTCAGGGGATCGGAAATGCCAGTTTCCCGCGCATGCGTAGTGCATGCAAGAAACCGGCACTTCCATTGGGTCCATGCATGAGTACTCCGTCCGTACTCACGCGTTGGGACCCGAATTTCTGGGCCATTGTTCCCAAGCCGCCAAGTAACAAACTGCACGCGAAGGCTGCTAAGGCAAGGCAAACCTTGTTGAATCCGTGTGTTAATGGAGACACGGAATGCAGGAGTTGATTTAACAAGTGTTTACTGAACACAGTCTGGAGGTGAACTAACTATACAAGACGCTATACAGGCTTATATACCCGAGTGGTCACTACTGGTACTACAGTATACAGGGGCTTCAAAAAAACATAGTTCCTCTTAAAGGTACATACACTACAATTCCTCCCCTTTTAGATAAATAGTACATAACATTTTAAGTAATCATTAATTAACATTTTTACAAGAACAATAATCTACACATTTGCTGAAGTTAATCAATTACAAATTCAGTCTCTCTGGAGGCTTCCTGACTCGGTCCGGATAACGCCTCGGTGGTGTAGTAGGTTTCGGTGGTGTAGTAGGTTCTTTTGGCAAGGTCGATTCGGCTTGAATGCCAGTGTCGGGTTCATCTGGTTCCAGTATCACCGGATCGGAGGTAGATACTATGGGTATCTCTGCTTCATCATTAGGCATATAGAGTTGTGGTGTAGGTTGTCCCTTTTCGGATGACTCTATGATCTGGTCAGCATGGTGCCTTATTATGCTTTCTCCAATGTCCACGGTATACATCAGCGGTCCTAGTCGTGTGCAAATAGTTCCAGGCTGCCATTTCTCGGTACGGTAGTCCCGGGCCAAAACTTGTTGACCTATCTGGAAGGTTCTAGTTGGCCTTTCATTCATGCCTTGAAATTGTCGGTTCTCTACATCCCTTCTGATGTTTGGTTTGATCAAATCCAGCCGGCATCTTAGTCTTCTATTGAAAAACATCATGGCGGGGGTTTGGTTTGTAACCACATGTGTTGCATTCCTGTACGCAAACAAGAAGTTATCTACCTTATGTTGTAGATTTATGTCTTCATTACCCATGGCCTTTATGGCCTTCTTGAAGGTCTGGACAAACCTTTCAGCTAATCCATTGGTGGCGGGATGGTATGGGGCGGACGTGTAGTGCTTAACCCCATTGTTTTTTAAGAACTTCCTGAATTCTTCGGATACAAATTGCGGTCCATTATCAGAACAGATCTGTTCAGGCAGCCCATTCCTGGCGAATATGGTCCTTAATACTGTGATGGTTTTTTCCGTGGTGGTGGAGGACATCTTTATTACCTCCGGCCACTTGGAGTGTGCGTCAACCGCGATTAAGAACATTGAGTCCATAAATGGACCAGCAAAGTCGATATGTACCCTTTGCCATGGAGATGAGGGCCACTCCCATGGATGTAGAGGGGCTTGTGGTGGGCGTTTTGGACCTTCTGGCATCCTAGACAGCTCTTGGTCATTTCTTCGATGTCTCCATCGATACCTGGCCACCACACAAACGCTCTGACTAAGTTCTTCATTTTCACTCCACCCAGATGCCCCTCGTGAAGCTCCTTTAGCACTTTATCCTGGAGTTTGGGTGGAATCACCACTCTGGATCCACACATCAAGGTTCCTCGGCACACTGACAGCTGTTCTCTTCTTTGCGAGAATGCTGGCAACAGTGGTTCACCATGTGCTGGCCATCCCTTCACCGTTAAATCGTAGACTCATGAGAGAGTCGGGTCATTTCTCGTTTCCTTTTTAATGGTAGAATTTGTCACTGGTAGACATTCCACTATGGTCGAGTGGAATATCTCCACTGGGTCCACTGTAGGTGCCTCTTCTACCGTTGACAACGGTAGGCACGATAAACCGTCAGCATTCCCATGCTGTTTTGTTCCTTTGTATTCTATGTCATATTGGTGTGCCCCTAGGAAAAGGGACCACCTCTGTAGCCTTTGCGCTGTCATAATGGGAACGCCCTTTTTAGGGTTGAATATGGAGACGAGGGGTTGATGGTCAGTCAACAAGGTAAATTTTTGTCCGTGTAGGTAATGGTTGAATTTCTTCACCCCCCCACACCAGGCTGAGTGCCTTCCTGCCGATCTGGGCATAGTTACGCTCAGCTGAGTTCAATGAGCGTGACGCAAAAGCTATCGGCCGCTCCGAGCCATCAGGGAATCTATGCGATAATACCGCTCCCACGCCATAAGGGGATGCATCGCACGCCAGTCTGATTGGCAGTGATGGGTTGTGATGAGCCAACACTTCCTTGGACGTGATCAAGCCTTTGCATTTATGGAAGGCACGTTTACAGTCTTCGCTCCATTTCCAAATTACTCCCGTTTGTAGCAGTGCGTTAAGAGGGTGCAGAACCGTTGACAAGTTCGGTAAAAATTTATGATAGTAATTTATTAATCCCAGGAATGACCTTAATTGTGAGACATTTTCAGGTGCTGGGGCTTTTACGACCGCTTCAATTTTTTCAGGTGACTTATGCAACCCTTCTTCGTTAATGACATGTCCACAATATGATATTTGTTTCTGGAAAAATTCGCACTTGGGGCGATTTGCTCGTAGGCCCCGTTCTCTCAACCTCGTGTGCACCTGCTCCAAATTGGCAAGGTGCTCGTTGTTGTTTTCTCCTGTTACAAGGATGTCGTCTAGGTAGCATTGAGTCCCTGGAATCCCTTGCAGGACTTGCTCCATAGCTCTTTGCCAGATAGCTGGAGCTGATGCTACTCCGAAAACCAGCCGATTGTACTGGTACAGGCCTTTGTGTGTGTTTATCGTGAGATACTTTTTAGAGGCCTCCTCAACCTCCATCTGTAGATATGCCTGTGCCAAGTCAATTTTGGTGAAACGTTTCCCTCCGGATAGTGAGGCGAAAATATCTTCTATCCTCGGAAGAGGATACTGTATCGTGTGAAGAACCGGGCTTACAGTCACCTTGAAGTCCCCACAGATGCAAATTTTTCTCTGTTCTTCAGATTTATCATTATTCAACGTTTTCTTCATGACCGGGATGATGGGTGTTGCCCACTCGCTCCAATCTACCTTGGATAACACGCCTGCTTTTTCCAAATTCTCCAGCTCTGCCTCGACTGCTGGACGAATTGCGTATGGCACCGGCCTTGCCTTAAAAACTTGGGAATTGCCGCATCTTCCACTTTTATTGAGGCGGTGGCGCCTTTCAGGGTTCCTAGTTCCTGTTGAAACACTTCTTTGGCGTTAGCCAAGATTTCTTTTAATCGTCCAGGTATGACGTCATCATCATTTTTTTTCTTACTGGTCACCGTCAGTGCCTGAATGGAGTGCCAGTCTAAACGTATCTTTCTGATCCATTCACGTCCCAACAACGGTGGACCACCATCTTGCAGAACATATAAATACAACTTCTGTATTTCCTTGCCGTTGTATACAACAGGCACCCTTATTTTCCCTCTGGGGTATACTTTCTGCCCCGTATATGTCTTCAAGATAATGGATGTGTCTTTCAAAGGTATATGCGGAAATAGCCGCTCGTAATCCTGTCGACTCATGACGGTCAGAGCTGATCCTGTATCTAGCTCCATTTTGACTGGGGACCCCGCTATCGTGAGGGTAACCCAAATGGTCTGGTAATCTTCTTTGGCAATTACATTACGTAATTTGAGACAGCTTAGTCTCTTGTTTCCGGAGTCGCTATCGCTCTTCTGGTCTTCGGAGCTACTGTCCGTCATCATTTGTACCTTTCTGTACTTTTCCTTATTGACCTTTTTACTGTCAGCGGATTTTTTTCCAGATTGGCATACACGTGCAATGTGTCCCATCTTTCCGCATTGCCTGCATGCTTTGTCCTTGAACCAGCAGTCCCTCTGGTCATGGGTGGATCTGCCGCAGCGATAACATCTCTCGAAACCCCGTGTCATTTCATGGGTGCCGAAGTCCTGTGGCTTTTGCTGTATCTCTGCAGCTCCTCTTGCTGCTGCTTCGTATGATACAGCCACACTGAAAGCCTTGTCCAGTGTCAAATCTTTCTCAGAAAGCAGTCTTTTCTGTGTTCCTTCGCTTAGGAGACCGCAGACGAATTTGTCTCGTAGAGAATCTGCCAGCCCTGCCCCGAATTGGCAGTGCTTTGACAGCTTTCGTAATTCGGTGAGATAATCAGCGTTACTGTCATTCTTGTGCTGATTCCTCCTGAAGAATTTGAATCATTCCGCTATCAGCAGCGGTGTTGGGTTTAAGTGCTCCTGTAGGGTATCAACAATCTCCTTAAAATTCTTGTCCATCGGTTTGGCTGGAGTGATCAAGTTTCGTAACAGCCCGTATGTCCTTGCGCCCATCAGATTTAGAAGTACCGATGCCTTTTTATCATCCGCTACTTCATTCGCCTTGCAATATACCTCCACTCTTTCCACATATGTGGTCCAATCCTCTATATCACTATCGAAAGCAGTAATATTGCCAGTCTTAGGCATCCTGAAAATCAAAAATGGCGCCTCCCGCGCTTTTCCTTCTTCCCTGCCGAGTCAAGATGGCGCCTCCCACGCTTTCCCGCCGCTGCTGCTGCTGCCAACGCTGTTCTCCGCGGTTCCCGTTGCGACCTGCAGCTTTTCGCGGTATTTCTATTTTTTTTTTTTTAATTAATTTTTTTATTTACACATATATTTTAAACAGTTTCTCCGTCACTTGGAGAATCGTTCCCGTCGGACCCTCTGGGACTTTCCCCTCCCTCTGCTCGGTCCGAACGCCGACCTGCTTTGCAGCGCCGGCTGTCTCCTGAGTGCTCCACCCTCTGTCTCTGTTTGCTTCTGCTTTCCGGCTCGCTGCTCGGCCCCGCTGCAGAGCCACCCGATCGAGCCCCAGCCCGCCGCCCAGGAAGGGTCAGTGCACTTCCTGCCACCAGCCCGTTTAGCTGGTGAAACCACAGTTTTTTTTTCTTCGACCTTCGTCTGAGGAATCGATCTCCTTGCGGTGCTGCCGAATTGCAGGTAAGTTCGTTTCCAACTCGTCGCCACTGTTGAATCCGTGTGTTAATGGAGACACGGAATGCAGGAGTTGATTTAACAAGTGTTTACTGAACACAGTCTGGAGGTGAACTAACTATACAAGACGCTATACAGGCTTATATACCCGAGTGGTCACTACCGGTACTACAGTACACAGGGGCTTCAAAAAATCATAGTTCCTCTTAAAGGTACATACACTACAAACCTCATCTATTTTCCAGCCTGTACTGTGAACGTAATGTCACCACCGTGCTTCGCCCTTCCAGTAGAGTGTGGGCCATGCACCCAAAAAAAAATTAAAGGAAACATTGATTACTGGCATTTATGAATAGCACATCAGGGTATTTGACACCCAGGACTGATTCTGTCCTCGAGGTCAGTACTTAATTAACCCATACTCCCAATATAGGCCTTTATTGCAAGGGGGATGGAGTATAAAAGGAGGGATGTCTTGCTACAACTGTACAGGGCATTGGTGAGACCTCACCTGGAGTACTGTGTACAGTTTTGGTCTCCTTATTTAAGGAAGGATATATTTGCATTGGAGGCAGTTCAGAGAAGGTTCACTAGGTTGATTCCGGAGATGAGGGGTTGTCTTATGAGGAAAGGTTGAGCAGGTTGGGCCTATACTCATTGGAGTTTAGAAGAATGAGAGGGGATCTTATTGAAACATATAAGATACTGAGGGGGCTTGACAGGGTGGATGCTGAGAGGATGTTTCCCCTCGTGGGGGAATCTAGAACTCGGGGGCATAGTTTCAGGATAAGGGGTCGCCCATTTAAAACGGAGACGAGGAGGAATTTCTCCTCAGAGGATCGTGAATCTTTGGAATTCTCTTCCCCAGAGAGCTGTGGAGGCGGAGTCAGTGAATATATTCAAGGCGGAGATTGACAAATTTTTGAAAAACGGGGGAGTCGAGGGTTATGGGGAGCGGGCGGGAAAGTGGAGTTGAGGCCAAGATCAGATCAGCCATGATCTTATTGAATGGCGGAGCAGGCTCGAGGGGCCGAATGGCCTACTCCTGCTCCTATTCCTTATGTTCTTATGTTCAATGGGAGACTATGTTTTAAGGGAGTTTGGGTACGAGGGCGAGCTACAGAAGTGCAGGACTTATTTTACAACCTACGTGCACTTTGAGTACAGATTGCCACTGGGAGTGTTGGATCAGTGAATTAACTCTTTAATTTAATTCATGGATGGTTTACGTGAAATTCACACTGGTACAGCAGAGGGCATACTTTCTAAGTTGTAGCAGAGCAGAAGGAGTTTTAAATAACAACAGAAAATGCTGGAAAAACTCAGCAGGTCAGGCAACATCCGTGGAGAGAAATTTGAGTTGACGTTTCGGGTTTGACCCTTCTTCAAAACTGGAGAGAAAAGGAACTAGATCGAAGGCAGGGCTGCGATCGGACAAAAGAATAAAAGAACCAAAAGAAGTAAAAGAGAACACCTCCGTTCAGCCCGTAAGGGTGACCCCGAGCTTCCGGTCGCCTGTCATTTCAATTCACCGCTCCATTCCCACTCGGACCTCACCGTCCTTGGCCTCTTGTACTGTTCCACGGAAGCTCAACGTAAACTCGAGGAACAGCACCTCATCTTCCGATTAGGCACTCTGCAGCCTTCCGGTCTCAATATCGAGTTCAACAATTTCAGATCATAACCTCGGCCCCTATTTCATTTTTACTTATATTTTTCCACTCCTTTCCTCCCCCCCCCCTTTCCTTTTGTTTCTCTCTCACACCTGGCAGCTATCTTTTGCCCTGCCAGTACACTTTACACCTAATCCCAGCCTATTACCATCTCGTCTAGCTTCTAATCTCTTTTACTTCTTTTGGTTCTTTTATTCTTTTGTCCGATCGCAGCCCTGCCTTCGATCTAGTTCCTTTTCTCTCCAGTTTTGAAGAAGGGTCAAACCCGAAACGTCAACTCAAATTTCTCTCCACGGATGTTGCCTGACCTGCTGAGTTTTTCCAGCATTTTCTGTTGTTATTTCGGATTTCCAACATCTGCAGTATTTTGCTATCGCAGAAGGAGTTTTACTTTGCATCCAATCTGTGTTATACCAGAGGTCATTTTATGAAATCTTGTTCCTGGAGAGGGGAGTTCTGATCCGCTGCTTCCGTGCATTTCTGTCTGTTAACTTTGGTGGGTGGAAATTTGCCTGGGAGTGGGTGCCCATATTCTCAATCCGTGCATCCGGTGGGTGAGGCTCCCCACCAGAAGCACAAGTTTCATCATTACTTCTTATACATATCTTCCCTGACATAGCTTAAAATTGGAAGTATTTAAGTTAAAAAGCAGAAGAGTTTCTGGTCTCCAGCACAGATATTCCTTGACGAGCATAAGAGCCCAGAAATTGGATAAGGCCCAAAAAAACGGGCGCGGGCAGCGCGATGTGCCCACGCCCATTCAAACTGGTGCAGGCAGCATGCAAAATTTGTGCTGCCTGCTGATTATAATCATTGCAGCGCTGATCTCAGCGCTAAGGGTGCCGCTGATTGGCTTGGCGCTGAACCAGGGGGGCCAATATCGGGTGCAGTCTACTGGCCAATAAAGTTTGGCCTAGGCTGTCTGCACTCCTTAAAGGGGAGGTGCTTTGTTGCAGAAGCACCCCATTGTCATTGTGGAGAAAGCCATGGCCCGACAGCCAAGAGAGAAGATTTTCCGATGTGGCACTGGAGGCCTTGGTCCTGGGGGTTCAAAGACGGCGTCAGGTCCTCTACCCGCAGGAGGGGCAGAAGGCCTTCAAGGCAGAACAGCAGAAGGTTGTGGCAGGAGATCGCTGAAGCCCTCAGTGCGACTAGTGTTGTCTCCAGGACCTGGATCCAGTGCTGCAAGAAGTTTAATGACCTCACACGAGTGGTCAAGGTGAATGAATGCATTTTCAAATGTCATATCCCACCAACTACACCACTAGCCTCACACACTGCTCAATGCACCACACCCCCATCACTCACCTACCAACAATTTATTTTAAGGCATTTATTTTAATGCAAGGAGTCTTGCAAATAAGGTGGATGAACTGAAGTTGTTGTTGAACACATGGGAGTACAATATTGTTGCTATCACGGAGACATGGTTGAGGGAGGGTCAGGACTGGCAGCTCAATATTCCGGGGTATAGAATCTTCAGGCGAGACAGAGGGGGGTGTAAAAGGGGAGGGGGTGTTGCAATATTAATTAAGGAGTCAATTACTGCTGTAAGGAGGGATGATATATTAGCGGGTTCCTCTAATGAGGCCATATGGGTAGAACTTAAAAACAAAAAGGGGGCAAGCACTTTGCTGGGAGTGTACTATAGGCCCCCAAACAGTCAGGGGGAGATAGAGGAACAGATATGTAGGCAAATCTCAGAAAAGTGCGAAAATAATAGGGTAATAATAGTGGGGGATTTCAACTTCCCCAATATTAATTGGGATAGTCAGAGTGTGAAAGGCTTAGAGGGTGCAGAATTCTTAAAGTGCATCCAGGAGAGCTTTTTGAGCCAACATGTAGAAAGTCCTACAAGAGAGGGGGCGGTACTGGACCTAATTCTGGGGAATGTAGCCGGGCAAGTGGTGGAAGTATCAGTAGGAGAGCATTTTGGCGACAGTGACCATAATTCGGTGAGATTTAAGGTGGTCATGGAAAAAGACAAAGACGGCCTGGAAATAAGGGTTCTAAATTGGGGGAAGGCCGATTTTAATATGATAAGGCAGGATCTGGCCAAAGTGGACTGGGAGCAGCTACTTATAGGAAAATCCACATCAAAACAGTGGGAGACTTTCAGAAGGGAAATAGAGAGAGTACAACGCCAACATGTTCCTGTAAAGGTCAAGGGTGGGACCAACAAGCAAAGGGAACCTTGGATGACAAGGGATATACAAAAATGCATTAGAAATAAAAGGAGGGCTTTTGGCAGTTACAAAAGACTAAAGACGGAAGAAGCCCTAGAGGAGTATAAAAAGTGCAGGGGCATACTTAAAAAAGAAATTAGGAGGGCGAGGAGGGGCCATGAAATAACACTGGCGAGCAAAATAAAGGAAAATCCTAAGATGTTTTATAAGTATATTAAGGGCAAGAGGATAACCAGGGAAAGGGTAGGGCCCATTAGGGACCAAAGTGGCAATCTGTGTGTAGAGCCAGATGATGTAGGCGGGGTTTTAAATGAATTTTTTGCATCTGTGTTCACTGTGGAGAAAGACGATGCAGACATAGAAATCGGGCAAGGGGACTGTGACATACTTGAACATATTAGCATCGAGAGGGAGGAGGTGCTAGCGGTTTTAGCAGGCCAAAAAGTGGATAAATCCCCAGGCCCGGACGAGATGTATCCCAGGCTGCTGTGGGAGGCAAAGGAGGAGATTGCAGGGGCTCTGACACAAATTTTCAGAACCTCTCTGGCCACAGGGGATGTACCAGAGGACTGGAGAACAGCTAATGTAGTACCATTATACAAGAAGGGTAGCAGGGATAAACCAGGGAATTACAGGCCAGTGAGCCTAACATCTGTGGTAGGGAAATTATTGGAAAAAATTCTGAGGGACAAAATAGTCTCCACTTGGAGAGGCAAGGATTAATCGGGGATAGTCAGCATGGCTTTGTCAAGGGTAAATCATGTCTGACAAATCTGATTGAATTTTTCGAGGGGGTGACTAGCGGGGTGGATGAGGGAAATGCTGTGGATGTGGTTTACATGGACTTCAGTAAAGCTTTTGACAAAGTCCCGCATAGGAGACTGGTCAGGAAGGTAAGAGCCCATGGGATCCAGGGTGCCTTGGCACGTTGGATCCTAAACTGGCTGAGTGGCAGGAGGCAGAGGGTGATGGTCGAAGGTTGCTTTTGTGACTGGAAGCCTGTGTCCAGTGGGGTACCTCAGGGATCGGTGCTGGGTCCCTTGTTGTTTGTGATCTACATAGAAGATTTGGATGGGAATGTAAAAGGTATGATCAGTAAGTTCGCAGATGACACGAAAATTGGTGGGGTGGTAAATTGCGAGGAGGAAAGCCTCAGGCTACAGGACGATATAAACGGGTTGGTCAGATGGGCGGAAAAGTGGCAAATGGAATTTAACCCTGAAAAGTGCGAGGTGATGCATTTTGGACGGACAAATAAGGCAAGGGAATACACAATGAGTGGTAGGACCCTAGGAAGTACAGAGGGTCAGAGGGACCTTGGTGTACATGTACATAGATCCCTGAAGGCAGCGGAACAGGTAGATAAGGTGGCTAAAAAGGCATATGGGATACTTGCCTTCATTAGCCGAGGCATAGAATATAAGAGCAGGGAGGTTATGATGGAGCTGTACAAAACGCTGGTGAGGCCACAGCTGGAGTACTGTGTGCAGTTCTGGTCACCTCACTATAGGAAGGATGTGATTGCTTTGGAGAGGGTGCAGAGAAGATTCACCAGGATGTTACCTGGGATGGAGCGCCTCAGCTATGAAGAAAGACTAAACAGGCTGGGGTTGTTTTCCTTGGAGCAAAGAAGGCTGAGGGGGGACCTGATTGAGGTGTACAAAATGATGAGGGGCATAGATAGGGTAGACAAAGAGGAACTTTCCCCCTTAGTAGGGGGGTCAATAACAAGGGGGCATAGATTCAGGGTAAGGGGCAGGAGATTTAGAGGGGATTTGAGGAGGAACTTTTTCACCCAGAGGGTGGTTGGAATGTGGAACTCAATGCCTAAAAGGGTGGTAGAGGCAGGAACCCTCACAACATTCAAGAAGCATTTGGATGAGCACTTGAAATGCCATTGCATACAAGGCTATGGACCAAATGCTGGAAAATGGGATTAGACTGGACAGGGATGGATGGGCGGCGCAGACACGATGGGCCGAAGGGCCTCTTTCTGTGCTGTAAAACTCTATGACTCTATGACTCTATGAATCTCCAGCAATCACCCCTCATACTTCACAATCATAGCTTCACTTCACCCTCACACACTTACCACTGCTGCAAGACTCATACACACATCTCACATAGTGCACACATGGCAGGCACATCATCCAAACACATTGCACCACTGACATACATCACTTGCTCTTGCAGGCAAAAGTGCCTCATAACCGCTGGGAGTAACAGCAGGCGGGTGGAGGGGAAGCCCATCTGCAGAACCTGACAGAGCTGGAGGAAATAATGCTGGAATAAACTGAGTCCGTGGCGAGCGGCAAAGTTGAGCATTGCGGATGATTATGGTATCATCATAACTTATCTATCTTCTCTCATCCCACTTCCCTCTCATCCCACAATCTCTACTCACTTACAAGCTGGTGATGCTGTATGCATGGATATCTTGCTTCCTCCCACTCCCCTCACCACAGCCCGATCCTTGTGCCTTTCTGCTTTCAGATACCAGCACAGCCAATCCCCGAAGTCATGGAGGAGGAGAGTGAAGGAGAAGAAGACACACTGTCACTGCCTCTGACACTCGCAGACAACAGTTCAGAAAATGGCACTGCGCGGACTTGAGAGTATTATAGAGGCGGGATCTGCATGTGGTGAGTCACCAGGCATGAATGGGCTGCAGCCAGGCCAGGGGGAAAGGGTAGCTCGGGGGCCAGCTCCCCAGAGGACGAGGTCGTGCACGAGTTCTGCTGCACAGGACTCAGATGATGACTTCGATGGGGCGGCCTTCAGAAGAAGGGTGATGGGCAGGCTGATACAAATGCTAGGTGCAATGGCAAGCCTGCCAGAGAGCCTCTTGTCAGCGTCAAGGGGCATGGAGGAGTCCAGCTCCAACATTGTACAGTGTTTTATGTGGAGCTTGGGGCCTGTGATTACCAGGATCGAAATGATGGGCAACTTCATGAGGCCTTGTGGACCCAACCATGATGCTAGGTGTGATGCGCGATCTCGCAGCTTCCATTGCAGCACAGGCAAAAGCGACCCAACATCTCAGTGCTGCAGTGGAAGCTCAGACTGCTGACATTGTGGCTGGGTTTACGAGTGTAGAAAAGGGCTTGCAGGGTCTCACAGCATTCCAGCAATCTGTCCCCCAGCACATGGCTAAGAATGCTGAGGCACCTCTCCGGGGGAGTGGCCGCGGCTCCGTGGAGCAGGAACCTCTCTCAGGATGACCGCATTCCTACTCTCACCACTGCCACTCTGCCAGTGCCATTGCTGCTGCCTGTCATCCAGCCAGCCCAGACTGCTGCTGCCCATGCCGAGGTGGTGCAGTCTACAGCCGGGCCTTCCAGGCCCAGAGCTGCTCAAGGTTGTCCTGCAAGGTCATCTGTCGTCTCTCACACTGAAAGTCAGCAGTCTTTCACCAGCCATGCTGTCGCCACTGGGGGAGAACTTCATAGGAGCAGTAGAGTGGGAAAAGGATCATGAACGACAGACATGAAGGGAATGCACAAGTGTGATTAGTTGACATTGTTGTTTTGATTTGGATTTGATAAATTTATAAATTATGTTTGGAGTGTTTGTTTTGTGGTGGCTCTCATTTCAGCTTTGTGCCCAGGAGGTCGCTGTGATGTTGCCCATCTTACCATCCCTCAGTCACGGAAGTAGTGAGCAACGTGGATCTCGGGATCTTCTGCCTGCCTCCTTCTTGCTCCTTCTTCTTGCTCCTCCTCTTTCTCCACCTGAGGTGGCCCCGGAACCCCTGGTGGCAAGGGTTGTCCCCTCATGATGGCCAAGTTCTGGAGCATGCAGCAGACCACCATGAAATGGGACACCTGCCCCGGCGTGTACTGGAGGGCTCCGCCCGAGCGGTCAAGGCAGCGAAACTGTTGCTTGAGCACTCCGATGGTCTGCTCAATGAGGTTCCTTGTGGCAGCATGGCTCTCATTATATGATTGCTGGCCACGAGTGATGGGTTTGCGGAGGGGAGTCATCAGCCAGGTGCAGAGCGGATAGCCCTTGTCTCTGAGCAGCCACCCTCGGGTTTGACATGGTGCCTGGAAGATTGCTGGCTCACCGGACTGGCACGGGATGACGACATCGTGACTGCTGCCAGGATACCGAGCATTCACCATCATGATGGTCACACATCGACTGCACATTAAGTGAGTGGTAGCCTTTGCGGTTACGGGACCTCAGGATTGTTATGCGGTGCCCGCAAAGCCACGTGTGTGCAGTCGATGTGGAAGCCTGATATCCTGGCAAAGCCACATGCGTGCTCCTCCTGCTTCTCTCTGTTTAGAGAGAAGACAATGAAGTCCTTTCTCCTAGAGTACAGAGCCTCTGTGACCTCCTGGATGCAGTGATGGACGGCGAACTGGGAGATGTTAGCTATGTCTCTTGCTCCAGACAGGAAGGATCCAGTGGCGGAAAAATTGTGGGCCACGGTGACCTTGAGGACCACTGGCAGCGTCCTCGTCATCCTGCTGAGGCTGCAAGTCCCTAATGCAGGTGGTAAGAGTTCAGTGACCACCTCCTTGGTGAAGCGGAGCCTCTTAATACACTGCTCCTGGTTGAAGTGCTCTCGGAAGATCTTAGGTGGGTAAGGCCTCATACAGAGAGCCCTCCTGCCCCTCCTCCTCCTCCCTCTGTGAGCATCTTGTCCTCTTCTTCACTGCCTCCGCTCCATCTCCCTGTCACACTCGAGCGTAAGGGGGACAGCAACCACACAATTACAATTTACAATTTAATTACAATTTACAATTTAAATCGCTTTATTGGCATGATAAGTTACATCTTATGTTGCCAAAGCATCAAAATACATTTATGGTTTAGCACATAAACGCAGTTCTATTCATACAGTGTATAAACAGGTATATCCCTGAGTGTATAAATATACATTCGCATTGTTTATATATATTTTTTTCTTAGTTTACTGGTTGTCCCTCTGTTCATGGCAAGCTGTAACATAGTGCGCCGCCAGTGTTATACAGCTTCTCTCCTCTCCCAGTAGGAATGGGAGTTTTTGGTTGTCATTCAGATTTCTGAAATCAGGGCATATTTGTGAGAATTTTTGGTAGAAATTCTCCCTGATGCCCTGATATTTTCCACAAGCTGTGAGGAAGTGCATCTCTGTCTCCACCACTCCCTGACTGCAGTGAGAGCATATCCTGTCCTCTCTTGGCAGCCTGGTCTGCCTGTGTCTGCCTTTTTCGATCGCTAGGCTATGTTCGCTAAGTCTGTACCTTGTCAAGGTTCTTCTCAGTTTGTTATCCTTTACCATGGTCAGGTAATCAGCTATGTTGTATTGTCTGTTTAGGGCCAAGTAGCAATTGAGTTTGCTTTGGGTTTTTGTTGTTTCTGCCCAATATGTCAGATATTTTTCCTTTTGCTTAGCGACGATTGTGTTGGGTCGAATTCTTTGTGTTACCCTGTCACTGTCCTGGGGCTGGTTATTGTTAGTATTGTTAGTAGTTACTTCACTGAGTCCCAGGACTAGTTGACTGAGGGTATTCTTCTTTATGGTCAGCTCTTGGCATTTCAGGGCGTCGTAGTGATAGCATTGGGGATTGCTCATTTGTAGGTGATTCCAAAATTTGGTGGCTCTTTTTTGGATAGTGATTATTAATGGATATTGGCCTAGTTCCGCCCTGCATGCATTGTTTACTGTTTTCCTTTGAGTCCGGAGGATACTTTTACAGAATTCTGCATGTAGGATCTCAATTGGGTGTTTGTCCCATTTTGCAAATTCTTGTTGAGTTAGCGGTCCCCATACCTCACTGCCATAGACCACACACCACACACCGTCTCCTCGAGCGGGGTCAGAATATGGAAGCACGCCTGTCCCCCTCCAATTAGCTGCAGCTACCTACGATTGTTCGCCACCTTCTCCTGACAGAGAGAGGGCAGTGAGTGTGGTTCACCGTGTTTGGCTGATGTGGCTGTCATAGTTGAACAGCTGGCAGTGTGTGCAAACTGTGAGTTGTGGGTGTGAGGCTTGCAGCAGTGGTAAATGTGTGAGGATGAGATGGAGCATATTGTAAGAAATGAGGTTTTAATTCTTAGAACAGAGACTGATAGCAAGGTCAAATAACAAACATCAAAAGGCCTGGAAGTGATGAGGGGATCGTAAAATGCAAGACAACACAGGGTGGTGGCACCATAGCTAGACAAAATGGAGCCGCAAAGTCATAAAATGTCCTTAAAGAAACATAACAAAACATTCCTCAGAAAGATAAGAGAAAGGCCTCGTTAGCCATGCAGAAAGGGATAGTGAGAAAATGTCTTCCCGCACCCGCACCACACTTGGATTATAGATGATTGACACCAGATAATCACCAGCCCATCGAAATAACTATAAATATAGACAACTGAGAGGGAATCAGACAGCGAGGGGCAAAGGCTTCTTCGAGGTGGAAATCAATGCTGGCTCAGGCCTAACACCTTGACTGAGCTTAGCCTCTGAGGTAGATCAATGCTGGCTTATGCCTAACACCTCCACCAGCTCGGGGGACGAATCAACAGAAGTGACTGCTGTTACTGGCTGCAGAGACCCGCTGACCCGAGACCTCCACACTGTCTCATCAGACACCTAACCAACCGTCCATCCGGTCGCGGCATTCCGCTTCAGGAGTCGTAGATCGCTTTCTACTGTCACGGGTTGTATGTTTATTATACTCAGTTTAAACCACATGTAATATCTGATTACGCTTTAAAACTGTGGTTCTTTAATAAAAAGCCTTACAACTCCTAAGACCCTTTGGGTAATCTGTGTGTGACCTGTGATACTAATCTTACAATATGAATGTGAGATATGAGTCATGAGTGACAGAGATTGTTGGTAGGTTAATAATGGGGTGTGGTGAATTGAGCAGTGTGCGAGGCCAGTGATTCAGCTGGTGTGATATGGCATTTGGAGCTGAATTCACTGACCTTGACTGCTCGTGTGAGGTCATCCTGCACTACATCCAGGTCCTTGGGGCTACACTGCTGGCATTTGTTGAATCCGTGAATCTTAAAGTATGGTGTTCTTCAATAACGAGACGGAGGCTGCAGATTAACAATCAACAGGTGTTTACTGGAGGAGGGTTGTCTAGAGACTAACAGTACAGATGCCTGCTCAAGGCTTATATACAGGTGTGGTCACTGCCGGTACTACAGTATACAGGAGCTGTAAAAGTAGTTCTCTCTTAAAGGTACATACACTACAGCATTGACCATGACAGCAACCTGCTCCCATTCCCTTCAGTGTCTGTCAGGAGGGCCTCCTGGCCCCTTGTGGTTACAGGACATCTCACCTCCTGCCCACCTCCTGCACCAGGGCCTCGAGTGCTGCATCCAAGAAATCTCAGAGCCCTCTCTCCGCCATGTGATGCCATTTCCACCCTTCCTGTAGGTCACATACTCCTCTACAACGACATCCAGTATCTGCTGCAGCCAGAATGCACCTCCGTTTTAAGAGGGAAACCTCTGTTTCCCACACACAGCCAGCTAAATTGAGAGGCTGGCTGGCTCTGGGATGGTTGGCCTGAGGCACTAGGCCACAGAGAGGAGGGAGGGGTTGCATGGGGGCCGGGGGGTGGTCGGAGGAACCGTGGGGGGGGGGGGGGCAGGCAGCAGGTGAAGATCAGGGGCTAGGACCTGCGGGGTGGGGGGGGGAGGGTTGGTGAACGATCGGGGGTTGGATCAGCAGGGGTGGGGGTTGGGAGAATATTAGGGGATCTAGACCACCTTGGGTGGGTGCAGTCGAGTGAAGATCGGGGGCCGGGACCAGTGATGGGGGGAGGGGGGTGTTGGGTGGTAGGGGTCGGGTGAGGATCGGGGGACTGGAGGAGCTGGGTGAGGGGGTGAGGGTGAGGATCGGGGGCTGGAGGAACTGGGTGAGGGGGTGAGGGTGAGGATCGAGGGCCGGAGGAGCTGGGTGAGAGGGAGAGGGTGAGGATCGAGGGCCGGAGGAGCTGGGTGAGAGGGTGAGGGTGAGGATCGAGGGCCGGAGGAGCTGGGTGAGGGGGTGAGGGTGAGGACTGAGGGCCGGAGGAGCTGGGTGAGGGGGTGAGGGTGAGGATCGAGGGCCGGAGGAGCTGGGTGAGGGGGTGAGGGTGAGGATCGAGGGCCGGAGGAGCTGGGTGAGGGTGAGGATCGAGGGCCGGAGGAGCTGGGTGAGGGGGTGAGGATGAGGATCGAGGGCCGGAGGAGCTGGGTGAGGGGGTGAGGGTGAGGATCGAGGGCCGGAGGAGCTGGGTGAGGGGGTGAGGGTGAAGATCGGGGGCTGGAGAAGCAGGTGGTGGTGGAGTTAGGGAACGATCAGCGGCTGGAAGAGCAGATCAGGGCAGGAGGTGCCTCG
This sequence comes from Somniosus microcephalus, assembly GCF_052327205.1. Taxonomy (NCBI): domain Eukaryota; kingdom Metazoa; phylum Chordata; class Chondrichthyes; order Squaliformes; family Somniosidae; genus Somniosus; species Somniosus microcephalus. The sequence continues at coordinate 110,850,037 of NC_141000.1, forward strand.
TGAGGGATCGGAGGCCTGGGGGAGGATCGGAGGCCTGGTTGGGGTGGGGGGGGTCTCTGATCTCAGGGTTGGGGAAGGCAGGGACCCTGGGTCCAGGTGGTAAGTGTAAAATCTCACCTTGCATGAGCTGGCGGGTTTTAGAGGTCTGTGAAACCCGACCAAAATGGAGGCTAAAGCAGAGGCTTCGATCCCCATTGTAATATTTAAATGGATGACCCGCCTCCTGCGAGCGGCCTGGCTGCCGTCCCCCATCCCACCTCCGTTAAAACTGGAAGTGGGCGAGATGGAGGCGGGTTCTGGTCGGGATTCTGATTTTTTAACACTTTAACTTCCACACGCCCCCAACCCACATGTGTTTTTTAGGTTAAAATTCCCCTCGCAAGTCCAGTTCCCTCCAACAAACCCACGAAGGCAAGCTCAGAGTCTGGGGGCGTGCATTACACTGAGTCAGTCTGACCCAACAGGTTGCAGTGAGGACCCATCTGCCTGGAGTAAGCTGCCGAGAAATCCACAGCAGAAATAAGGAATGCTCTGGAGAAACCGTGGAATAATCTGCAAGGCACAGGCCAGATTTCACCCGCATGAGGAAAAGTGTACAACACATTCCGGCATTACTTGAATTGGCAGTGCATAACAAGGCTCAGAGGAAACCTAATTACATTGCTTTCATCGTTCCACTTTCTACAGAGTGCATCGTTCGGCCCTGAGGAAGGAGCTGGAAGCTATTGTACAGTGCAGTCAAAATCTTGGATTTTATCCAGGATGAGTACTCCAGCTCCCAAGATCAGTGTATGGGTAAATGAGAGTCTCACACGAACCTATCTCTCTTACTGTCACTCAGCCTATTCAGCGATTTCCTCAGTGATGTGTTGGCTGGCATCATTGCAAGGCTCAGTTCCAGGCATTTCTGAAAATATTGTTGCTCGCCTTTTCACAGAAGCCACTGACCCAGAAATTCAGGCCACGCGCGCTTGGTTGTTCTGGCGCTAAACGGCCTCCCACGTCTCCGACATGGCAGGCAGGAAGCACGCACACCATGAGCTGGAAATGCACCACCTGCCGCATTGGTAAAGAGGGGAAAAATCAGCGTGCAGTGCCCATGCTCGAAACAGCCCTTTGCATGTGCGAATAAGGGGCCTGACGCCTGCCTGAGGCTCCCACTGCAAAACCGGTTTGCCCTTAGGCAGCCAACGCCAGCACCAGCTGCATTCGACAAAGCCAGGTCAACATGCGGCTTGACAGGTCGACCTTAAAGGGACCCCCGTTAGGCCGCAAGCAACAAGTTAAGTTTAAATGAAATGCTTACTTGAATGTGGGTGTGCTCCTCCTGACCGCACCGGCCACTGTTTCACACCCACCCCACTCCCCCACCCACCCCAATCCACTTGGATATATGTGGGCCCCATTAGTGGGATCCTGGGCCAGGGGAGTGATCATTTGTGGAGATTGGCCTCCCTCCTAATAGAGGTCTTTAAAATTATGAAAGGTTTTGATAGAGTGGATACAGAGAGAATGTTTCCACTTGTGGGGAAGAGCATAACCAGAGGCCATCAATATAAGATAGTCACCAAGAAATCCAATAGGGAATTCAGAAGAAACTTCTTTACCCAGAGAGTGGTGAGAATGTGGAACTCGCTATCACAGGGAATAGTTGAAGCGAATAGTATAGATGCATTTAAGGGGAGGCTAAACAAGCATATGAGGGAGAAGGGAATAGCGAGTTACGCTGATAGATTTAGATGAGGAAAGACGAGGGGAGGCTCGTGTGGAGCATAACCGCCGGCATGGACTGGTTGGGCCGAATGGCCTGTTTCTGTGCCGTATATCCTCTGTAGTCCTTGCTCAGGGGGCCGTGAGGACCATGGCTGGGGTACACAAGGGTGAACCTTGGCAAGCTCCTCCATAAGGGTGGGCATGTGCTGGAGTTTCTGGCCACTATGGACAGATAGTCGCTGGAAATACAACCTGATGCGGCACGTGCACCTGCGTGCCCCATGGTAATTATATTCCCCCCTCCTCCCACCCCCCACCCCTCCCCTTTAGACCCAGATAATTACAGTGAGGTGATCACTGGAGAGCACCATTGGGCTCACACAACTGCTGGGAATGTGACCTGTGGAAATTCAGCACCATTCCCCACAGACAATCAAACACCACATGCATTGAAACACTGAATAAAGTTTGATAAATACTTGAAAGGAAAACATTTTTTGCAGGGCTGTGGGGAAAGAGCAGAGGAGTGGGACTAATTGGAGAGCTCTACCAAGGAGCCGGCACAGGCACAATGGACTGAATTGCCTTCTTCTGTGCTGTATGATCCTATGAAAGTTATTTCGCGTTTGTCTTGTCTTTATTTTGCTGTGCCCTTCTGCGACTGTAAATACATTTCGATCAGCCAAGCAAATGGGCAGAGTGACGGCAAATGAAATTCAACCCTGACCAACGTAAAACATTGGCCCAGAAATTCGGGTCGGGGGCTTCCCACGGGTGCAAGCCCCCGACCTGCACTTACCTTGCGCGCCAGCGTTGAGTTGTGGGCCCGCGTGGAAATCCGATCCGGGGCCTGGTCCAGCTGCCGGCGCGCAGTGCTTGCGTATCCCAGGGGCACAGTTAGTTCGATGCGTCCCCTGGGATCACGTGGGCCATGGGCAGCCAATCAGAGCAGGGAATGCTCCATTCACAAGATTGACAGGAGGGCCTGTCAAAACTTATAAATACAGGTACTACGGCCCCAAAATAGCACTAAACCTTCAAATAATTTTTTTTTTAAATAACATTTTTTAAATAAACTATGAATTACATGAAATAACTATTTAAAACAATAATTTAAATTTTTGAAAATAATAATTTTATTTTCTAACGGGGCTAAAAATGAACTTACATTTGCTTTAAAGTATTTAAAAATAATAAACCTGTGGAAAAAATGTTTTAATTTTAATTAATTCACCACTTACCTTGTAAAAAGCAGGCCAACGCCTGCTTTTTACATGTCTAATTTCTGCAGACTTACCCTCCCGGGAAAACCTGTAAAAAAAAACCTAAGTTTGATGCGCACGCGCAGCCTCTTCCGCGCATGCGTTCGACCTCTGAACCCCTTCATTCAGGGGAGCGGAAGTGCCGGTTTCCCACGCATGCGTAGTGCATGTAGGAAACCAGCATTTCCATTGGGCCTACGGGTGAGTACCCCGTGCATACTCACCCGTGGAGACCCGAATTTCTGGGCCAATATTGGCCCGTATTTTCCGATGCCCACAGGTGTGTATGGGCTGTGTACACACCCTCTGCCTGCTCTGGAGAACATCCGCCTGCAGAAAAACCCTTAGAAATCTTACGCCTGGTAAAAGGCGGCGTAAGGGCTGCTTTTACCAGCATAAGAGTTGAATAAAGTAAAAATAATTTTTTTTTCACTCGTTTACCATTTAAAAATACTTTTAAAAAAAGGTAAGTTTATTTTTAGCCCCATTAAAAACTTTAATTATTTTTTTCAAAAAATAAAATTTTTGTTTAAAATATTTAATTGTAATTTCAACTCATTTTAAAAATGTGATGTTTTAAAAAAACATTATTTAAAGTTTTACTGTGTTTTTGAGGCGATCTCCATTCATATATTTGACAGGTCTATCTGTCAAGTGTATGAAGGGAGATTTCCTTCTCCTATTGGCTCCCCATGGCCCACGTGATCCCAGGGATGCTGTGAACCGCCTGCGCCCCTGGGATACATGGGCCCTGCGCATTTTGACTTTGGAGAGGCCCAGGAGCGGAAGTGTCCGCACCTCGGGAGCCCTCAGGTAAGTCCGTAGATTTTTTCCAGATCGGAGGCCTCCGCACGCGGGAAGCCTCCGATTGGAAAATACGGGCCAATGTGTGATGCGAGTACGCAATGGATGGTTCAGTCTGGCAAGGAGAGGGTCAGGGCAGTTTGATTTGAGTTGCGGAAATCCTCCAACTGCAAGAAGTTAGTGTGCAGGCAGTGACTGGTGGGGTAACGCAGGGATCGGTCCTTGGACCCCAGCTATTCACAATATATATTAATGATCTGGACGAAGGAACTAGATGTACTATCTCCAAGTTTGCAGACGACACAAAGCTGGGTGGGCGTGTGTGCTGTGAGGAGGATGCTGAGAAACTCCAGTATGATTTGGACAGGTTGGGTGATTGGGCAGAAGCATGGCAGATGCAATATAACGTGGATAAATGCGAGGTTATCCACTTTAGTGTCAAAAACAGGAAGGCAGATTATTATCTGAATGGCAATAGATTGGGAGAAGGGGAAGTGCAACGAGACCTGGGTGGCCTTGTGCACCAGTCGCTGAAAGTAAGCATGCAGGTGCAGCAGGCGGTTAAGAAGGCATCTGGTATGTTGGCCTTCATAGCGAGAGGGTTTGAGTACAGGAACAAGGATGTCTTGCTGCAGTTGTACAGGGCCTTGGTGAGACCGCACCTTGAGTATTGTGTGCAGTTTTGGTCGCCTTACCTGAGGAAGGATGTTCTTGCCATGGAAGGAGTGCAGCGAAGGTTCACCAGACTGATACCTGGGATGGCAGGAATGACGTATGAGGAGAGATTGGGTCGATTGGGCTTGTACTCGCTGGAGTTTAGAAGAATGAGAGGGGATCTCATTGAAACTTATAAAATTCTAACAGGACTAGACAGACTAGATGCTGGAAGGATGTTCCCGATGGTCGGGGAGTCCAGAACCAGGGGTCACAGTCTAAAGATAAGGGGTAAGCCATTTAGGACAGAAATGAGGAGGAATTTCTTCACCCAGAGAGTGGTGAACCTGTGGAATTCTCTGCCACAGAAGGCAGTAGAGGCCAATTCATTAAATATATTCAAGAAGGAGTTGGATATATTTCTTAAGGCTAAAGGGATCAAGGGATATGGGGAGAAGGCAGGGACAGGGTACTGAATTTGGATGATCAGCCATGATCTCATTGAATGGCGGAACAGGCTCGAGGGGCCGAATGGCCTACTCCTGCTCCTATCTTCTATGTTTCTATGTGAAGATCAAATCAGCTTTGGAATAATGTTTAAATTGCCAATTTATTTGAAACTTGCAGGCTGAAATCGCTCTGTGTGGTATCAATAACGAATGGATTGGCTTGTGCGCACGAAAATCCTCCGTAGGCTATTTAAATAGGGGCCTTAATCTTTATAAATCAAAATCTGGTTAATGCATCTGCTAAAATAGTGCACAGAAGAATTTTGTTCAGCACACCTATTAATGCAATACGATTACCTTATTTGTTGCTAATATTGCACACTGTTACTTCAAAGCTAATCCTTTAATCTCTATACTAAAGTCACCACGTTCAGCCAAGTCGAAATGCTTTACAAAAACCACAACCTTGCTAATTAGTGAAGTAGGCAGCAAACTGTCATCTTAATCTCTCGTGCATGCAATGGGATTGCTTTCCTTGTCTACACTTTGTCAGCGTGATGTGCAATAATTTTTCCTGCCTTTCTTTTTGCTGTGCTTGAGGTCCTGAGCCTAGGGTGCAGGGCGGGCACACACTCTGATTTATTTTTTAAAAATAGGATATCGCTGAGTTTGAACTTTGTGTTCTTCAGTAAATTCAGACTTCCATCACGCGTGTTTGCTCCAGTAATTTAAGTCAGCAGTCTGGTGCTTTTTAAAAATATATACGAGGGGCTCCTGAAACTCTGCCTGTAGGACCTCAGCCCTTTTCCTACCTCCGTCATTGGTTGCAACCTGGACCACGGCTTCTGGCTGTTCCCATTCCCTCACCGTTAAAATGTCCTGCACCCGTACAGCGATGTCCTGGCTCCATCAAGTAGAATTACATATGTAGCCAAGTGGGGAAAATGCAGTGAATATTTAAGTCCACTAGATGGCACGGTTCATTTTCCCCTTTAGTAATTTGAACAAGGAGAAAAGGGTTATGGGTAGGACCATGTGATGCCAAAGGAACCTCCCCTTTCTTCACAGCTTCCATTTTCTACATCCAGCGTGAGAGATTTCTCTGAGAGAGCTGGGGTGAATATGACTTTTGAAATGAACTTATTCTGTGTAAAGTACAACTAAAACAGTATTAAGTGCAACCCAGACATAGTTTTAAAGTGATATTGTTTCCCAAATCACTCGATACCACGGGGATGCTTGCAGATTGTCCTACCATGTGCTGGTGTTAACACTTGCTAAAATTGTTGTTGAGTCCTTGGGGGCTACGTTGCGAATGAGTTTAATATTCTGTGTTTTCTTGTAAGATGTAACAAGTGATAACGGGACATAAGAATGTATTGTACTATTGGTTTTGTTTTGTATAATGAGTGTTAGCTAACTAACTAACTGCACCTGTGGTTTGCCTCGTGTTCTGTTCTACAGCAAGCCACTGCTGTATTTTATCGACTGTGTTTTCTTGTATTTGCCGTATTTCCGTCTTTTCCGTATTTTATACAATTAAATGTGGTTTTATGTATTTACAACTACATCCTAAGCCTAGAACCCAAGTTATCAATCCAGAATAAAAAACCCCAGAAAAAAGAAAGTTCTGTGTCCTGTGCTGCTCCATTTCGCCAGGCTACACATAGAATGCACAGAAACAGGCCATTCGGCCCAACTGGTCCATGTCTATGTTTATATTCCACATGAGCCTCCTTCCACCCCTCTTCATCTAGCTCTATCAGCATAACCTTCCATTCCTTCCTCCCTCGTGTGTTTATTTAGCTTTCATGAATATGCTATTCACCTCAACTCCTCCTTGTGGCAGCGCGTTCCATGTTCTCACCGCTCTCTGGGTAAGGAAGTTTCTCCTGAATTCCCTATTGGATTTAATAGTGACCACCTTATATTTATGGCCCTTAGCTCTGGTCTCACCGACAAGTTGAAATATCTTCTCTACGTCTCAAGGGATTGTTGGATCATTATTAAAGTGAATTCTTTCTTTAGTTGTAATAATTATGTGACCTTCAAGTCCTGCAGCAGTGAATTCATTAAGACTTTCAGTCATGAGCGCAGCAAAATAAGACAATTTTTATAGCTTTGTTTAACTTTATGGCATTGATTATCAGCTTGGCTCAGTTGGTAGCACTCTCATCTCTGAGTCAGAACATCAAGTGCTCAAACCCCACTCCAGGACCTCCACACCTAATCCAGATCTGCCATTCAGTGCCGTACTGAGGGCGTGCTGCACCATGGAAGGTGCTGCCCTTCAGTGCCGTACTGAGGGCGTGCTGCACCATGGAAGGTGCTGCCATTCAGTGCCGTACTGAGGGCGTGCTGCACCATGGAAGGTGCTGCCCTTCAGTGCCGTACTGAGGGCGTGCTGCACCATGGAAGGTGCTGCCATTCAGTGCTGTACTGAGGGCGTGCTGCACCATGGAAGGTGCTGCCATTCAGCTGAGATGCGAAAGCACGAGCCTGCCTGCAGGTTCAGACGGATGGTAACGGTTCCTGTGGAACTATCTGAAGCAGGGTAGGGTGTTCTCCTGGTCTCTTTGTCAAGATTGCTTCCCTCAACCAATACCGCCAAACCACCCCCCCCCCAAGAGTAGCCGGTCATTCGTCTCCTTGCTGCTGAATAATTTCTAAATGGTGAGAAACTAGGAACAGGCTCGTGGGGCTGAACGGCCTACTCCTGTTCTTGCGTTTCTATTACAGGAGAAGCCTTTAAAGCCAAGCATGCCCCCACAGACAGAAAAGGAAGGCTAGTTCTAGCCCTAATGGTACCTGCCGACATGTGATTCCTCTTTGCACAGGACGGTCAGCATCTGCAACATGTCAAGGCCCAACGTACCTGTAGTGACGCTTCGTGAAGCGCCACTACAGTACCCACCTTGAAGAAGTTTTGCTCTTCTCTCCGATGGGATTTCCATTTGTCTCTTTTGCCTTGCTCACCTTGATTGTTTTCTGTTTCCCTTCTCCTGTTTGATCAGGTAGCTACTAAAACTCGCTCACAGCCACATTTCTCTCCTCAGCTATTGTCTCCGGTTACGACACGCCCGCCATGTCGAGGGAGGTAACTAGCTGAATACAAGCGTGTCTTCAGCAGACCTCTCAGAAACCCTCTGTACCTTCTTCCAGGAATACATCATGTAAGAGTGGTACAGTAGAAAGAACACGGTGTGCTACTACATATATTACAAGGGAGGACGCGGAGCGACACGTCATGTTAAATACGTGCTTCCTTACTTCAATATTATTTTTATTAGCAAGAATGTCTTGCATTTTTGTAGTGCTTTTCACAACCCCAGGATATCCCAAAGTGCTTTACAGCCAATGAAGTACTTTTGAAATGTAGTCACTATTGTGGTGTAGGAAACGTGGCAGCCAATTTATGCACAGCAAACTCCCACAAACAGCAATGAGATAAATGACCAGATAACCTGTTTTAGTGATGATGGTTGAGGGATAAGTATTGGCCAGGACACCGGGGAAAAAAATCCCCTGCTCTTCTTTGAAATAGTGCCATGGGATCTTTTACGTCCACCTGAGAGAGCAGACGGGGCCTCGGTTTAACGTCTCATCTGAAAGACGGCACCTCCGACAGTGCAGCACTCCCTCAGTACTGCACTGGAGTGTCAGCCAAGATGTACCACAACGTATTAAACTCTGTAGTTATTGCTTTCTTTTGAAATTCATGTATTTTCCAGTTAAACAGCAGTAATAATGAAAGGTTTGCTTAAAGACAAACGCCCAATGAAAAATAAATGTTAAGGCCATGCTTACCGCCACCACCCTTCTTCCGGCCGCTCCTGCGGTTGACTGAGACAGTGGGCGGCAAGCAGGAAAATCTGGCAATTGGCTGGATATTTACATGTGGTAGGTGGGGGCGAGACGACTGGTGACTGTCTCGTTGGAGACAGGGGAAGAGTTATCGATTTGGGTTGAGAACTTTTGGTCGGCATCCCCACCCGATTCTCTCTTTTGCACTGCTTTCTCAATGGATTTTGTGGGGGGAATAGTGGAGGAATATTCAGGCCCACAGCCCCAAGGAACCAACCATTCAATCTGTTACCATACTGGAATAAGGTCATGAATCCATTAAGACATGGGCATTATAGGCACTTCCTGGAAAAGATGCATTCATGAAGGATAAGTCCTTGGCGGTTGCCACACATCATTAGGAAATTCGTAGTCCTTCAATATTCTTTCCGTTGATGAATGTCACAGGATGTCGCACAGCTGCCAGAATAGCCACATGGGTGCAGTCAATGCCAACCGGGAATTCCAGTTTTCAGGAAAGTGTGTCAGCCTCTGCTGAAGGATCATGGAACTGAATGAATCGTCACGGGGAGGTGGGGGGCGATGTTCAGGTAATGCCCACGGGCGCTGCCATGAGGCCCAGGCCTTATTATCATGCCACTGACGAGCTGCGGGTTCCAAGTGGGCCCCCTGCCACAGAGTGATCTTAAACGGAGTTCACTTAAACAGACTGTAAAAGTTGGGAATTTGGAGAGAGTGGGAATTCGATGCAGAGGGGGAAGGAGGTGCTGCTTTTTGCCTGCAATATGTGTAGTGCTTTGTGTTACAGGTAAATTTTGAATTTAATCTACCTATAAATTAAACAAGATCAAGTGGGGATGTTCGCTGATGATTGCACACTGTTCAGCATCATTCGAGACTCGTCAGATACTGACGCAGTCAAGTGTCCATATGCAGCAAGACCTGGACAACATTCAGACTTGGGCTGACAAGTGGCAAGTAACATTCGCACCACACAAGTGCCAGGCAATGACCATCTCCAACAAGCGAGACTGTAATCATCTCCCCTTGACATTCAATGGCATTACCATCGCTGAATCCCCCACTATCAACATCCTGGGGGTTACCATTGATCAGAAACTGAACTGGACCAGCCATATAAATACTGTGGCTACAAGAGCAGGCCAGAGGCTGGGAATTCTGCGGCGAGTGTCTCACCTCCTGACTCCCCAAAACCTTTCCACCATCTACAAGGCACAAGTCAGGAGTGTGATGGCATACTCTCCACTTGCCTGGATGAGTGCAGCTCCAACAACACTCAAGAAGCTCGACACCATTCAGGATAAAGCAGCCCGCTTGCTTGGCACTCCATCCACCACCTTCAACATTCACTCCCTCCACCACCGGCGCACTGTGGCTGCAGTGTGTACCATCTACAAGATGCACTGCAGCAACTCGCCAAAGCTCCTTCAACAGCACCTTCCAAACCCGCGACCTCTACCACTTAGAAGGACAAGGGCAGCAGACGCATGGGAACATCACCACCTACAAGTTCCCCTCCAAGCCACACACCATCCTGACTTGGGCCTGTATCGCTGTTCCTTCACTGTCGGTGGGCCAAAATCCTGGAACTCCCTTCCTAACAGCATTGTGGGTGTACCTACACCATATGGACTGCAGCGGTTCAAGAAGGCGGCTCACCACCATCTTCTCAAGGGCAATTAGGGATGGGCACTAAATGCTGGCCTAGCCAGCGATGCCCACATCCCATCAATGAATAATAAGTAATTATAAGCTAAGTTAATTCAATACATAAACCTTAATTAATTAAATAAATAAAACAAGGTTATATAGGGGTGGCAGTGCAGGTGGTGTGCTGCAACTGCAGCATGTGGAAGTTTGCGGAGAGCATCGCAATCCTGTATGACCATGCCTGCAGTAAGTGTCTGCATGTTGAGGAACTTCAGCTCCGAGTTGTTGAGCTGGAGTCCGAGGTGCAGACATTGCGGGGTATCAGGGAAGGGGGAAAGTTGCCTGGACACTTTGATCCAGCAGGCAGTCACACCCCTTAGGTTAAGGCGTGGCTGAAAGAGTGGTGTGTGAGGCAGGAGTTTCGATTCATGGGGCACTGGCACCAGTACTGGGGAAAGAGGGAGCTGTTCCGTTGGGACGGGCTCCAATTAAACCGGCTGGGATCAGTGTCCTGACGAATCGAATAACTAGGGCGGTAGACAGGGCTTTAAACCACTGAAGGCGGGGGGAGGTGGGAGGATTCAGGAAAGGGTAAATTTAAAAGCAGTAAGAGAAATGTCAAGTCTATACAGCAGAGTACTGTAGTTATTTGGGTAAAAATAAGCAGAGTGGGTCAGGAAGGGGCATAGGGACTAGGGCATCAGTGGCTAAGGTGACCAGGGAAAAATAGAAAAAAATTAAAGTTAAAGGCACTTTCTCTAAATGTGTGAAGCATTCACAAACAAAGGATGAATTAATAGCACAGTTAGCAATAAATGGGTTTGATCTAATAGCCATTACGGAGACGCAGTGACAGTGACCAAGGTTGAGAACTAAATATTCCAGGATGCTTGACTTTTAGAAGAGACAGGCAGAATGGAAAAGGAGTGGTGGGTGGGGTAGCCCTGAGAATGTATGTCGAGGAACCAACTGGATTGGTTAAGGTGCCACACAAGAGGTTACTGCACAATATTAGGGCTCATGGGATTGGAGTTAATATACTAGCATGGATTGAGGATTGGTTAATGGACAGAAAACATAATAGGAATAAAGGGGTCATTTTCAGGTTGGCAGGCTGTAACTAGTGGGGCACCGCAAGGATCAGTGCTTGGGCCTCTGCTATTTATATCAATGACTTAGATGAGGGGACCGAGTGTAATGTATCCAAGTTTGCTGATGATACAAAGCTAGGTGGGAAAGTAAGCTGTGAGGAGGACATAAAGAGGTTGCAAAGGGAAATAGACAGGTTAAGTGAGTGGGCAAGAACATGGCAGATGGAATATAATGGGCCAGTAATTCCTGTCCCAACGCGTGAGTACGGACGGGGCACTCACGCGTGGGCCCGGAGGAATTGCCGGTTTTCAGTATGCACAGCGCATGCGGGGAAAACCGGCATTTCCTCTCCTCTGACCCAAGGGGTTAAGAGGCGGAACGTGTGCGAGGTTTCAGGTAGCACGTGCGCGCTGAACTTCCCTTTTTTTTGTAGAGTTGCCCGTGGGGAAAAGACTCCGGTTTTTACGCGTGGAAAAAGCAGCCGTAAGTACTTACTTTTAACAGGTAAGTGGTCTATTAAGTAAAATTAGAAAATTTTTCCACAGGTTCATTTTTTTTGAAGACTTTACAGTAAGGTAAGTGTATTTTTAGCCCCGATTTTTTATATAATAATTTTTTCAAAATTTAAAATTATTGTTTAAAATAGTTTTTTACAGTTATTTATGGTTTATTTAAGTAGTGCGATGTTTTTTTAAATTTTCTTTCAAGTTTAAGTAGTGTTTTGGGGCCAGGGGTTTTCATGAGTTTGACAGTTCTTACTATCAAACTTATGAATGAACTTTTGCAACCTCCCATTGGTTGCCCAGTGCTCACATGATCCCAGCCGGCTCATCGCACTAAGTACGCCGCTGGGTCACGCACGCACAGCGCGGCAGGACCTGAAGCGGGCCAGTGACAGGAAATGCAATGCGGGCCAGGATTGAAATGTCAGCGCGCCGGGTAAGTGCACATTGGGGGCTTGCACGCGCGGCAAGCCCCCGAACCTAATTTCTGGGCCAATGTGAAGAAATGCGAAGTTATCCACTTTGGTAGGAAAAATAGAAAAGTATTTTTAAATGGTGAGAGATTGGGAAATGTTGGTGTTCTGAGGGACCTGGGTGTCCTTGTACACGAATCACTGAAAGTTAATGTACAGGTACAGCAAGTAATTAGGAAAGCAAGTGGTATGTTGGCCTTTATTACAAAAGGATTGGAGTATAAGAGTAAAGACGTCTTACTGCAATTATATAGGGCCCTGGTGAGACCACACCTGGTGTACTGTACAGTCTTGGGGTTAAAAATTCGAGGGCTTTACATCACCCGTTACAGACAAATAAATCCTGAAAGGAGGGCGGCCATCGCTCTATCACCAGCCGGTGGCGGGTCCCGCAGCGTCCTCCATTTTCCTAGGCTCAGCTGCGCTGCCGGTAAGAAGCATTGCCCTGCAAATTAAAATGAGGGAGCAGTGACATCAATCGGCAAGCAACGGCGATGTAACGTCACCATGGCGAACTTGGACCTTTGCGCTGAGTTCTGGGCTGGGTCCTAAGCACACCAGGTAAACCCAGCGTGCAAGCAGACTCACAGAGGCGCTGTCAGCACCTCTTAAATGGACACACACATCTTGCAGGTAAGTTTGCATTTAAGCTTTTGGACTGTTTTTTAAAATTTTACTGAAGTAGTGATTTGCTGCAATAGATGTTAAAAGTTTTTTAAGTGTGTAGGGAGTGCTACCGGATGCTTGCAAGGCCTTGGATGGTAAAGGAAGGCCTCTGAGGAGACAGAAAATGCTGCAAATACTCAGTAGCTCAGGCAACATCAGTGGAGAGAGAAACAGAGTTCATGTTTCAGGTCAAGATGCTGCCTGACCTGCTGAGTATTTCCAGCATTTTGTGCTGTCATTTCAGAATTATAGCATCCGCTCGCAGAGGGAAGAGGATGAAGCCGAAGAGGAGGAAGCAGAAGGAAGGATGCAACCCAGGCAGCCCCTTTCTGGCCAGGATATCCGGGATGGAATTATCCGCCTGCAGTCCCCGTGACCGCAACCCCAATTCCCCTTTCAGCATTTGTCCCACACCTTACCTTCCCTCTGTTACTGACCATCACACCTCTTGGCCACGATGCTGAAAGAAAAGCCACCACAAATCCAATTTTAGACATCTATCCTTCAATATGGCATCAAGAAATCAACTCATCACCCTTATGCATTCCCTTAGTGACTATCTTGTGTGTGTTTTTGCCTATCCTACTGATGTCACACAGTGCTACCCCAGTGGCTGCAGCATGGCTGTGGAAGGCTGCTGACTTTCAGTGGGGGGACACTGCAGATGGTCTTGCTGGTCGACCTTGAGGAGCTGGTGGCTGGAGTGTCTAGTCAAGTGATGATGTTTCATCATCTTTTTCACTCTCCTCTCCCTCTTCTTGGCCAACCACTAGCTGGGCAGGCTGCATTTCTTGGGTGTGTGAAATGAGGAAGGCACACGGGTGGAGTTGTGGTGAGGGGAGGGCGGGAAAGCAAGAGGTGCATGCCAGAAGGAAGATAATGTTTGAGGATACCAGCATCTTGTAACCTTTCTGCTCCGCCGCTGGCCAAGGGCTCAGCCATGCTGTTGCCAAGAATGGCCTGCACCGCCTCCTCCAAGGGGGTGAGGTGAAGCCAGGAATGGGAGTAAGGGCTGAAAACGACATTTTTTCACTTCATTTTAATTTTCATTAGTTCAGAAGGCATTGCTCTTTTAATGCAGTGCCATTTTAATTTTCCACAATTCCTAGCGAACTCCATAGCCTCGCTTCCAGGGACTGTTAGAAGCTGGAACGTCATTTCAGTCCGGGAACTTCGACTCCCGTGCCTGCACTAACACCACCAGGAGGGCGTTACATGGTAAGTTAGCGCTGGGCTAAAAATCTTTAGCCCCCAGCGCGAATTTTTCCCTGGTAGTGCTTCGTCCATTTTCAGCGACTGTTAACCTGCGTTGCTGGTGACACGGTGTCCTGTAACACTGGCAACTCTTGTGGCGGCCATGAATTTTTCCCCCTCGGTCTCCTTACCTAAGGAAAGATATACTGTACTTGCCTTGGAGGGAGTGCATTGAAGATTCACCAGACTGGTTCCTGGGATGGGGGGGATTGTCCTATGAGGAGAGATTGAGTAGACTAGGCCTATATTCTCTGGAGTTTAGAAGAATGAGAGGTGATCTCATTGAAACATACACAATTCTTACAGAGCTTGACAGGGTAGATGCAGGGAGGATGTTTCCCCTGGCTGGGGAGTCTAGAACCAGGGGTCACAGTCTCAGGGTAAATTTCTTCACTCGGAGGGTGGTGAACCTTTAGAATTCTCTACCCCAGAGGGCTGTGGAGGCTCAGTTGTTGAGTATATTCAAGACAGAGAGCGATAGATTTTTGGATATTAAGCGAATCAAGGGATATGGGGACGGTGCAGGAAAGTGTTGTGGTCGAAGACCAGCCATGATCTTATTGAATGGCGGAGCAGGCTCGAGGGGTTGAATGGCCTCCTCCTGCTCCTATTTCTTATGTTCTGCTGTAGCTTGCCAGTCTCGTGAGGGTGTGAAATCAGCCGGCTCCCACATTTAACCGGCTGCCAGGTCTGACCTAGAGTGGGAGGTGATTCAGGCAGGCCCTCGCACTAGCTGGCCATGGGCACAAGTCTGGGAGGAGCAGGAGCGCTGCTCCTGGGCACGGCAAAAAAAAAAATTGAAAGCTTTCTGGGCCTAGTTTTGAACAGCCTCCAGTCGGTTCCTTTAAGGACCACCAGTTCCGCTGCTCGATGTCCAGTACAAATAGAGTGGAACAGGCGAGGTGCACGCTCCACCCATCTGTCCGCACAAATTGCATTTGGAATCCTACAAGCGGCGTAGGATCCCGATTTGGATACTTATACAGCCTCCCACCTGTTACAGGCCCGCCTGAAAATTGCACCCAGTGGGTGTTGGCCGCCAATGGGGTGGCCAAGGTGCTCGACCCGATTTTCAGTGGTTCGACACCTGTTTTTCAGGCAAGAAATGGGCAGCATCAGTTGTGGCTCAGTGGGTAGCACACTTGCCTTTGAGTCAGAAAATCATGGGTTCAAATCCCACTCCAGAGACTTGAGCACAAAAATCTAGGCTGACACTCCAGTGCAGTACTGAGTGAGTGCTGCATTGTCGGAGGTGCCATCTTTCGGATGAGACATTAAACCGAGGCCCTGTCTGCTCTTTCAGGTGGATATAAAAGATCCCATGGTGATATTTCGAAGAAAAGCAGGGGAGTTGGTCAATATTTATCCCTCAATCAACATCACTAACACAGACTATCTGGTCATTATCACATTGCTGTTGGTGGGAGCTTGCTGTGCACAACTTGGCTGCCGCATTACAACAGTGACTGCACGTTAGAAAAAGTGTTTAATTGGCTGTAAAGCGCTTTGGGACATCTGGTGGTCGTGAAAGGCGCTATATAAATGCAAGCCTTTCTTTTTTTTTTACATTCGCTCCCACTGTGTTGAGGCAAGGCATTTATGGCTTTCATAATGGTGTAATGAAGCACTCCTGAAACTGAGTTATGCAAAGCTCCATAACTGAGTACACCAGGACTGGTGGCTGAAATGTGACCTTCTCTGCAGGCGTTGGGCCAATTCATGTACAGTACTATTACTGTGCACCCCACGGCTGGGTTAACAGACTTCCCAATGGTTGCACTGGTGAACTGGCCCATTGGCTGCTTGAGAAGCATTAAAAGACCATTATTGCGGGCGATTTGTGAATAGCTGCTATTTTTTTTTCATAATCAGCAGCACAAGTGTAGCCTTGCGAGTCACACATTTCAGAAGGATATGTTCCCCAGACTTCATTGGTGGCTTGTTAATCGTCACATCAAAAGAAAAACAATGCGTTTTGCCCATTTTTCAAAACAATATGAATTTCAGCACATTATTGAACTATAGGGAGGGACTGTAAGTGATGCTATTGATACCAGGTGCGGACACCTGCTATGTATTTAGTAAGTAGCTGGTTAAATATTAAACCTCAATTTGGTTTCTGCAGACTTTAGCCTCTCATTTGATATGAGGCGGTAACAAGATTCATTTAATTTTTTTTTTTGCATGCCATCAGAGAGGCCGGCTAATTCGCTGTTTCTTGAAGGTCTTTCTTGGTTAACAAGGTTCATTTTTTTTTGGCCGCAATATTTCCAGTTGTTTCCTTGTAAGCGGGCTTTGTTTATTCAGCGGGCTTTTCACACCTTTATCGGGAGGGCAGCAGCTGTATTTACTGCGGCGGTTTTCTGACAAGTCTTCCGCCCGTGGCTTTTAGCCGACTGCTGCTCACTGCAATATTGAGCGAATAGTGGAACGTTCGTTCACCATTTACTGGAATACTTCAAAGACGATTAAGAAAATGAAAAGTTTTACTTCTTGTCGTCGAACAGGTACGAGGCGCACTTAATTTTAACTCAATAGCCGCTGGTTTGGAAGGATGTCAACTCTTTAAAAAAAAACAATGGAACGTTGCCACTCATACAACATGAATGTTGCGTACAGTTTTGGTCTCCTTATTTAAGGAGGGATATACTTGCATTGGAGGCAGTTCAGAGAAGGTTCATGAGGTTGATTCTGGAGATGAAGGGGTTGTCTTATGTGGAGAGGTTTAGCAGGTTGGGCCTATACTCATTGCAGTTTAGAAGAATGAGAGGGGATCTTATTGAAACATATAAGATACTGAGGGGGCTTGACAGGGTAGATGCAGAGAGGATGTTTCCCCTCGTGGGGGAATCTAGAACGAGGGGGCATAGTTTCAGAATAAGGGGTCACCCTTTTAAAACGGAGATGAGGAGGAATTTCTTCTCTCAGAGGGTCATGAATCTTTGGAATTCTCTCCCCCAGAGAGCTGTGGAGGCGGAGTCAGTGAATATATTCAAGGCGGAGATAGACAGATATTTGAAAAACAGGGGAATCAAGTGTTATGGGGAACGGGCAGGAAAGTGGAATTGAGGCCAAGATCAGACCAGCCATGATCTTATTGAATGGTGGAGCAGGCTCGAGGGGCCGAATGGCCTACTCCTGCTCCTATTTCTTATGTTTTTATAACAATGTGATGGGAGAATAGCGTCGGTTTAAGATTAAAATGATATGTCAAGAATAATCCATGAGACTCCAGGCTGGTTTATCTCGAATGGAAACTGGTCGGGGAGGGGTTTGCTTGCATCAAAGTGACAGATCCTACATTTTTGAAAACCATGCTACGGAAAGCACTTTCTCAGTGAAGGAGGTGTATTAGAGAGAAAGAGGTTTTGGTTTTGTTTCTGTCTGGCTGGGAGAATTCTGGGGCAGATTTTTCTCCTTGGGATGTATACTGGCTTCTGGGTGTAACTCCAACAAGGCAGGGGAAGATGATTGGGCTGCGAACCATTCTGCCGATGCCCTGCCCACCCACCGCCACTCCCGGGACTTTCCATTGGAAGTGAGGCCAGCCGTGCAATACATCCACCCAAATACGGGTGGGCGCATTTTAAGAGTGCAAATAAGAGGACTACGTCATACGCAAAAAGGACCCAGCCTCGTCACTGCCTCCTTCCCCCTCCCCGGCCACTGTCGCAGGTTCAACCAAAATGTTTGCGACCTTGCCATCCTGTTCCACCCCAAGCTGAGCTTCAGACCTCTCCACCGCAAAGGTTGCCTATTTCCACCTTTTTTAACATTGTCTACCTCAGCTCATCTGCTGCTGAAACCCTCATTCATGCCTTTGTTACCTCCAGACTTGAATACTCCAGTGCCCTCCTGGCCGTCCTCCCGTCCTTCAGCTCATCCAAAACTCGGCTGCCCAAGTCCTATCCTGCACCGAGCCCTGCTCACCCATCAGTCCGGTCCTCGCTGATCTACATTGGCTCTGGTTTCCCTGACGCTTCCAATTTCAAATTCTCCTCCTTGTGTTTAAATCCCTCCATGGACTTGCTCCCCTCCCATTTCTGTGACCTCCTCCGGCCCGACAACCCCCTCCCTACGCTCCGTTCTCTTGACTTGTTCTTCCACCTCTTGTGGATCCCCCTCGCTTCGCTCCACCATTGGCGGCCCTGCCCTCGGCTGCCTCTGTCACATTCTCTGGAATCCCGCCTCTACCTCTTCCCCCCTCGATCCCCCTTTAAGGCCCTCCTTAAAACCCACCTCTTTGACTAAGCTTTTGGTCACCCTTCCTAACCTTTCCCTCTTTGGCTCAGCATCTATCGAACTTGTGCCTCTACAAAGCTCCTTGGGACGTTTTTCCTACGTTAGGGGCGCTATCTAAATGCAAGTTGCTGTTGACGTTTTTCTTTGTCGTTGGTGGAATAGCAATGCTGGTCAGCAGGAATGCTGCGTGCTCTTGAGGTACGGTGTTGCTGGCATGGAAAGGGGGCAGGTTTAGAGTCCCCAGTGGTGCTTTGCAGGCTCTCATGGCCTGCAGGAGTGATTCGCCTCCCTCCCAGGTACAAAAAACAAGGAGTTGTTGCTCATGTCACCTGCTGCAGCCTGTTGTATAAAAGTTAAAGGCCATGGTGACCTTGGCAACCACAGGCAGTTCTGCCCAAGCCCTGGCGTGTGGCTGCAGCAGGTGACGTAGCTCGGTGTGCGGCTCCTTGATGCAGGAAAGCCGCCGCAAACATTGCTCCTCAGAGAAGTTGAGGTGGGAGAAGTTCTGCCTGAAGACCCGCTGTAGGTACAGCCTCCTGCGCGCTGCCCTTCTCCTCTCTCTTCTCCCAGCTGCTCCTGCCCTCTCCCCTCTCCTTCGCTGCTGCCCCTCGCTTCCCAGCCCCGGAAGGAAACTGTGTTCAAGGCAGACAAAAGCAGTCCAGCACCAGCAAAAATTCGTCACCCAAAGTCACAATTCAGGTGTAAAATGCAGAAAAAAGGCACAAAACAAACACCCATAAGTCAACCATCAGCCGATAAGGACAAACCAGCAGTTAATCTGTGTGGAGTGGATGATCCCTTTAAATATCGCTGCTGCAGGGTCCTTGCTGCATGTTAGTGCCATGATTTGCTGAGCGAGTTTATCACATGAGGAGTCAGGCACTGGGGGCAGAACCAATTTCACTAAAGAGTCCTTAAATAAGCAGAGGACCCTTATGTAAAGATTATAATGAGCATTTTTAAGACCTTCGGCGCGTGCACTAGACGCCTACAGAGGAGCCTGATCCAAAATGGTGGCGGTGTACTTCCGGCGCGGAATGAGCACGTGCACACCGCCCGCCTTATCGGATCCCTGTGGGTGCAGCACGATCGACGTTCTAGGGCGTTGTTTCTTCCTTTTCGCTATCCACTTTCTGCTGCAGAGAGACTTGCTCAGATACTGGTGTGCACGGTTCAATACGTGTCTGCCACTCTGTTTGAGGAATGTGATTCATCTTGTTAAATTAACATTTGGTCATGCATGAGTAGAACAAAGCACTTCTTCTTACACTTTCTCAGACACAGATACGGACCAACAGGGAGTTGTTCGGCCTTCCGGCATTTGGCAATCAGAGGCATTATAATTGAGCATTAGTGTAAGTTATTATATATTTTTAAATAATCTACATTTTTCCCATTTCAGCCACGACCTTTGAGATGTAACTTCTTGTACGTCATGGGGACTGTCAGAACAATTCTAAAATTATTTAGCATATCTTTGGGTGAGTAAACTGTACAATAGTCAGCACTTTACAATAAGATTACGCCGTAGTGAGAACTTACTCACCCCTCCGATTTTCTCTCTCTTGCCATGCTGGGGTATGGTTTCATGGTCACAAGCAACCTGCCCAGGTGACTCTAGATAGTGAATGTCAGCAGATTGTGTTGGAGGAGGAGATCACAGCTGAGTTCAATCCTGTCCACGCATGTACCATTTCCAACAGGAATCACGGGGCAGCCATGTTCCTTCTCAGCTGGGTGGCATCATGGCCGAGCAGCTGTGCCCGGGACCAACGTTTCAACTGTGAAATTTTGCGCATGTACGACACTTTGAATGGGCCACGCAGCCCGTTAAAGGAACCGCACACCCCATCAAAAAATGAGGGGAGTTATTGCTGGGCAGTGATCAGGATTGGGATCCCTGGCTGATTTTTCCCTTCTCTACCCTAGGAAAGAAAAAGAACATAAGAACATCAGAATTAGGAGCAGGATTAGGCCATGGCTGATCTTCGACCTCAACTCCACTTTCCCGCCCGAGCCCCATATCCCTTGATTCCCCTCCATTCCAAAAATGCATCTGTCGCAGCCTTGAATATATGCAATGACTTAATAACTCAGCCCTTTGGGGTAGAGAATTCCAAAGATTCACAACCCTCTGAGTGAAGAAATTCCTCTGCATCTCAGTCTTAACTGGCCGACCCCTTATCCCGAGATTATGCCCCTAGTTCTTGACTCTCCAGCCAGGGGAAACAATCTCTCAGCATCTACCCTGTCAATCCCCCTCAGAATATTATATGTTTCAATGAGATCACCTCTCATTCTTCTAAACTCCAGAGAGTATCGGCCCATTCTACACAATCTCTCCTCATAGGACAACCCTCTCATCCCAGGAATCAATCTAGTGAACCACCATAAGAACATAAGAACATAAGAAATAGGCTCGAGGGGCCGAATGGCCTACTCCTGCTCCTATCTTCTATGTTTCTAGGAGCAGGAGTCGGCCATTCGGCCCCTCAAGCCTGCTCTGCCATTCAATAAGATCATGGCTGATCTTCTACCTCAGCTCCACTTTCCTGCACTATCCCCATATCCCTTTAATTCCCTTAATATTCAAAAATCTATCGATCTCGGTCTTGAATATACTCAATGACTGAGCCTCCACAGCCCTCTGGGGTAGAGAATTCCAAAGATTCACCACCTTCTGAGTGAAGAAATTTCTCCTCATCTCAGTCCTAAATGGCCGACCCCTTATTCTGAGACTGTGACCCCTGGTTCTAGACTCCCAAGCCAGGGGAAACATCCTCCCTGCATCTACCCTGTCAAGCCCTGTAAGAATTTTGTATGTTTCATTGAGATCACCTCTCATTCTTCTAAATTCTAGAGAATATAGGCCTAGTCTACTCAATCTCTCCTCATAGGACAATCCCTCCATCCCAGGAACCAGTCTGGTGAACCTTCGTTGCACTCCCTCTATGGCAAGTATATCCTTCCTTAGGTAAGGAGACCAAAACTGTACACAATACCCCAGGTGTGGTCTCACCAGGGCTCACCACTGAAGGAAAAGCAAATGGATTGAAAAAGAAAGCTATCTAGCTACTACTGTAGTCAATTCCAGCCACCAACATTGGGTCTCTACCCACCCAAAGGCACTGGCAGGCATTGGATGCATGCCCACCATTAGATTACCAGGAATCCAACACGCTTTTGTCTCTCTATCATCATAATGATATTGTGGATGTGGCGAGGGCTATACTGTCTCCCTATGTATGTGTGTTGACATTATTTTTTTTTAAAACACAGAATATATAGACCTGAGCCAATCTGGGCAGAGCCATATTCTGATTTTTTTTCTCTCAATATCTAAGTTATCTCAGTTGGGACTAGCATTTCAGATTTGGTGATCTTCAGACTCACTACAGCCTGCATCTCTCCTTCACAGCTGTAATGTCACTTGTTATTTTCCCAAGAGACAATGCTGTGACAAAATTGGTTGCCAATGATCCATCCATTTTTCAAACAAACCAGTCAGTGTGAAAACACGATCCTAGTGTTTAAGTGTTTCATTTTAACTGAATCGTCATTTCTCTGCTACTCAACATACTGGAATGTATCAGTTTTATTGTTGTTTTTCTTCACTTAGCTTTTCATTAACGTCTCAGCATTTTTTTTTCCAAACAGAATGGGAAAAGTACAACTTTCCCTCTTGTAACAGAGCCAGTGGCCTAGAAATTGGACCGCGCAGCGCCCGTTTTTTCAGGCACTGTTCAGACTACTAAGGCCCCAATCTGGCGGGAAGGAAGCGCACGGCACATTTCCAGCCAGATGTTCGCCGCCCGCCATATTGGGTAAGGACAAACAAGAGGCGTCACCGACCCAGGCCACTGTCCCGATTAGTGACCCAGGCCCAAACAACACCCTACCTGAGGGCCGCCCGTAGCAGCGGCCCAAACTTGGAGCCCTCGTCACCGGCGGGTTCTTGATGCTTCGCCCGGCAATATTGAAATGAGGCCCAAGGATCAGGCGAGCATGGGGCCTCACCATTCAGACGCGGCGGGGGGGGGGGGGCAAACTACTCCCCCCGCCCCCCCCCCCCCCACCCCTGTGCACCAAGAAATGACCACGGCCCAGTTTCTAGCCCTTTGTGTGCGTAAGTATGAGGCTTTTTAAAAAAAAAAGAAAACAACCACACTTATCCCATACCTAGCCTCACGACACAGGAGGCACACAGTAGAGTCCTGCTTAGACTCACATCCCATCTGAAGCTTTATCATACCGAATCCAGATGATGCGTCCTTCCCTTGAGGCAAAGTTATGAGTACAGCACTACTGTATAATGCTTGAATGCCAAGAGGTTTTTCACTGCCAATTTTCTCCTTTCTTCAAGGCACGATCTGTTGAACGGCTCAATGTTACTTTTGTCTAATATGAACTATTTCCATTTTAGGTATGTGTTTATCTACTACAATCATAGAGGGTCCAAAAAATGCCTTTGTTTTGCTTAACACCGATGCTGCATTTAACTGCACAGTGTCTCAGCCTTGGACTATTATTATCTGGATAATGGATAAGACACCTGTTCTTACTATAGTACCGGACGGACCAATTATTACAGACCCTCAGTTTGGACAACGCAATTATACAACTAGGAACACATTTACTTCAGAACTTGTCATCTCAGCAGTGACCTTGAAAAACAACGTGACCGTGAAGTGCAGTCTCCAAACTGATGGAATTCAACAGGCAGATTTGTTTGTGCAAGGTCAGTATAATTCTCCAATTAAAAGTGAGGGACTTCAGTTGTGTGCAGAGACTAGAGAATCTGGGATTGTTCACCTTAAAGAAGGGAAGGTTAAGAGGAGACCTAATAGACGTTATTATGTCCGTGTGTAATTGAGACACGGACTGCAGGAGTAGGTTACAACAGGTGTTTACTGAGTGGAGACAAAACTGGAACAACTGTGCAAAGTTACTACACAGGCTTATATACAGGGGTGGTCACTACTGATACTGCAGTATACAGGGGCTGCAGAATATAGTTCCTTCTGCAAAGTACATACACTACAATTCCTCCCCTTTTAGCTAAACAGTATGTAACATTCGATTAATAAGTAAATGACATATTTACAATTACAGTTGCTAGATACATTAGCTGAAGTTAAGCAATTATAAGTTCAGTCTTTGAGGAGGCTTCCTGATTCTGTCTGGATAACGCCTCTTTGGGGTATCCGGTTCTTCTGGCAAAGTTGATTCGGGATCAACGTCGTTGTTTGGTTCGTCTGCTTCCAATATCACCGATTCTGAGGTAGATGCAATTGGTACTTTGGTTTCATCACCAGGTGTATCGGATCGTGGTGTGGAATTGACGTTTTCCAGTGACTCTAGAATCTGGTCAGCATGGCATCTTACAATGCTCTCTCCAACGTCCACGGTATACATTAGAGGTCCTTGCCGTGTGCAGATCGTTCCTGGCTGCCATTTCTCTGTGCGGTAGTCCCGGGCCAAAACTGGTTGACCTATCTTAAAACTCCTGGTCGGCCTTTCATTCATATTCTGAAACTGCCTGTTCTCCACATCTCTTCTGATGTTTGGCTTAACCAAATCCAAGCGGCATCGTAGTCTTCGATTGAAGAACATCATGGCTGGAGTTTGGTTGGTAACCGCATGTGTCGCATTCCGGTAGGCAAACAAGAAGTTATCCACCTTGTGTTGTAGGGGTATGTCTTCATTACACATTGCCTTGATAGCCTTCTTGAATGTTTGAACGAACCTCTCAGCCAATCCATTGGTGGCTGGATGATATGGGGCGGATGTGTAATGCTTAACACCATTGTTCTTTAAGAACCTCCGGAACTCTTCAGACACAAACTGTGGTCCATTGTCGGAGCAAATCTGTTCAGGCAGCCTATTTCTGGTGAATATGGTTCGTAAGACTGTGATAGTTTTTTCTGTGGTGGTTGAGGACATTTTTATTACCTCTGGCCACTTTGAGTGTGCATCCACCGCAATTAGAAACATCGAGTCCATAAATGGACCAGCAAAATTAATGTGTACCCTTTGCCATGGAGATGAGGGCCACTCCCATGGATGTAGAGGGGCTTGTGGTGGGGCGTTTTGGACCTTCTGGCATCCTGTACAGCTCTTGGTCATCTCTTCGATTTCTCTATCGATTCCCGGCCACCACACAAACGCTCTGGCTAAGTTCTTCATTTTTACTCCTCCCAGATGACCCTCATGAAGCTCATTGAGCACTCTATCCTTCAATTTGGGTGGAATTACTACTCTGGATCCACACATCAAGGTTCCTCTGCACACTGACAGCTGTTCTCTTCTCGGTGAGAATGCTGGCAACAGTGGTTCGCCATGTGCTGGCCATCCCTTCACCGTTAAATCATAGACCCTGGAGAGTGTCGGGTCATTTCGTGTTTCCTTTTCTATGTTTGCATTCGTCACAGGTAGGCATTCGACTATGGTCGAGTGGAATATCTCCACAGGATCCACTGCAGGTGTTTCTTCCACCATCGGCAATGGTAGGCGCGACAATCCATCAGCATTCCCATGGTGTTTAGTTCCTTTGTACTCGATGTCATATTGGTGTGCCCCTAGGAAAAGGGACCACCTCTGTAGCCGTTGTGCTGTCATTATCGGGACGCCCTTCTGAGGGTTGAAAATGGAGACAAGCGGCTGATGATCAGTTAGTAGAGTAAATTTCTGACCGTGCAGGTAGTGATTGAACTTCTTCACCCCCCACACCAGGCTGAGGGCCTCTCTGTCAATCTGGGCGTAGTTACGCTCAGCTGAAGTTAACGAGCGTGACGCAAAAGCTATCGGCCTCTCTGAACCATCAAGGAATTTATGTGACAGTACCGCTCCAATGCCGTAGGGAGACGCATCACATGCCAGTCTTATCGGTAGTGATGGGTTGTAGTGAGCCAATACTTCTCTTGAAGTGATTAGGTCTTTACTCTTCTGAAAGGCCCGCTTACATTCATCGCTCCATTTCCATGCTACTCCAGTTTGTAGTAGGGCATTCAGTGGGTGCAGAATTGTCGACAAATTCGGCAAAAACTTATGGTAGTAATTCACCAATCCGAGGAATGACCTCAGTTGCGACACATTTTCAGGTGCTGGAGCCTTAACTACCGCTTCAATTTTGTCAGGGGACTTATGTAACCCCTCTTCATCAATCACGTGGCCACAATACGATATCTGTTTCTTAAAAAACTCGCACTTGGGGCGATTGGCTCGTAGCCCATGTTCTCTTAGTCTAGTGAGCACCTGCTCTAGGTTGGCATGGTGTTCACTGTCATCTTCACCTGTCACTAGGATGTCGTCCAAGTAACACTGAGTCCCCGGAATCCCTTGCAGGACTTGTTCCATCGCTCTTTGCCATATCGCCGGAGCTGATGCTATTCCGAATACCAGTCGATTATACTGGTAAAGACCTCTGTGAGTGTTTATCGTGAGATACTTCCTAGAGGATTCTTCAACCTCCATCTGCAAATATGCTTGTGCTAGGTCAATTTTTGTAAAACGCTTCCCTCCAGATAGTGAGGCAAAAATATCTTCTATCCTCGGGAGAGGATACTGCACTGTGTGAAGGACTGGGTTCACCGTCACCTTGAAGTCCCCACAGATGCGGACCTTCCTTGGCTCCTCAGGCTTATTATTTAACGTTTTCTTCATCGCAGGAACGATGGGTGTCGCCCACTCGCTCCAGTCTACCTTAGATAACATGCCTGCATTCTCCAGATTCTCCAGCTCTGCCTCGACGGCTGGGCGAATTGCATATGGTACCGGTCTTGCTTTGAAAAACTTGGGAATTGCATTCTCTTCTATTTTTATCGAGGCGGTTATGCCTTTAAGAGTTCCCAGTTCTTGTTGAAATACCTCTTTGGCGTTAGCTAAGATTTTTGCCAATCGACCAGGTGTGTCGTCGTCATCCTTTTTACCAGCCACAGTCAGTGCCTGAATGGAGTGCCAGTCTAAACTTATCTTTCTGATCCATTCACGTCCCAATAACGGTGGTCCACCATCTTGCAGTATGTACAGATACAATTTCTGTATTTCCTTGCCGTTGTATTCGACAGGCACCCTTATTTTTCCTCCGGGGTATACTTTCTGCCCCGTATACGTGTTCAAGACAATGGATGTCTCTTTCAAGGGTATGTGTGAGAATAGCCGCTCGTAGTCTCGTCGATTCATGACGGTCAGAGCTGATCCTGTATCCAATTCCATTTTGACTTGGGACCCTGCTATCGTGAGGGTGACCCAAATGGTTCGGTGATCCTCTTTTGCGAATACGTTATGAAGTTTGAGACAGCTTAGTCTCTTGTTCCCGGATTCACTATCGCTCTTCTGGTCTTCGGAACTACTGTCCGTCATCTTTTGTACTGTCCTGTACTATTCCTTAGTAGCCTTTTTGTTGTCATTAGTCTTCTTTCCAGGCCTGCAAACTTGTGCAATGTGTCCCATCTTGCCACATTGCCTGCATATTTTGTCCTTGGACTAGCAGTCCTTCTGGTCATGGGTTGTTCTGCCACAGTGATAACATTTTTCAAATCCCCGTTTCATTTCATGGGTGCCGTATTCTTGTGGCTTTTGCTGTATTTCCGCAGCTCCCCTTGCTGCTGCTTCGTACGATACTGCCATGCTGAAAGCCTTATCTAGCGTCAGCTCTTTCTCTGAGAGTAACCTCTTCTGGGTTCCTTCACTCAGGAATCCACAGACAAATTTGTCCCGTAGGGTATCTGCCAGTCCTGCTCCAAACTGGCAGTGCTTTGATAGCTTGCGTAGTTCCGTAAGGTAATCAGCATTGCTCTCCTCTTTATGCTGATTCCTCTTGTGGAATTTAAATCTTTCTGCTATCAGCAGTGGTGTAGGATTTAGGTGTTCCTGTAGGATATCAACAATTTCGTTAAAACTCTTCGCCATCGGTTTGGCTGGAGTGATCAGGTTCCGCAATAGGCCGTACGTTCTTGCGCCCATTAAGTTTAGTAGTACCGATGCCTTTTTCTCATCGGCTACTTCATTTGCCTTGCAATATACTTCAACTCTTTCCACATACGTGGTCCAGTCTTCTATTGCATTATCGAAGGCAGTGATATTGCCAGTCTTCAGCATCTTGGAAATCTAAGATGGCACCTCCCACGCTTTGCCTTCTTCCCCGATTGAACAAAATGGCGCCTCCCGTGCTTTGCCTTCTTCCCCGCTGGATTAAGATGGCGCCTCCCGCGCTTTCTGTCTTCTCCGCTGCTGCTAGCGCTGTTACTGGCGTTTTTATGCCTTGATGGCGACGCCCTATGGTCTTCGCGCACTCCCCCCCCGCCGCGCTGCTGCTAACGCCGCTCTCCGCGGTCCCCGTGGCAAACTGCAGCTCCTCGCGGCTTTCTGCGCTTCTAATTTCTTTTATTTTCCCGTCGTCAGAGCAAACCCTCCGGGACACTTTCCTCCCTCTTCTCGGGTCTGTAAGCTGCCCGGCTTCGTAGCACCAGCCGCGCCTTGTGTGCTCCACCCTCTCTCTCTCTCTCCTCTTCCCGACAACGCTGCTCGGCCCCGTTGAAAAGCCACCCGATCGAGCTCTAGCCCGCCGCAGCCCAGGAAGGATCAGTGTACTACCTGCCACCAGCCCGATTAGCTGGAACACCATAGACAGGATAACCAAGCCCCGCTCTCGACAGCCTCTCCTGCAAATCTTCAACTCCGATGAATCAGAGGCGGTTGTCCACGGTCGACGCCCGTTTCTTCTGTTTGTTTTTTTTTCTTTCTTCTTTCTGGCCTCGACCTCCAACAACTTCGCTTCAGGGATGGATCCCCATGAGGTGGTGCAGACTGTAGGTAAGTTCGGATCTGCTCGTCGCCAGTATTATGTCCGTGTGTAATTGAGACACGGACTGCAGGAGTAGGTTACAACAGGTGTTTACTGAGTGGAGACAAAACTGGAACTACTGTATACAGGGGTGGTCACTACTGGTACTGCAGTATACAAGGGCTGCAGAATATAGTTCCTTCTGCAAAGTACATACACTACAGACGTGTTCCAAATTATAAAGGGTTCTGATAGAATAGATAGGGAGAAACTCTTTCCACTGGCAGGGGGTCAGTGACCAGCGGACACAAGTTTAAGATAACTGGCAAAACTGTCAGGGAGGAGATGAGGAGAATTTTTTTTCCAGCAGCGAGTTATTGTGATCTGGAATGCACTACCTAAAGGGCGGTGGAAGCAGAATCAATAGTAACTTTCAAAAAGGGAATTAGATAAATACTTGAAAAGGAAACATTTTCAGGGCTATGGAGAATCATAGAATGGTTACAGCACGGAAGGAGGCCATTCGGCCCCTCGAGCCCATGCCGGCTCTCTGCAAGAGCACTTCAGCTAGTCCCACTCCCCCGCCCTTTCCCCATAGCCCTGGAAATGTTTTTCTTTCAGGTACTTAGCCAACTCCCTTTTGAAAGCCATGATTGAATCTGCCTCCACCACCCTTTCAGGCAGTGCATTCCAGATCCTAACCACTCGCTGAGTAAAAAAGTTTTTTCTTATGTTGCCTTTGGCTCTTTTGCCAATCACCTTAAATCTGTGTCCTCTGGTTCTCAACCCGTCTGCAAATGGGAACAGTTTCTCTCTATCTACTCTGTCCCGACCCCTCATGATTTTGAACACCTATCTCAAATCTCCTCTCAATCTTCTCTGCTCTAAGGAGAACAACCCCAGCTTCTCCAGGTAACTGAAGTCCCTCATCCCTGGAATCATTCTCGTAAATCCTTTCTGCATCCTTTCTAAGGCCTTGACATCCTTCTAAAGTGCGGTGCCCAGAATTGGACGCAATACTCCAGTTGTGGCTGAACCAGGCTCATCATAATTTCCACACTTTTGTACTCTATACTTGAAGCTCAGGAACCCGTAAGCTTTTTTAACCGCTTTCTCAACCTGCCCAGCCACCTTCAACGATTTGTGCACATATACCCCCAGGTCTCTCTGTTCATGCACCCCCTTTAGTTAATGTTTCCTCTCATAGAAACATAGAAACATAGAAGTTAGGAGCAGGAGTAGGCCATTCGGCCCCTCGAGCCTGCTCCGCCATTAAATGCGATCATGGCTGATCATCCAAATTCAGTACCCGGTCCCTGCTTTCTCCCCATACCCCTTGATCCCTTTAGCCTTAAGAAATATATCCAACTCCTTCTTGAATATATTTAATGTATTGGCCTCTACTGCCTTCTGTGGCAGAGAATTCCACAGGTTCACCACTCTCTGGGTGGAGAAATTCCTCCTCATTTCTGTCCTAAATGGCCTACCCCTTATCCTTAGACTGTGACCCCTGGTTCTGGACTCCCCGACCATCGGGAACATCCTTCCTGCATCTAGTCTGTCTAGTCCTGTCAGAATTTTATAAGTTTCAATGAGATCCCCTCTCATTCTTCTAAACTCCAGCGAGTACAAGCCCAGTCATCCCAATCTCTCCTCATACGTCATTCCTGCCATCCCAGGTATCAGCCTGGTGAATCTTCGCTGCACTCCTTCCATGGCAAGAATATCCTTCCTCAGATAAGGCGACCAAAACTGCACACAATACTCAAGATGTGGTCTCACCAAGGCCCTGTACAACTGCAGCAAGACATCCTTGTTCCTGTACTCAAACCCTCTCGCTACGAAGGCCAACATACCATTTGCCTTCTTAACCGCCTGCTGCACCTGCATGCTTACTTTCAGCGACTGGTGCACAAGGACGCCCAGGTCTTGTTGCACTTCCCCTTCTCCCAATCTATTGCCATTTAGATAATAATCTGCCTTCCTGTTTTTGCCACCAAAGTGGATAACCTCACATTTATCCACGTTATATTGCATCTGCCATGCTTCTGCCCAAACACCCAACCTGTCCAAATCATCCTGTAGTTTCTCGGCATCCTCCTCACAGCACACACGCCCACCCAGCTTTGTGTCGTCTGCAAATTTGGAGCTATTACATCAAGTTCCCTTGTCTAGATCATTAATATATAATGGGCCAGAAATTCGTGGCCAAAGGCGTGAGTACGGTCGGGGTACTCACGCATCTGGCCATTGGAAATGCCGGCGTTCAGCATGCACAGTGCATGCGGGGAACGCCGGCATTTCCAGACCCGAGGTCTCGGCACAGCGCGTGCGACTGCACAGGCAGCGCTTGCGCAGTGAACTTTGTAGATTTCATTCATGGATTCAGTGAGGGTAAGTCCTTACAAGTTACATTTGAAAAAAGCAGGTGTAAAGTTGTTCCAAGGCTGCGGAGGAAGATATATTTTATCGTGGAGCTTCTGAAATGCAATATTTTTGTTTGGGAAAGGGAGGGAAGTTATTTTAAGAAATTTTAAGTAAGTTTTAAAGTTAATTTTTTTTTTTTTAAACGGGTTTTCAGAACGGTAGGTAGAAGGAGCAATTGTGGCTGTGTGAATGGAATGTGAGAATGAGTTATGTATGTATGTCCACATATATTCCTTTACGTATATGTATGTATGTATGTTTTATATTCCTTTACTAATGTGTATGAATGTATGTTTTTAATTATGATTTTCCAATAAGTTACTTTCTCTGAAAGTCATAATTAAATAATACATTCATACACATAAGTAAAGGAATATATACATAACACGCAAAGGAATATATACAGACATACATACTTTCAGAAGCTCCACGATAAAAAAATATCTTCCTCCGCAGCCTCTGGAGCAACTGTACCCATGCTTTTTTCATGTGTAAGTTGTAATGACTTGACCTCACTGAAAGCATGAATGAAAGCGACGAATTTTACTGCGCACGCGCTGCCTGTGCAGTCGCACGCGTTCTGCCTCTGAACCCCTTCGTTCAGAGGACAGGAAATGCCGGTTTTCCCCACATGCACTGTGCATGCTGAAAACCGGCATTTCCTCCGGCCAGACGCGTAAGTACCCCGACCGTACTCGCGCATTTGGAAGGGAATTACTGGTCCAACATTTCACATGTCAATAAAATGAAAAATTTAACAATTGCACGATTTGCCCCCTCGCATCTGCGACTGAGGGTCCAAGGAGGTGCATTGCGCAAGAGGTCATCGTCGTACGTATCCTCACACTGTTCCCTTTCGGGAACTGTATGAAGTGGTGGAAGGATTTATGGCCGTGATTAACGCTCATTCCGTGACCGTAACCATCTTTGAACCAGCCATTAGGGTGGTTAGTCCTATGGCGTGAGGGTTTTATGGGCTCCCACAACCCATCTGAGGGGGGGGGGGCCACCCACACCCACGGACGCAAGTATCCCGCTGGATGTCCACCCAGAATTTATAGTTGGAGCTCCGACTCCACTTGCCGGGACTGTCTGGAGTGGGGTTCGAAACCCTACTCCTTCTGGCCCAGAGGCGGGGATGCTTACTGCTACGCAAAAGGCCCACTCCGCACAAAAGGTGACACCCATACGTTTCCTGCGCCTTTTCCCTCCCCGTGACTGGAGCCCTATGCTGCCACTTGAAAGACCAAGCTATCATCTGCCCTTTTTGCGGCGCCTTTGACTTCTCATTACCAATGATGAGCAGGCGCTGCGCCTCCACCTCCTTGAGGAGATTGCTGAGGTCATCATCAGTTCAATTGTGAGTTCTTTTAATGCCGTGAAGTGTGCTCATTCCAGCCATTTCACGTTGCTAATCGGATTGGGCCTTTGGCATAGCGGTAGGATCCCTGCCGCTGGGCCAGATCAGGGTAGGGTTTCGAACCCCGCTCCAGACAGTCCCGGCAAGTGGAGTCGGAGCTCGGGCTCTAAATTCTGAGTTGACATCCAGTGGGATATTTGCGTCCATGTGGCCCCCCCTCCTTGTATAGCTTGTGGGAGCCCGTAAAACCCTCCCGCCATAGGACTAACCGCCCTAATGGCTGGTTCAAAGATGGTTACGGTCACGGAATGAGCGTTAATCATGGCCATAAATCCTTCCACCACTTCATACAGTTCCCCAAAGGGAACAGTGTGAAGACACGTATGACGACAACATTGCTAAATAAATAAATGGAATTAAAAAAATTCTTTTAGGGCTTTTAAAAGTCTTTAAATTGCTTTAATCTGTTTAAAACTACTTCAGATTCTTCAAAATAATGTAAACATTTTTAAAAGTTTATAAAAGTTACCAAAATCTTCAAAAAACTTCCAAAAACCTATTTAAACTGCTGCTTTGCATGTAAAAATGCTTAGCAGCTTGACAGAAACATTGGGGGCGTGTCCTGCTACAATGAGACCTTAAGGGGCGTGTCTCACTTGCACTGCACGCTCCAGGCTTCGCGCTGGCTGCACTCCTGGGCGGCGTGACGTCATACGCTGCCCGGGATTCTTCTGTTTGAAACACCAATTCCAGGCGTCCCTGGAGCTGATCGGCAGGAGCGCAGGGTAAGTGCATATACGGGGCTTGCACGCGCGGCAAGCCCCGTTCACGAATTTCTGGCCCATTGTGAATAGCTGGGGTCCAAGTACCGATCCCTGCGGTACCCCACTAGTCACTGCCTGCCATTCGGAAAAATACCCGTTTATTCCAACTCTTTCTGTCTGCCAACCAGTTCTCTATCCAAGTCAATACCTTGCCTCCAATCCCATGTGCCTTAACTTTACACGCTAATCTCTTATGCGGGACCTTAGCGAAAACCTTCTGAAAGTCCAAATACACCACATCCACTGGTTCTCCCTTATCTATTTTACTGGTTACATCCTCAAAAAATTCCAGTAGATTAGTCAAGCATGATTTATCTTTTGTAAATCCATGTTGACTTTGCCCAATCCTGTCACTGTTTTCCAAGTGCTCTGCTATTACATCTTTTATAATGGACTCTAGCATTTTTCCCGCTACCGATGTCAGGCTTACCGGTTTGTAATTCCCCGTTTTCTCTCTACCACCTTTTTTGAATAGTGGGGTAACATTAGCTACCCTCCAATCCATGGGTACTGTTCCAGATTCTATCGAATGTTGGAAGATGATCAGAAATGCATCTACTATTTCTAGGGCCACTTCCTTAAGTACCCTAGGATGTAGATTATCAGGCCCTGGGGATTTATCGGCCTTCAATCCCATCAATTTCCCTAACACCATTTCCCTACAAATACTGATTTCTTTCAGTTCCTCCCTTTCATCAGACCCTATGTTCCTGACATCTCTGGGAGGTTATTTGTGTCCTCCTTTGTGAAGACAGAACCAAAATATGTATTTAATTGGTCTTCCATGTCTTTGTTCCCCATTATAAATTCCCCTGATTCTGACTGCAAGGGACCTACGCTTGACTCATTCTATCTACCAAAATGTATCACTTCACAATTTTCTGCATTAAGTTTCATCTGCCACGTGTCCGCCCATTCCACCAGCCTGTCTATGTCCTCTGGAAGTCTATCACTCTCCTCCTCACTGTTCACTATACTTCCAAATTTTGTGTCATCTGCAAATTTTGAAATTGTGCCCTGTACACCCACATCCAAGTCATTAATATAAATCAGAAAAAGCAGTGGTCCTAGAACCGACCCCTGGGGAACACCACTGTATACCTTCCTCCAGTCCGAAAAACAACCGTTCACCACTACTCTCTGTTTCCTGTCACTTAGCCAGTTTCATATCCATGCTGCCACTCTTCCTTATATTCCATGGGCTTCAACTTTGCTGGTGAGCCTATTATGTGGTACTTTGTCGAACGCCTTTTGGAAATTCATGTACACTACGTCAACTGCATTACCCTCATCAACCCTCTCTGTTACCTCATCAAAACTCTCGATCAAGTTGGTTAAACATGATTTACCTTTAACAAATCCGTGCTGGCTTTCCTTAATTAATCCACACTTCTCCAATTGACTGTTGATTTTGTCCCTAATTATTATTCCTAAAAGCTTCCTCACTACCGAGGTTAAACTGACCAGCCTATAGTTGCTGGGTTTATCTTTACACCCTTTTTGAACAAGGGTGTAACAAGGTGAGAAAGAGCAGGGGGTGTAACAAGGTGAGAAAGAGCAGGGGAGTGGGACTAAGATCTTTTAAAGAGCTGGCACAGGCATGATGGGCCGAATGGCCTCCTCCAGTGCTGTACGATTCTATGAAAAACAGAAAATGCTGGAAACACTCAGCGGGTCAGGCAGCATCTGTGGAGAGAGAAAGAGATTTAATGTTTCAGGTCAATAACTGTTCATCAGAATGGGAATATGTTCACTGTGATCATTTCCACGGTGTTCATGCGCCCTCGTTTGGTACTGCGCATGTTCACTCGATCCAGTCACACATGAGCAGCCCAAACAGTGCGGTGTCTACAGCTCCGTGTGGAGAAGGTCAGCAGATCGGATGGGGGAGTGGGGTGGGACAGGAGAGGGGATCGAAGGGGGGAGAGGGGATCGAAGGGGGGAGGGGGATCGAAGGGGAAGAGGGGATCGAAGGGGGGAGAGGAGAGAGGATCGAAGGGGGGAGAGGGGATCGAAGGGGGGAGGGGGATCGAAGGGGGGAGAGGGGATCGAAGGGGGGAGGGGGATCGAAGGGGGGAGGGGGATCGAAGGGGGGAGAGGGGATCGAAGGGGGAGAGGGGATCGAAGGGGGGAGAGGGGATCGAAGGGGGGAGGGGGATCGAAGGGAAGAGGGGATTGAAGGGGGGAGAGGAGAGAGGATCGAAGGGGGGAGAGGGGATCGAAGGGGGGAGGGGGATCGAAGGGGAAGAGGGGATCGAAGGGGGGAGAGGAGAGAGGATCGAAGGGGGGAGAGGGGATCGAAGGGGGAGCAGAGAGGATCGAAGGGGGAGAGGGGATCGAAGGGGGGAGGGGGATCGAAGGGGAAGAGGGGATCGAAGGGAGGAGAGGAGAGAGGATCGAAGGGGGGAGAGGGGATCGAAGGGGGAGCAGAGAGGGGATCAAAGGGGGAGAGGAGAGGGGATTGAAGGGGGAGAGGAGAGAGGATCAAAGGGGGGAGAGGAGAGAGGATCGAAGGGGGGAGAGGAGAGAGGATCAAAGGGGGGAGAGGAGAGGATCAAAGGGGGAGAGGAGAGAGGATCGAAGGGGGAGAGGAGAGGGGATCGAAGGGGGAGGGGGGAGAGAGGATCGAAGGGGGAGGGGGGAGAGAGGATCGAAGGGGGAGAGGAGAGAGGATCAAAGGGGGAGAGGAGAGAGGATCGAAGGGGAGAGGAGAGAGGATCGAAGGGGGAGAGGGGAGAGAGGATCGAAGGGGGAGAGGAGAGAGGATCGAAGGGGGAGAGGAGAGAGGATCGAAGGGGGAGAGGAGAGAGGATCGAAGGGGGAGAGGAGAGGAGATCGAAGGGGGAGAGGAGAGAGGATCAAAGGGGGAGAGGAGAGAGGATCGAAGGGGGAGAGGAGAGAGGATCGAAGGGGGGAGGAGAGGGGATCGAAGGGGGGAGGAGAGAGGATCGAAGGGGGAGGAGAGGGGATCGAAGGGGAGAGGGGATCGAAGGGGAGAGGAGAGGGGATCGAAGGGGGAGAGGAGAGAGGATCGAAGGGGGAGAGGAGAGGGGATCGAAGGGGGAGAGGGGATCGAAGGGGGAGAGGAGAGAGAGGATCGAAGGGGGAGAGGAGAGAGGATCAAAGGGGGAGAGGAGAGAGGATCAAAGGGGGAGAGGAGAGGGGATCGAAGGGGGGAGGAGAGGGGATCGAAGGGGGGAGGAGAGGGGGTCGAAGGGGGAGAGAGGAGAGGGGATCGAAGGGGGAAGAAGAGGGGATCGAAGTGGGAGAGGAGAGAGGATCAAAGGGGGAAGAGGAGAGGGGATCGAAGGGGGGAGAGGAGAGAGGATTGAAGGGGGGAGAGAGGATCGAGGGGGGAGGAGAGAGGATCGAAGGGGAAGAGGAGAGAGGATCAAAGGGGGAGAGGAGAGGGGATCGAAGGGGGGAGGAGTGGGGATCAAAGGGGGAGAGGGGATCGAAGGGGAGAGGAGAGGGGATCGAAGGGGGAGAGGGGATCGAAGGGGGAGAGGAGAGAGGATCGAAGGGGGAGAGGAGAGGGGATCGAAGGGGGGAGAGGAGAGAGGATCGAAGGGGAAGAGGAGAGAGGATTAAAGGGGGAGAGGAGAGGGGATCGAAGGGGGAGAGGGGATCGAAGGGGGAGAGGAGAGAGGATCGAAGGGGGAGAGGAGAGGGGATCGAAGGGGGGAGAGGAGAGAGGATCGAAGGGGGAGAGGAGAGGAGATCGAAGGGGGAGAGGGGATCGAAGGGGAGAGAGGAGAGGGGATCGAAGGGGGAAGAAGAGGGGATCGAAGTGGGAGAGGAGAGAGGATCAAAGCGGGAAGAGGAGAGGGGATCGAAGGGGGGAGAGGAGAGAGGATTGAAGGGGGGAGAGAGGATCGAGGGGGGGAGGAGAGAGGATCGAAGGGGAAGAGGAGAGAGGATCAAAGGGGGAGAGAGAGGATCGAAGGGGGAGAGGAGAGAGGATCAAGGGGGAGAGGAGACGGGATCAAAGGGGGGAGAGGAGAGAGGATCGAAGCGGGGAGAGGAGAGAGGATCGAAGGGGGAGAGGAGAGGGGATCAAAGGGGGAGAGAGGAGAGGGGCTCAAAGGCGGGGAGACAGGAGCTGGCAGGGGTAGAGAGGGGCTGGGAGAGGGGGGTGGCCAGGAACTCAGGGGAGATTGTGAGAAACTCGGGGTGGGGGGAGAAGGTCAGGAGCTCGGGGTGGGGGGAGAAGGTCAGGAGCTCGGGGTGGGGGGAGAAGGTCAGGAGCTCGGGGTGTGGGGAGAAGGTCAGGAGGTCGGGGTGTGGGGAGAAGGTCAGGAGCTCGGGGTGGGGGAGAAGGTCAGGAGGTCGGGGTGTGGGGAGAAGGTCAGGAGCTTGGGGTGGGGGGAGAAGGTCAGGAGCTCGGGGTGTGGGGAGAAGGTCAGGAGCTCGGGGTGGGGGGAGAAGGTCAGGAGCTCGGGGTGTGGGGAGAAGGTCAGGAGGTCGGGGTGTGGGGAGAAGGTCAGGAGCTCGGGGTGGGGGAGAAGGTCAGGAGGTCGGGGTGTGGGGAGAAGGTCAGGAGCTTGGGGTGGGGGGAGAAGGTCAGGAGCTCGGGGTGTGGGGAGAAGGTCAGGAGGTCCGGTGTGGGGAGAAGGTCAGGAGGTCGGGGTGGGGGGAGAAGGTCAGGAGCTCGGGGTAGGGGGAGAAGGTCAGGAACTTGTTGGGGGGGAGCATGGTGAGAACAGTGGGGAGGGGGGAGGATCATGATCCAGGTCTAAAGAGGTAGGGAGTGGGGGTGGATGAGAGCAGGAATGTGATCTCGTTGGGAAGATAAATCCTGTTCTCCGGCCCTCTGTTAGGCCTGGATGGTGTTCTTTCACCCACATCCCCTTTACACCTGCACCATGTTCTCCCTCTCCTCCACCCCCTGCACCCCCTCCAGACCACAGCTCACTACCACCTTCGCAAGGGCAACTAGGGATGGGCAATAAATAAATGAAAGCGTATTCTGTGTTGGTCCTACAACTTGCATAACATTACATTTATGTGTGATTTGCCGGACTCGACTATTCCAATGCTCTCCTGGCCAGCTTTCCATCTTCCACCCTCAATGAACTTGAGCTCATCCAAAACTCTGCTGCCCGTGTCCAGACACACAGCAAGTCCCATTCGCCCTTCACCCCTGTGCTCCTTGACCTATAGTGGCTCATGGTCCACCAACAATGTTCCCACTAAGCTATGCGACTACACAGGCCGCTTACTGGCTTTTGAATGGGAGATTAGTGCATGCGCAACATTTTGAATGGGCCACACAGCCCGTTAAAGGGACTGCGCTCCCCCCAAAAAATTAGGCAGGAACATTGTCCACCAACACCTTTATTTGAAGATTCTCATCCTCATGTTCAAATCCCTCCAGGACCTCACCCCTTCCTATCTGAACTCGGCAGTGTGAGTGCTGTGAGTGCTCCTAACCCGGGAAGGTGAGCCCTGTCTGTTCTCTGAGAGCAGTAGTGTTAGCACTATGAGCTCTGGAGCTGGGCTGTCACAATGAATGGATCAAATTACATATTGCAAAGATCTTGATTACTCTGCAGTCAGCAGGATCTAATTACATGTTCCAGACAAACTGTTGGGTGTGTCTTGTCCTCCAAGGGAACCAATCAGAAATCTGGTGTTGCAAATAAACATGACCAAATATATTAGAGATAAACAGCTTTTAAGCAATTGCAGTGCCAGGGAAAAGGTGACAGGGGTGGGCGGGGAGAAGGAAATAACAAAAGGGAAGGGTGGAGAGCAGGAGGGATTAAATGACAAAAGGGATAATAATATGATAGAACTCTTCATTAAGATGGAGAGTGACGTCATTGACTCAGAGACTAGGGTCCTGAATTTAAACAAAGGAAACTACAATGGTATGAGGTGTAAGTTGGCTAGGATGGATTGGGGAACATTACTTAAAGGGTTGACGGTGGATAGGCAATGGCAAACATTTAAAGATCGCATGGATGAACTACAGAATTTGTTCATCCCTGTTTGGCATAGAACTAAAACAAAAAAGGTGACTCAATCATGGCTAACAAGGGAAATTAGGGATAGCATAAGATCCAAGGAGAGGACATATAGATTGGCCAGAAAAAGCAGCAAAACTGAGGATTGGGAGCAGTTTAGGATTCAGCAAAGGAGGACAAAGGGATTAATTAAGAGGGGGAAAATAGAGTATGAGAGTAAGCTTTCAGGGAACATAAAAACTGACTGTAAAAGCTTCTATAGATATGTGAAGAGAAAAAGATTGGTGAAGTTAAGTGTAGGTCCCTTGCAGTCAGAATCAGGGGAATTTATAATGGGGAACAAAGAAATGGCTGACCAATTAAATACATACTTTGGTTCTGTCTTCACAAAGGAGGACACAAATAACCTTCCAGAGATTTTGGGGAACATAGGGTCTAATGAGAGGGAGGAATTGAATGAAATCAGTATTTGTAGGGAAATGGTGTTAGGGAAATTGATGGGACTGAAGGCCAATAAATCCCCAGGGCCTGATAATCTACATCCTAGGGTACTTAAGGAAGTGGCCCTAGAAATAGTAGATGCATTGCTTGTCATCTTCCAAAATTCTATAGACTCTGGAATAGTTCCCATGGATTGGAGGGTAGCTAATGTTACCCCACTATTCAAAAAAGGTGGTAGAGAGAAAACGGGGAATTATAGACCGGTAAGCCTGACATCGGTAGTCACAGAAATCACAGAAACCCCACAGTGCAGATAGAGGCCATTTCGGCCCATCGAGCCTGCACCGACACATATCCCACCCGATCCCTGTAACCCCTACACCAACACATATCCCACCCTATCCCCGTAACCCCACGTATTTAATCCCCCTAACACTAAGGGTCAATTTATCATAGCCAATCAACCTAACCCGCACATCTTTGGACTGTGGGAGGAAACCGGAGCACCCGGAGAAAACCCACGCAAACACGGGGAGAATGTGCAAACTCCACACAGACAGTCGCCCCAGGCCGGATTCGAACCCGGGTCTCTGGCGCTGTGAGGCAACAGTGCTAACCACTATGCCACCGTGCTGCCCCGTAGTGGGGAAAATGCTAGAGTCCATTATAAAAGATGTAATAGCAGAGCTCTTGGAAAACAGTGACAGGATCGGACAAAGTCAACATGGATCTACAAAAGGTAAATCGCGCCTGACTAATCTACTGAAATTTTTTGAGGATGTAACTGGTAGAATAGATAAGGGACAACCAGTGGATGTGGTGTATTTGGACTTTCAGAAGGCTTTCGATAAGGCCTCGCATAAGAGGTTGGCGTGCAAAGTTAAAGCACATGGGATTGGGGGTAAGGTACTGACTTGGAGAGAGAACTGGTTGGCAGACAGGGAGCAAAGAGTTGGAATAAATGGGTCTTTTTCCGATGGCAGGCAGTGACTAGTGGGGTACCGCAGGGATCGGTGCTAGGACCCCAGCTATTCACAATATATATAAATGATCTAGATGAGGGAAATAGATGTAATATTTCCAAGTTTGCAGATGACACAAAGCTGGGTGGGCGTGTGTGCTGTGAGGAGGATGCAGAGAAACTCCAGTATGATTTGGACAGGTTGGGTGATTGGGCAGATGCATGGCAGATGCAGTATAATGTGGATAAATGCGAGGTTATCCACTTCGGTGGCAAAAACAGGAAGACAGATTATTATCTGAACGGCAATAGATTGGGAAAAGGGGAAGTGCAACGAGACCTGGGTGTCCTTGTGCACCAGTCGCTAAAGGTAAGCATGCAGGTGCAGCAGGCGGTTAAGAACGCAAATGGTATGTTGGCCTTCATAGCGAGAGGATTCGAGTACAGGAGCAAGGATGTCTTGCTGCAGTTGCACAGGGCCTTGTTGAGACCACACCTTGAGTATTGTGTGCAGTTTTGGTCGCCTTATCTGAAGAAGGATGTTCTTGCCATGGAGGGAGTGCAGCGAAGATTCACCAGACTGATACCTGGGATGGCAGGAATGATGTATGAAGAGAGATTGAGTTGATTGGGCTTATATCCGCTGGAGTTTAGAAGAATGAGAGGGGATCTCATTGAAACTTATAAAATTCTAACACGACTAGAAAGACTAGATGCAGGAAGGATGTTCCTGATGGCCGGGGAGTCCAGAACCAGAGGTCACAGTCTAAGGATAAGGGGTAAGCCATTTAGGACTGAGATGAGGAGGAATTTCTTCACCCAGTGTGTGGTGAACCTATGGAATTCTCTACCACAGAAGGCAGTTGAGGCCAACTTTTTAAATATATTCAAGAAGGAGTTAGGTTTATTTCTTAAAGCTAAAGGGATCAAGGGATATGGGGAGAAAGCAGGGACAGGGTACTGAATTTGGATGATCAGCCATGATCTCATTAAATGGCAGAACAGGCTTGAGGAGCCGAATGGCCTACTCCTGCTCCTATCTTCTATGTTTCTATGCAAGGCAAAATGAGGTGGTATTGTGACAAGTATGAAGCAAAAGATGGGTCGAGAGGAGGTGTAAATGGTTGAAGCAGAATATCAGAGGAGGAGGGAAGCATGGTAAAGATTGGAAGGCTCCCGTAGCTAGTATAATTCTTGTCAGTTCTGATGAAAGGTCATCGGCCTGAAACGTTAACCCTGATCCCCTCTCTACA
Organism: Somniosus microcephalus; assembly: GCF_052327205.1. NCBI lineage: Eukaryota > Metazoa > Chordata > Chondrichthyes > Squaliformes > Somniosidae > Somniosus > Somniosus microcephalus. The sequence goes on from NC_141000.1 coordinate 110,891,643, forward strand.
GATGCTGGCTGGCCCACTGAGTATTTTCAGTATTTTCTGGTTTTATTTCTGTATAATTCTCTCTTCCTTTTCCCTTTCATTCCTTTCATTATCACTGCACTAACCAAGCAACAAAAAAAAACCTGGAACTGTAAATTACAATAATTATATTCATTGTTAAAAATTACTTTGAAGAGCTTTAACATGTTATGTGTTTTAAAAAATATTTTTTCTTCTTGTGCATAAAATTATGAGGGGCCTAGATAGAGTGGATAGGGAGGACCTATTTCCCTTAGCAGAGAGGTCAATAACCAGGGGGCAGAGATTGAAAGTAATTGGTAGAAGGATTAGAGGGGAGTTGAGGAGAACTTTTTTCACCCAGAGGGTGGTGGGGGTCTGGAACTCACTGCCTGAAAGGGTGGGAGAGGCAGAGACTCTCATCACATTTAAAAAGTTCTTGGATGTGCACTTGAAGTTCCGTAACCTACAGGGCTATGGACCAAGAGCTGGAAGGTGGGATTCGGCTGGATAGCTCTTTGTCAGCCAGCACAGACATGATGGGCCGAATGGCCTCCTTCCGTGCCGTTAATTTCTATGATTCTGTGATTCTTTCAATTCAACAACAATTTCTAATACAGCTTCAGTTCTTCTTACAGTTTTTACCCTTACTAACCTATTGTTACCTACGTTGGAAGCCTATTTTGTAGCTAATTATTGGAGATATTAGATAGAAGCTAAGGGTAGTTAGTGTCGAGCGGGTTTAAGGGGAAGAGGGAGCTTCAGCTTTGTGTCAAGCATCGTATTTCAGGCCCCATTTTGACTTTGTGACCACCACATAGCCCAAATTTGAGTGTCCTTGAGGTGATGAAAAAAACACTACTTTACCCAGTAGGATCAGAGGCTTCAAGCACGAGATGATAAGAAAATGAAAAGGGTTGGAGTCGGGGCAGGGGATTAAACAGATTTTCTGAAAGGAAATGCATCACTATAGCTTTCCCTACTACTCAATTACTGAAGTGAAGGCAATCCTTTCAGTCCTCCCCTTTGTTTGGTTTTCTTTTCATCTGGTGCGCTTTGATTTTGTGTGTATTCAACTCTGCCCACGCTCTTCAGGTACATGAGGAGCATTTTCATCCTGTTTAGGCCATTCTGATTCACTTCCCCACCCCCCGCTCCACCCCCACACACATTCACAGCCATCTATTACCCAGGAGAGTGGATGGGCATCCCGCTCTGTTTAATTTTACAAAAAACAACGTGTATTTATACCTTTAACATGGTGAAACGTCCCAAGGTGCTTCACAGGAGCGATTATCAAACAAAACTTGACACCAAGCCATATAAAGAAAGAAAAAAGAAAGATTTGCATTTATATAGCGCCTTTCACGACCACCGGATGCCTCAAAGCGCTTTACAGCCAATGAAATACTTTTGAAGTGTAGTCACTGTTGTAATGTGGGAAATATAAGGTGATGTTCGGACAGATGATTGAAAGTCTTGGTCAAAGAGGTAGGTTTTAAGGAGTGGCTTGAAAGAGGAGGGAGAGTTAGAGAGGCTGAGAGGTTTAGGTAGGCTTTAAGTATCATTTGCTAGTATTGTTCTGTAACTCACCACAAAGCATTCACCCAGCTCTTTTTAAAAGGTGTTTATTTGATACAACTTTATGTAGAGCCACATTTGCTTTGACATTTTTTTAATGTCCCCGTCTCAAAAGAGTAACCTTCGTGTGACGCTCTCCATTCGCATTTGTTGTCCGCTGGCAGTCCCCATTGACCCCCTTGGCTCTGAAGTAAAATACAGAGACACCTACCTTGCTGCAACAGGAGGTGTTAATCCGATGGTATATTCGTAGGGCCACAGTTCCATGCCAATGATTTATTCCATCACCTACACCTATTTGGGGGGAAGAGCTGGTTTCATAGCACTGTGGGCAAGGCCTGAGAGCAGGGCTTACACTTCAGGGTACAGTTAGTGTAAGGGTTATGTTACGAGGCTAGTAATCCAGAGGCCTGGGCTAATGATCCAGAGAACAGGAGCTCAAAAGCCACCACGACAGGTTAAGAGTTTGAATTCAATTTTAAAAATTTGGAAATACAAGGCTGGCATCAGTAAAAGTGACCATGAAGCTGTCGGATTGTTGTAACACCCCAACTGCTTCACTAATGTTGTTTAGGGAAGAAAATCGTCCGTCCTTACCCGGCCTGGGCCTATATGGAACTCTAGTCCCACAGCAAGGTGGTTGGTTGACTCTTAACTTCCATCTGAAGTGGTCTAGCGTAGCCACTCAGTTGTATCAAAATGCTACCGGTGGTTCAAGAAGGCGGCCCACCACCACCTTCTCGAGGTAATTAGGGATGGCCAATAAATGCCGGCTTTGCCAGCGTCGCCCACATCCTGAGAAGGAATAACAAAAAACACACTCCCGCATGGGTGAGTCTGGTGATGGGAGGAAAAGGTTCTATAACCAGGAAGTAATAACAAAGGATAAATGAAGCATTTAACTCATTTTAGAATAGTTTTAATTCAAGAGTGATCAGAAAAGTAAGTGGCAAATTTATCACTGATGAAACATTGTGTAAAACTAAAATCTCTGCTGTTATTGCGCCACAGTCGATGGAATGCTATCTTTCGTGAGCAAGATTTCGTCTGTGGTGTTAAACCATAGCACAGACATTGTCTGTAAGGCAGAAGGCTGGAACCCTGAACCAACTATGACCTGGAGAAGAAACCAAACGGTTGTGGGTTCAAAAGAGTACACCACCACCATTCAACCATCTTCGGGACATCTCTACAATGCTCTTAGCACCTTAAACCTCACACTTAGTGCCAATGCTGAAGTTGTGTGTCTGGCCACCATAAAGGCTCTTCCTCAGCCTAAAACTACTGCACTTTACATCACAGTGGAACCAAGTAAGTATAGTGCCTTATATATGTAAGTGAAATTGGATTGGTTTAGCACAGTGAGTTGCTGATTGGTCACAGTGACAAAATCTAGATCAAACCAAGGCTGTGCGAGGGCACTCTTGATGGTTCACTAGATAAACGTTCAGTTCAGTTTGGAATTGAGTCATATAGAGCAGGAACATCCCAAGTTCATTCCATGGAAAATGCTGAATTAGACTAATCTGTCAGCGACAGCGCCACTATCATTGGACTTAGAGCCCCCAGGCTAAGGAGGGGGAAAATATTAATCGTCCTTTGACTCCTGCTGAAATGTATTTGGGCGTGGAAATCATGTGAGGACAAGATTAGGTTCAGGGGTGGTTCCATCCATGACCGAATCTCCTGTCAACATTCACTGTCTGGGCTCTCAGATGTGGAATGGTCCTATAGGAGAAGTGGCAGAGCACTGGCACTAACTATGAAGCCACCTTCTCAAGGGCAATTAGGGATGGGCAATATATGCTGGCCTTGCCAGCGATGCCCACGTCCCATAAATGAATTAAAAAAAAATCCCCCAGCATGAGTCTGTGTCTTTGGGGACAGAGGCAAGAAAATTCAGAATCTTCTTTTGAACTTTGGAGGTATTTATAGTGGATAGCCTACTTTGAAGAACCATTCTGCTTAATCACATGGCAGGGACGATGTGATACAACTCTGTGATGGCAGTACTTAACTGGACCAGCCACATAAATACTGTGGCAACAAGAGCAGGTCAGAGGCTGGGTATTCTGCGGCGAGTGTCTCACCTCCTGACTCCCCAAAGCCTTTCCACCATCTACAAGGCAAAAGTAAGGAGTGTGATGGAATACTCTCCACTTGCCTGGATGAGTGCAGCTCCAATAACACTCAAGAAGCTCAACACCATCCAGGACAAAGCAGCCCGCTTGATTGGCACCCCATCCATCACCTTAAACATTCACTCCCTCCATCAACGGCATACCGTGGCTGCAGTGTGTACCATCTATAAGATGCACTACAGCATCTCGCCAAGGCTTCTTCGGCAGCACCTTCCAAACCCGCGATCTCTACCACCTAGAAGGACAAGGGCAGCAGGCACATGGGAACACCACCACCTCCAAGTTCCCCTAGTCACACACCATTCTGACTTGGAAGTATACCGCCGACCCTTCATCGTCGCGGGGTCAAAATCCTGGAACTCCCTCCCTAACAGCACTGTGGGAGTACCTTCACCACACGGACTGCAATGGTTCAAGAAGGCAGCTCACCACCACCTTCTCAAGGGCAATTAGGGATGGGCAATAAGTGCTGGCCTTGCCAGTGAGGCCCACATCCCGTGAATGAATTAAAAAAAACTCAGGCTATTGTAGTATCACATGCCCAGAAGGGAAATGTTAACCAGAATATTTTTTGGAGAATGACTCCGTTTTTATGAAGCAAATTAAACTGCATGTTTATCCCAAAAGCTCCAGCTTCTAATAAAGATCAGATCTTTGATATTCATATTTCAAAGGTTTCTGTATCTAATTTTTAATTGTTTGGTACACTTTGATAAGTTGCTGTGCACTACCAGAAACCTCTAGGGCTAATTGAGGCAAATGAACGTACAGGACTGGCGAAGATCAGTATAGTCCATCAGGCTGGTCTGACAGTCCAGACAGTATAATACGCTCTTCTATCTTTCATACCTCTCAATCGTTTCCCCTCACCAAATATTCATCCAGCTCCCTGTTGAATTTACTCACACAGCCCTCATTACCCCTACAATGGCACTCTGTTAAATCAGCTGTTATGGAGTGGGTGTTTTCTGTGATTTTTCTGTTAGTGAGTTTCTGGTACACAGACAAGTTACATGAGGGCTGTGAAAGCTGAATCTTTGAGTATATTCAAGGCTGAGATTGATAGATTTTTGGACTCTCGGGGAATCGAGGGATATGGCGATCGGGCAGGAAAGTGGAGTTGAGGTCGATGATCAGCCATGATCTTATTGAATGGCGGAGCAGGCTCGAGGGGCCATGTGACCTACTCCTGCTCTTACTTCTTATGTTCTTATGTTATTATGACACTGATGCATTGGAAACTTTGATCTTTCAGGATTAGCATTTGTTCTCCCTTTTCCACTTCTCAGACTTCTTCAATAAATTGTGTTCGCCAAAAGGGGTTACTTATATCTCAACATTAAAACTAACCAGTGCAGTCTGACAGAATGGGGAAAAGTTTAACCACAAAAAACGGGTGGGCTGGGGTTGGGTGGAAGGTTAAAGTTTTAAAAATCTGAATCCCAACCCACATCCAACTTGCCCACTTTTGGTTTTAATGAAGGCGGGACATGGGGCGGGCGACCAACCCGCTCCCAGGAGGCAGGTTGGCACTTCAAATATTATAAAGAGGCTGTATGCCTCATTTTGAAGCTCCATTTTAAATTTAACTGTGGGTGGGCAGGCTTCCATCATTCAACCCCTCCACAATCTCCACCTTCGATCCCTCCACCTTCGACCCCTCCACGATCTCCACCTTCGACCCCTCCACGATCTCCACCTTCGACCCCTCCACGATCTCCACCTTCGACCCCTCCACAATCTCCACCTTCGACTCCTCCACAATCTCCATCTTCGACCCCTCCACGATCTCCACCTTCGACCCCTCCACGATCTCCACCTTCGACCCCTCCATGCTTGCCACCCTTCAACTCCTCCACAACCTGCGTCATTCGACCCCTCCACGATCTGCATCCTATGACCTCTCCACAACCTGCGTCATTCGACCCCTCCACGATCTCCATCCTATGACCCCTCCACAACCTGCGTCATTCGACCCCTCCATGATCTCCATCCTATGACCCCTCCACAACCTGCGTCATTCAACCCCTCCATGATCTCCATCCTATGACCCCTCCACAACCTGCATCATTTGACCTCTCCACGATCTCCATCCTATGACCCCTCCACAACCTGCGTCATTTGACCCCTCCACGATCTCCATCCTATGACCCCTCCACAACCTGCATCATTTGACCCCTCCACGATCTCCATCCTATGACCCCTCCACAACCTGCATCATTTGACCCCTCCACGATCTCCATCCTATGACCCCTCCACAACCTGCGTCATTCGACCTCTCCACGATCTCCATCATTTGATCCAGCCCCCCATCCCTCCCTCTCTCCTCTCTGCGGCCTAGTGCCACAGGTCTACCCGCCCGACAGCAAGCCAGCCTCTCAATCTGGCTAGCTGTGGGCGGGAAACTAACTAGCTAAATGTTAATCTGGCCCTGATTCGGCAGGGTTTTCCCGGGTTTCCCGATCGCATTGCAGCCCCACCCCGCCACACTCTCTACCAGCCTCCAAGATAAGATTCCGGCCAATACACTGCGTGATGTGGATAAAAGTAACAACAGTGGGAGCAGGTTGTGGGGACATCAATACCATATAAACCTGTTCAAAACTTGTCAACATGCACGAGAGTACAGTAAAAGAATATGCTGATGAACTAACAATTCATTCTCTTTTTAAATATTGCGAATGTTATGATTTACTTTGACAGACACATCAATGTCTGGTAGGGTCTTGTAAATCTCATCACATTATGGTCACTCCAAAGTCACAAAGATACTACAGAATGCTACACTGAGAAACCAGTATCTTAAATGTAGTATTTTGTGACAATTATATCATAAAAGGAAAGAAAGACTTGCATTTATATAGCGCTGTTTATGACCCCAAGACATCCCAAAGCGCTTTACAGCCAATGAAGTACTTTTGAAGTGTAGTCACTGTTGTAATGTAGCAAATGTGAAGGACAAAGTGTTTTCTGGTGTTCTTTATTACTTATTATTAAACTGGATTTGTTCTAAATGAATCTGCAATAGCAGAGCCCTTCTAATAGCTCAGTGGATTAGTAACTGCCAGGCCAAGAAGCTCCTAGGTTCCATTTGATAGTCTGTGCTGAGTTAACTGACCTCAGATAGGCGATGATGGAGATGCCACAATTGACCTCAATCTCCTGAGGGGAAAACCATTCAGGTCAACTTAATTGCTATCAACTGTTGTCAAGTGCATAATGTAGACATTGGGTGACAACCGTGTCAGACTCGGTCATTACAGCCTCAAAGTCAAACAGGCTTACATTTTTTTATATTCGTTCATGGGATGTGGGCGTCGCTGGCAAAGCCAACATTTATTGCCCATCCCTAATTGTCCTCGAGGATGGTGGTGAGCCGCCTTCTTGAACCGCTGCAGTCCGTGTGGTGAAGGTGCTCCCACAGTGCTGTTAGGGAGGGAGTTCCAGGATTTTGACCCAGCGACGATGAAGGAACGGCCGATATATTTCCAAGTCAGGATAGTGTGTGACTTGGAGGGGACCTTGGAAGTGGTGGTGTTCCCATGCGCTTGCTGCCCTTGTCCTTCTCGGCAGTGGAGGTGCTGTCGAAGAAGCCTTGGCGAGATGCTGCAGTGCATCTAGATAAGTATACACTTGGGTAAGATACTGGAGGGAAGCCAGTGCTTGTGGAACCATACCCCAGCTAGAGCCGACGCTTTCGGGTGAGATAGGGAGAGAATTAGAGCTTCACTCGAACGTCACTCTCGTGCTTTGTGACGTTGCCTTGAATCGCAGCCTTGTATCTGCTTGCTGTTTATATATTGCCCTCTGCATATTGCACATTATCAGGACAGGTTGTGCCCGAGGGTTATCAGCTATTAACTAATTCCTGGAAGTGTTTCATATTGCAGCCCGTCGGGTCCAGACCTGGCTAATTATTGCTATTGTGGTGCCTATCGCTGTGGTTATCCTGCTTATAATACTCATCATCGTGATCGTGTGCTGCATAAAACGAAACAAACACTTCGGTCAGTGTCATTTTTCCATTAATCCTTTAAATGCTGATGTACTTTTTAATTTACAATTTAAATTTCTATTTTTTATTGTGATTGTTCTTTGGTTGCAACATATTACATTAAATTCATAAGGCTCAATATACGCGGTAGAAGGTGTATAGTGGATTGGAGTATTCAGTGAGCTTCACTGTGTTGCTTCTCCCTGGGGTCTAATTCCAGGTACAGTAATACTGGGATCTGTGTCAGCACCTGATGGATGTTATCTGTGCTACCAGGGCTTTTGACAGCTATCCTGTTCGAGTGGGGGTGGAATGATCTATTTTACTCACCGTATTAAAACCCTGACCATGAAGAAATTCAATTTTGCCAATGTGAACAGAGATAGAGACATAGGAAGGCATAGGACTAGAATAGGCCCCTGTAGTCCATTTGAAAACCCCCCCCTCTCAATTGTTCCTGCCGTTAAATAGCTATCCAGCTCCCTCCTGAATTTGCCAACACTATACATTCCTTTTGCGGGCACTATGTTCCATATGTTCACCGTCCTCCGTATAAAGTAGTTAAATCGAGACTGTCTCTTCACCTTCTTCTGAGCTTAAGTCAGTGCCCCTGGTTCTAGATAACTGCATGGTTCGTGCTCAGGTTTGTCTAGGAAGACATTAGCTGGTTATCAGGTGGCCACCCAAGATGGACCAAAAAAAAGACTTGCATTTATATAGCGCCTTTCACGACCACCAGACGTCTCAAAGCACTTTACAGTCAATGAAGTACTTTTGGAGTGTGGTCACTGTTGTAATGTGGGAAACGCGGCAGACAATTTGCGCACAGCAAGCTCCCACAAACAGCAATGTGATAATGACCAGATAATCTGTTTTTGTTATGTTGGTTGAGGGATAAATATTGGCCAGGACACCAGGGAGAACTCCCCTGCTCTTCTTCAAAATAGTGCCATGGGCTCTTTTATGTCCACCTGAGAGAGCAGATGGTGCCTCGGTTTAACATCTCATCCGAAAGACAGCACCTCACTCCCTCAACACTGCACTGGAGTGTCAGCCTAGCTTTATGTGCGCAAGTCCCTGGAGTGGGACTATGAACCCACAACCTTCTGACTCAGAGGCGAGTGTGCTACCCACTGAGCCACGGCTGACACTGTGAGATTGAATTAACGGCAGTTAACACATTGGACCCATTACAATGCCCTGAGCAACCCTCACGTAAAGGCACTACTTTGTTCTTTAAAATTCATCGCAGTGTCTCCGACTAACACATTCTTTCCCAAAATGTTGGAGCTCCTTACTTCCCTCAGTGGCCCATTGCCTGTACAATCTATAGGTTGTTAAACTCAAGCTTGGGATCCTCTAACCATTATGCCATGATTTACCACATCCCTTTAGCTTTGGTCATTTCTTGCATTGTTGTATTTGGTCCTTCACCTAGATATCACACAAAAAAGTCTTGATTCTGCCCTCTCCTCTTCCCCTCGCCTCCCACCCTGTTACACACACATCCTCATCCAAAGACACAGCTAAGGTATCACTTTTCATTAGAAAGAAACTCCTATGTGACAAAATAACAATCTAACTGAGAAATTAGGTTGTTACCATCAAAATAAAAGGATATATTCTTTTTTAATTAAATTATGAACAATCTTAAACTTATCTTTCTTTTTCTTCTAGAACCTAGTTATCAGGACGAGTTAAGGTAAGTGAGCACACGTTATGTTCTTTTATGGTATATTCAAAAAGTGGTAAAGAATCTTTCAAAATGTTTTCTCTTCCTGACTGGGTGGTGCTGAACCATCGAGATCGGGGGCATCAGAGATTCTGTGCTGAGTTAAATGATCTTAGCCAGGATGGCAGTAGACAACCTATAACTGGTGTCAGTGTCCCTAAGCTAGGGAGGAGAAGTCAGTCAGCATTCCTGTTCCTCATCCCTGTCCAATGACTCCTCTTGGAAAATGCATAAGTGAGTGTCAGGTAGGAACAGGTTCAGGCTCAACTGCGATGCACTCTATGGTTGATCAGCCCGTCGCAACTTACTCTGCGTAGACTAACCAATGAAGATGGACCACTTGTGCGAGTTACTGGATGGCAGCTAGCACCTATGGTGTTGAACCCCAACACTATTGGGAAAGAAAGGGAGAACATTGGGGAATAAAGGAACTTTTCTACATAAATGCTCACGTCTTTAACAGTACGCATGTCATCTGACGCGGTACTATCTCCACTACAACACCAGGAATATAAATGCTAATAATAATATCAAAATTCTTGTATTTAAATAGTACCTAATCATCGCAAGACAATTCACACGATACAATGTTTGAAGTGCAGTGACTATTGTCATGTAGGAAAATGGGACACCAACCAAGTTCCACAAACAGCAGGGAGATGAATGGTCAGCCGATATGTTTTACTGGTGCATTAGCTGAGGGAGGAGTGCCGGCCCAGGAGATCAGATCTCACTGCTCCCCTTTGAGTAGCGCCATGGGATCTTTACCGTCCACCAATGTTCCCTCTAATTTTTTTTTGTACTGAGCGGGCCACGGACTCTTCTGAGCGTGACCTTTTCGTCCGTGGGCAAATTTTAAAACAACTGCTTTTACCACAACAACAACAGCAACAGCAACCACTTAAAAGCATATGTACAGTAATGCCATATTGCCACCCCACCGTCTCAAATCATGAGTCAATCAGCCATGGTTCTATACAAGTTTAACATAACCTCTCTGCTTTTGAATTCTATTCCTCTGGAAATGAGCACCAGTGCTTCATTTGCACTTTTATGGCTTTTGTAACCTGCATTGCTACTTTTAATGATTTGTGAATGTATACCTCTAGATCCCTTTGCGCCTCTTCCCCATTTAGACTCTTAGGGGGTGATTTTTCAATGGGGGCGTGTTGGAGGCAGGACTGCTGCTTGTCAGGTTTTAGTCCCGCCTCCATCGACTTGTGGCCAACCCACGCTATTTTCCCTTGATTGACCTTGTTAAGCCCGCCCAGCGGGCTCAGCAGGCCAATTAAGGGGAAGCCGGTTACAAAGAACGTCAGCGTATGACGTGTCATCTGAGGGCCTAAAACGCGTTTGCTTTAGCCTCCTTCCAGCGGTCATTGTACATGTGCTGCGCCTCCACCTGTGTTGTTCCAAAGTGTGGCCGCCGCTCAGTCCCCAGGAACGGACTACACGCGTCTGGACACTCACCCCTGTTTCGCTGTCTCTTTCTCTCTGTCTCTCTCTCTCTCGCTCTCTCGCTCTCTCTCCATCCCCCTCTACTTCTCTCCCTCTCATTCCACTCTCTCACCATCCCTCTCTTTCTCACCCAGTCTCTCTCTCTCACCCAGTCTCTCTCTCTCTCCCCAGTCTCTCTCTCTCCCCAGTCTCTCTCTCTCCCCAGTCTCTCTCTCACCCAGTCTCTCTCTCTCACCCAGTCTCTCTCTCTCACCCAGTCTCTCTCTCTCCCCAGTCTCTCTCTCTCACCCAGTCTCTCTCTCTCACCCAGTCTCTCTCTCTCCCCAGTCTCTCTCTCTCACCCAGCCTCTCTCTCACCCAGTCTCTCTCTCTCACCCAGTCTCTCTCTCTCACCCAGCCTCTCTCTCTCACCCAGTCTCTCTCTCTCACCCAGTCTCTCTCTCTCACCCAGTCTCTCTCTCTCTCCCCAGTCTCTCTCTCTCTCTCTCCCCAGTCTCTCTCTCTCCCCAGTCTCTCTCTCACCCAGTCTCTCTCTCTCACCTAGTCTCTCTCTCTCTCCCCAGTCTCTCTCTCTCCCCAGTCTCTCTCTCACCCAGTCTCTCTCTCTCCCCAGTCTCTCTCTCTCTCTCTCCCCAGTCTCTCTCTCGCCCCAGTCTCTCTCTCACCCAGCCTCTCTCTCTCACTCTCTCTCTCTCTCTCTCCCCAGTCTCTCTCTCTCCCCAGTCTCTCTCTCACCCAGTCTCTCTCTCTCCCCAGTCTCTCTCTCTCTCTCTCCCCAGCCTCTCTCTCTCCCCAGTCTCTCTCTCCCCAGCCTCTCTTTCCCCCAGTCTCTCTCTCCCCAGTCTCTCTCTCCCCAGTCTCTCTCTCCCCAGTCGCTCTCTCCCCAGTCGCTCTCTCTCCAGTCTCTCTCTCCCCAGTCTCTCTCTCCCCAGTCTCTCTCTCCCCCAGTCTCTCTCTCCCCAGTCTCTCTCTCCCCAGTCTCTCTCTCCCCAGCCTCTCTTTCCCCCAGTCTCTCTCTCCCCAGTCTCTCTCTCCCCAGTCTCTCTCTCCCCAGTCGCTCTCTCCCCAGACGCTCTCTCTCCCGTCACTCTCTCTCCCCAGTCGCTCTCTCTCTCCCCAGTCTCTCTCTCTCTCTCTCTCTCCCCCAGTCTCTCTCTCTCCCCAGTCTCTCTCTCTCCCCAGTCTCTCACTCTCCCCAGTCTCTCTCTCCCCAGTCTCTCTCTCTCCCCAGTTTCTCTCTCCCCCAGTCTCTCTCTCCCCCAGTCTCTCTCTCTCCCAGTCTCTCTCTCTCCCCAGTCTCTCACTCTCCCCAGTCTCTCTCTCCCCCAGTCTCTCTCTCTCCCCAGTTTCTCTCTCCCCCAGTCTCTCTCTCTCCCCAGTCTCTCTCTCTCTCGCTCCCCAGTCTCTCTCGCTCCCCAGTCTCTCTCTCCCCAGTCTCTCTCTCTCTCGCTCCCCAGTCTCTCTCGCTCCCCAGTCTCTCTCACTCCCCAGTCTCTCTCTCTCCCCAGTCTCCCTCTCCCCCAGTCTCTCCCTCCCCCAGTCTCTCTCTCCCCCGTCTCTCTCTCCCCCGTCTCTCTCTCCCCCGTCTCTCTCTCCCCCCAGTCGCTCTCTCTCCCCCAGTCTCTCTCTCTCTCTCTCCCCCAGTCTCTCTCGCTCCCCAGTCTCTCTCTCCCCCAGTCTCTCTCTCTCTCCCCAGTCTCTCTCTCCCCAGTCTCTCTCTCTCCCCAGCCTCTCTTTCCCTCAGTCTCTCTCTCTCCCTAGTCTCTCTCTCCCCCAGTCTCTCTCTGTCTCTCTCTCTCTCCCCAGTTTCTCTCTCTCTCCCCCAGTCTCTCTCTCCCCCAGTCTCTCTCTCTCCCCAGTCTCTCTCTCCCCCAGTCTCTCTCTCTCCCCAGTCTCTCTCTCTCCCCAATCTCTCTCTCCCCCAGTCTCTCTCTGTCTCTCTCTCTCTCCCCAGTTTCTCTCTCTCTCCCCCAGTCTCTCTCTCTCCCCAGTTGCTCTCTCTCCCCCAGTCTCTCTCTCTCTCCCCCAGTCTCGCTCTCTCCCCCAGTCTCTCGCTCTCCCCAGTATTGGGCCCCTCCCCTACCCACCGCAGCTACTGTCCAGTTCTCTGTGCGGCATTTCAAATCAACGGCGTGCGAGCTCAGGATCAGTGCGCGAGCGCACCTTTGAGGGAAACAGTGCCGTCCACCTGATAAACCAACAGAACAGAACCTCCTCCTCTCATCGGCTGCTTAACTGTCCTCCACCATTCCCGACTGGATGTGGCAGCGCTGCAGAGCTTTGACCTGATCTGTTGGCTGGCTCTCCAGTGCAGTCCTGTAGGAAACAATGTCCTTTGGATGAGATGATAAACTGAGGCCCATCTGCCTGTTTCTGTGGTTTAGGTGGATGTTGATGGTCCCATAGCATTTTTGGAAAAACTGATTAACTGGTACTTTTAAGAATAGTCTAGAATAGAGAAGGGGTGACCTAATAGAGATCTTTAAAATTATGAAGGGATTTGATAAGACAGACGTAGAGAAAATGTTTCCACTTCTGGGGAGACCAAAGCCAGGGGCCATAAATATAAGAGAGTCACCAATAAATTCAATGTTGAATTTTGGAGAAACCTCTTTACCCAGAGAGTGGTGAGAATGTAGAACTCACCACCACAGGGAGTGGTTGAGGTGAATAGCACAGATGCATTAAAGGGGAAGCTAGATAAGTACATGAGGGAGAAAGGAATAGAAGGGTACGCTGACAGCGTGAGATGAAGTAAGGTGGGAGGAGGCTCGTGAGGAGCACAAACGTTGGCAAAGACCTGTTGGGCCGAATGGCCTGTTTCTGTGCTGTAAATTCAATGTATGCAACTATAACTGATGAATTGGGACCCTGCTTTATTCCTGTCCGTGGTGCTGTGTAGAAATTCTTCCAATGTGTTTCGTCTCACTGAGTCATGCTCACTCAACCTGCAATTTTGATCTGCGACCATCTGCTCCCTTCCACCATTGAGAAAACAACAGCTTTGTTACTCACTTCCAGCCATTCAAAAATCTCGATGTAATTGTTCATATAATTGTCATTTGTACAAAACCTGTTCTGATACTGCCACCTCTCCTGTTGATTCATTTTAATCTCTATTTTGCCACTCTAAGAAAAATGTCAACGAAGAAAACTCTTGAGGCGCCCGTGGATGATCAGACAAACTCGGGGCTGGAAAACTTTGGAATGTCCACTGAATTTTCCCCAGGTAGGCGCTGAAGTGCTACCACGTCTCTCTACCTCTGTCTAGATCCTCCTGCAATCTCATACATTGTTTTGGACACTTTGGGCTAAAAATTGAGTAGCACCCCGGAAAAATTAGCATCCCCGCGCCGGAAATTGAGTGGTTGCGTCCCAAGAGGGAAGCGGGGCGCTACTGGAGGCGCCCCGCATCCCTCTTGGGGCGCTGTGAGTCAATATTGCGGCGTTATGTGCTGCAGCGCCACACGCTGTGGCACGTCGTGCCCCGGTACTGCAGGCCTTCCTTCCCTTCTTAAAGGGGAGGGGCCTTGTGCAGCGTGACCTGGGGCCCAGCTGGGCCCCCAGGGATCGGGAGTGCAGGCAAAAGAGCCCGGCACTCAAGAGAAGTGCCGGGCTCTTGGAGCACAGCCAGCACTCTGCGGGGGGGGCGGGGGGGGGGCGTTTCAGGAGGTCTGGGACGGGAGCGCAGGCAGGTGCTGGCAGGCGGCCAGCAACAAAAATGGCCGCCCCGCACCTTGCCTTTAAATTGCGCCTTCCCGGCCGCAGGTACGCCCCCCTGACCCCGTCGGACATAGCGTCCAGCGGTAAGTCAGGGGGCGCGCCCGAAGATCGTGGCCGGGGCGTGAGCGGGGCGCTGCGCATGCCAATGACGTCATCGCCAGCGCCGCAGGGCGCTACCGGTTAGCGCCACCACTAACCTCCCGCTGAATTTTGCGGGAGGCGTGGGCAGTGCCGCACCCGGGCGCTAGTTGCGTTGTGTCCCGTTAGCGCCCTCTTAAGGCGCTAACGGGAGGCACAACCAACTGAATTGTTCCCCCTTTAGCTCCTAATTGGAGTGGGCCTTTGGCGTAGCGGTAGCATCCCCGCCGCTGGGCCAGAAGGCGTAGGGTTTCGAACCCCGCTCCAGACAGTCCCAGCAAGTGGAGTCGGAGCTCCAGCTCTAAATTCTGGGTTGACATCCAGCGGGATACTTGCGTCAGTGGGTGTGGGTGGGGGGAGCCCGTAAAACCCTCCCGCCATAGGACTAACCACCCTAATGGCTGGTACGAAGATGGTTACGGTCACGGAAGGAGCGTTAACGCGGCCAGAAATCCTTCCACCACTTCATACAGTTCCCCAAAGGGAACAGTGTGAAGACACGTACGACTATGAGCTCCTAATTCGGTATAGCCAGCAAACTTCAATTTAGATAGATGTGTTTGAATAGATTTGTGCCGACAGCCAAATCACTTAAAGAAATGGAAAGCAAAAGATGGTGGCCGCCTCTTCACCCGGGGGGGGGTGGTGGGGGAGGAGACTGGACGGTGAGTGGTGGAGTGTTTAAGACTGTATTATGTCACTCCATATGCATCCAGCAGAAGAAGCCTAACTGTGGGGGTAATGCTGCTCTTTCATTTAGTAAGTGCCAGGTGAGAGGCCGAGAATCAACAAGTTTGAAAATGGCTGATAAAAAGAACAAGGAAAAATACAGCGATGTAAAAGGAATGACTACAAAAGCAAGGAAGTTGATGCTATACCTATAGAAAACACCGGTTCGGCCCCAGCTGGAGTACTGCGTCCAATTCTGGGCACTGCCCTTTAAGAAGGATGCCAAGGCCTTAGGGAGGGTGCAGGGCAGATTTACCAGAATGGTACCAGGGGATGAGGGACTTCAGTTACGTGGAGAGACTGGAGAAGCTGGGGTTGTTCTCCCAAGAGCAGAGAAGGTTAAAGGGAAGATTCAATTGAGGTGTTCAAAATTATGAGGGGTTTTGATAGAGTAGATAAGGAGAAACTGTTTCCAGTGGCAGGAGGGTCGGTAACCAGAGGACACAGATTTAAGTTAATCGTCTAAAGAACCAGAAGCGAGATGAGGAGAATTTTTTTTACACAGCCAGTTGTGATCTGGAATGCACCGCTTGGAAGAGTGGTGGAAGCAGATTCAATAGTGACTTTCAAAAGGGAATTGGATACTGAGAGGATGTTTCCCCTCGTGGGGGAATCTAGAACTAGGGGGAATTGTTTCAGAATAAGGGGTCACCCATTTAAGACGGAGATGAGGAGGAATTTCTTCTCTCAGGGGGTCGTGAATCTTTGGAATTCTCCACCCCGGAGAGCTGTGGAGGCAGAGTCATTGACAGACATTTGAACTACAGGGGAGTCAAGGGTTATGGGGAGAGAGCGGGAAAGTGGTGTTGAGGACAAGATTGGATCAGCCATGATCTTATTGAATGGCGGAGCAGGCTCGAGGGGCCGATTGGCCAACTCCTGCTCCTGTTTCTTATGTTCTTATGTTCTTAAATACTTGAAGAGAAAATTTATGGGGAAAGGGCAGGGCAATGGGACTAATTGGATAGCTTTTTCAAAGAGCTGGCATAGGCATGATGGGCTGAATGGCCTCTTTCTGTGCTGTATCATTTTATGCTTCGATGATTACTTTCAATTTTATTGGAATCGGGTTCCACACGCACAACAGGCTGCTTTCAAGGCTAACATTAACACAAGTCTAGGCATGATTTGCCTTCCTGCTCTCTCACCTGCACAACAGAATGCTGGATAGAAACACGTTAAAGAAGGAGGCGGGTTCAAAAAAATAAAATAGGCAATAAAAGCCCGTTGTACGTTTACAATAAAGATACGGCTGCTGTAAAGGCCGATGATGGTTGAATCGTATTTTTGAACTAAACCATGTAGTAAAAAAAATGTTGTTGATTAAAGTTGCTTTTGAATATAAGGTGATGCCAACTAATATTAAGTTGTTTACGGTACTGTTTCATTGCCAGATTTTCCTTCACCTAATCCGATAGACACGCAGTCTGGGAAAAAGAACAGCGATACCTTGGAGGTAAGCACAGCACACTTGCATTCCAACCTAAGAAAGATTTTATGAGTGTAAAGTTTCAGCCAAGCAGTAAAAAAGTCCAAAGTGCAAAGATCCAAATTTGACTGGAGATTCAAGGGCTGCTTTAGAGTTTCTGGAGCTTCTGATTGCCACAAGAGCTTCATGTTCTCTGTTTGTTGGGAAAATAACAGTAAACTAAGTAATGATATATGGGTATGCTCAATAAAAACCTGAGGGATTGTTCACAAATTGAGATAGTTTGGAAGATCTGGTGACATAAGCCCTGATTTTAACTCAAGGTGTGAGCGCGGTGTTTGGGGCTGGGACAGGCACCCATGGCTCAGGCCATTGTAACTCCCAGGCCTCATTACCATGTTGGATTGCAGACTCCCGCCCGAACCCGGTGGGAATCACTAGGGGCTAGAAATTCAGTGGGCTTTGCGCCCAGTTACCGCCCAAATAGGGTTTCTGCGCCAGTGTAAGAGGATGCGCTGATATTCAGCGCTGCGGTAATGGCGGCGGTAGCCGGTAGCGCTGTGCCGACACCGATGACGTCATCGGTGTGCGCAGTGCCCCGGTTCCGCCCCGCTTCCAGCCCAAACCCCATATTTAGTTGCGGCCGCCTCTTCTGCAGCGGCCGCAAACAGCGATTGAAAAACGGGGCCGTACTGCTGCGCTACTGGGGCGCTTTAAGATGGAGGTGCGGCCGGCCGCTTTTTTGGCGGCCGCCTGCCTGCACCTCCTTCCCCGGCCTCCTCCACCCCCCACCCCGCGGCATTGCCGGCTGCTTTCCGCGAGCCCGGCACTTCTCCGTGGTGCCGGGCTCATTTGCCGGCACAATCCAGCGGCGATCTCCCCGTTGCAGGCACCTCCACCTTAAGAGAAGGAGGAGGCCTGCAGTACCGCAGCCTGCCGCACCGCATCGGGTGGCGCAGCGGCACCTAGAGCGCTGAAATTCAGTTTCAGCGCCCCAAGCGGGGGCGGGCACACCCTGGAATAGCGCCCGGTTCCGACTTGGGGCGTGAAAAGTGAATATTTGACGGTTGCACATGGCTCCGCGCCCAGCGCTAACTTTTGGCCGTTAGCCAGCTGGCGGGGCCATAGTGAATTTCTAGGCCTAGGTGTTCAGCGGGCGAGAGCAGGAATTTGAGCGGCAGGAGGTCGCTGTCAGGAAGGCGAGGGAATGGTCCTCAGCGTAAAGTAAGGGGCGGGGCGGGGCGGGGCGGGGCGGGGCGGGGTGGTCCGGGTGCAATCGCGGTTGAGGGAGTGTGAGAGAAGCAGGGGAGGCCTAGTGGGATGTGGAGGAGCCCTCCTGCTCCTCCTGGCCCAGGAGGAAATCTTAAACAAAATAAAAATTCAAACTTATCTGAGGCTCTACTGTCCATGATCCTACTACTACTACAACTTGCATTTATATAGCGCCTTTAACATAGTAAAACACCCTGAGGCACTTCACAGGAGCGATTATCAAACAAAATTTGACACCGAGCCATATAAGGAGATATTAGGACTGGTGAGCAAATGCTTAGTCAAAGAGGTAGGTTTTAAGGAACGCCTTAAAGGAGGAAAGAGAGGTAGAGCGCAATGTTCCCCCTAAGCCACACATCAATTGTGAGGTCCTGCAAATTTAAAGGGACTGCGCATGAAAAAAATAATTAGAGGGAACATTGGTAGAGAGGTGGAGAGATTTAGGGAGGGAATTCTAGAGCTTAGGGCCGAGGCAGCTGAAGGCACGGCCACCAATAGTGGTGCAATTAAAATTGGGATGCGGAAGAGGACAGAATTGGAGCGATCTCGGAGGGCTGCAGGGCTGAAGGAGGTTACAGAGATAGGGAGGGGCGAGGCCATGAAGGGATTTGAAACAAGGATGAGAATTTTAAAATTGAGGTGTTGCCGGACCGGGAGCTAATGTAGGTCAACGAGCACAGGGAGTGATGGGTGAACGGGGCTTGGTGCGGGTTAGGATACGGGCAGCAGAGTTTTGGATTCGCTCAAGTTTATGGAGGGTGGAAGATAGGAGTGTGTTGGAATAGTCACGTCTAGAGGTAACAAAAGCATGGATGAGGGTTTCAGCAGCAGAGGAGCTGACGCAGGGACGGAATCGTGCGATGTTCCGGAGGTGGAAATAGGCAGTCTTAGTGATGGTGCAGCTATGTCGTCGGAAGTTCATTTTGGGGTCAAATATGACAGCAAGGTTGCGAACAGACTGGTTCAGCCTCAGACAGTTGCCAAGGAGAGAGAAGGAGTCAGTGGCCGGGGAACGGAGTTTGTGGCGAGGATCAAATGCAATGGGCTGGATTTTCATTGGGGCGGGGAGTTGGGATTGGAGGCGTGTGGGGGGTTAAAATCCTGAAATCGGGGGGCACGAACCCATCCCGCCCCCAACCTGCCTCCATGCCAGTTTCAAAGGAGGTGGGTACCCGCCCCGCACTGGGACCCGCCTCCCCGAGGCGGGAAGGGGATTAGTGCCAATTAACTGCCTGTTAACAGGTAGTTAACAGGCAGTTTTTAGCCTAATCTCTATTTTCATTGTTGAAGTTTGGGCTGCCCGACAGCTCCAAACCACGCCAAGTTAGCGAGGCGGGCCGTCGGGATGAAGGGCTTGGAGGGTTCGAGATGTCCGGTGTTCAGGTGAGTGATGGGTGCATGAGTGCAGAGGTAAGTGTGTTTGGTGTGTGTAAAGTGTTTAAAGATCTTCTACTAACATTTACTTACCTTTACAGCCTTCCTTCCTTCAGGTCTCGGGAGTCCCTCATCTCACCGGCACAGAAAGCAGAATGGCCGCGATCTGTCAAAATCTGCAGCCTTTGCTTCCTGTTCTGGGGAGATCTCTAAATCATCCTGAGAGGAAGGAATTAACCTGGAGTACAGATTGTCAGCGCCTGACAGCTTCAAACAGCTGTGAAACGCTGATATTTCATCTGTCAAAAGGTCTTGACAGATGAAATTTCAATCTGTGACGTCACCTGTTGCCGGGTGGCCCGTAATTGGCCCGCTGAGCCCGCTGGGCGGGCTCAACAAGGTCAATCAAGTCAAAATCACGTGGGTTGGCTAGAACTCAATGAAAATCCAGCCCAATGGCTTTGGTCTTCCCAATATTTAATTGGAGGAAATTTCGGGTGATGTTACGGAGGTGGAAGTAGGCGGACTTGGTGACGGAGTGGATATGTGGTCGGAATATGAGACCAAGATTCCGCTCGCTGTTAGGTTTCACTGGCGGATCTGGTATTGTTTGTGACTTTGGTTAAAATCGTGTCGGGATCCGAATGATGCCATCGGACCTCAACTTTTAAATATTAACCTGCCTGCGACGGGCAACCGGAAAAAGCACATTAAAAATGGCGGGATACAATCGGCCGCCATTTTAACCAGCCGCTTGCCCCATTCCAGCTGGGCAGGCAGGGTTGAGATTGACCTTATAGTCTCCGTAGTGTTGAATCAAAGCTTCAGAATTCACTCTTGTCTGAGCTTCACTGTTGGTTAAGATCCGTTGGTAGTCTCGATTACTCCAGTCTCCTGCCGGAATGAAAATGTACAGCAACAAGGAGAAAAATTCCCTTAAAGTGATACTGCAGGAAAACAACACTGAATGAAGAGGGAGAATTTTCTAATATGTAGTGTAAGGCCGTATAGCCTGCCAAAATAAGCCAGGCCTCTCTCTCAACAATTGTCAAATCTGCCTGATATATATGTGAAATATGTGTGGAGTCTAACTTGACTGTCTACTGCAGTACTGAGGAAGTCCTGTATAGTTAGATTTCCCTCCTTCACATGAGGCATTAAAACTTTGGCTGCTCTTATATACCGTAAAGATCTCATGGTACTTGCTAGATATGATTCTAGAGGCAAGTTTGGAGCTGTTCCCTTTGTGCCAGGGAATGAGAGTCCCAGATGTGGAGTCTTTACTTATAGATTTATTAAATGAATCACGCAAACAACATGCCCAGTGATGCAAGGGCTGCGGGAGACCTATAGCTGCTGGGCTCAGTGGCTGGGTGGCCTACCCTTGATCCTCTCATGACAATGGTGCATAATTATATCTTGAGTTAAAGGCCTTTCAACCATACCTCTTCCATGGGGCTGGATTTTATCAATGGGGGCGTGTTGGGGGCGGGACTGCTGGTTGTCGCGTTTCAGTCCCGCCCCCAACGACGTCCGGCCAACCCATGCTATTTTCCCTTGATTGACCTTGTTAAGCCCGCTCTGCGGGCTTAGCAGGCCAATTAAGGGAAAGCCGGTGACAGAGGACGTCAGCGTATGACGTTTCATCTGCCAAAAATTTTTGACAGATGAATTGTCATCGTTTGACAGCTTTGAGAAGCTGTCAAACACTGACATTCTCTGTTCTGTGGTGAGTCCTTGTACTCAAGACTCACCAAACCTCTTTCCTGAGCAGAAATCAGATAGCTGTTGCATCGGAGAATGCAGCAGTTTCATAATGGGTCTCGGGACATAACAAAAAGCCGTCGTTGCATTGCAGGAGACGAAAGAAAGACATGCATTTATATAGCGCCTTTCACGATCACTGGATGCCCCAAAGCGCTTCAGAGCCAATGAAGTACCTTTGAAGTGTAGTCACTGTTGTAATGTAGGAAAGGTAAACATATAGGGCGAAAAATGGAGTCGCGCCCCCTTTGGGGCGCTAACTTCGCAGGTAATTCCAGAGCTCAGAGTCTAGGCAGCTGAAGGCACGGCCACCAATGGTGGAGCGATGAAAATCGGGATAGCTCAAGAGGTCCAAATGGAAGACCACAGGGCCGGAGGAGGTTACAGAGATAAGGAGGGGCGGGGCCATAGAGGGATTAGCACACCTCTGGTATGCTGCACACTCGGGGGCCTAGTTTGGCCCACAAAGGAAAATCAGCCCCATGCTGTTTAAATTCTTTCTCTCCGGCCAGTTTAGAGTCAAGTCCTCAGAAAGGCTAATGTAGTTTTTGAAAAATTGGCTTCTAGTAGGTGAGACGTGTGTCGGCACTTTATCTGCCAGCAATATTCCTATTTCAGCCATAAAAATTAAATTATAACTTAATATGCAATAGTACATTACTTTATACTTGCAGGCCCACTGGTCCTGAAGCACTTCACACAATGAATCACACAATTAAGTGCAGTGACAGTTATGTTGGAAGTGTGGGCACTAGTCCCACGCAAAGCAACAGGATGAGCGGGCCATCAATCTGCCTTTAGGTGGTATTGATTGAGCGAGGAAAATTGGCCAGGACACAGGGAGAAGCCCCGGAAAAATTAGCACCCCCGCGACGGAAATTGAGTGGTAGCTACTGGAAGTGCCCCGCCTCCCTCTTGGGGCGCTGCGACAGAATATCGTCCAGCAAGTATAAGCCCAACCAACCCTTTCACTCATACGTCATTCCTGCCATCCCAGATATCATCCTGGTGAATCTTCGCTGCACTCCCTCCATGGCAATAACATCCTTCCTCAGATAAGGCGACCAAAACTGCACACAATACGCAAGGTGTGGTCTCACCAAGGCCCTGTAAAACTGCAGCAAGACATCCTTGTTCCTGTACTTGAACCCTCTCGCTATGAAGGCCAACATACCATTTGCCTTCTTAACCACCTGCTGCACCTGCATGCTTACCTTCAGCGACTGGTGCACAAGGACACCCAGGTCTCGTTGCACTTCCCCTTCTCCCAATCTATTGCCATTCAGATAATCTGCCTTCCTGTTTTTGACACCAAAGTGGATAACCTCGCATTTATCCACATTATATTGCATCTGCCATGCTTCTGCCCAATCACTCAACCTGTCCAAATCATACTGGAGTTTCTCGGCATCTTCCTCACAGCACACACGCCCACCCAGCTTTGTGTCGTCTGCAAACTTGGAGATATTACATCTAGTTCCCTCATCTAGATCATTAATATATATTGTGAATAGCTGGGGTCCTAGGACCGATCCCTGCGGTACCCCAGTAGTCACTGCCTGCCACTCAGAAAAAGACCCGTTTATTCCAACTCTTTGCTTTCTGTCTGCCAACCAGTTCTCTATCCAAGTCAATACCTTGCCCCCAATCCCATGTGCCTTAACTTTACACGCTAATCTCTTATGCGGGACCTTATCGAAATCCTTCTGAAAGTCCAAATACACCACATCCATTGGTTCTCCCTTATCTATTTTACCAGTTACATCCTCAAAAAATTCCAGTAGATTAGTCAAGCACGATTTACCTTTTGTAAATCCATGTTGACTTTGTCCGATCCTGTCACTGTTTTCCAAGTGCTCTGCTATTACATCTTTTATAATGGACTCTAGCATTTTCCCCACTACCGATGTCAGGCTTACCGGTCTATAATTCCCCATTTTCTCTCTACCACCTTTTTTGAATAGTGGGGTAACATAAGCTACCCTCCAATCCATGGGAACTGTTCCAGAGTCTATCGAATTTTGGAAGATGACCAGCAATGCATCTACTATTTCTAGGGCCACTTCCTTAAGTACCCTAGGATGTAGATTATCAGGCCCTGGGGATTTATCAGCCTTCAATCCCGTCAATTTCCCCAACACCATTTCCCTACAAATACTGATTTCATTCAGTTCCTCCCTTTCATCAGACCCTATGTTCCCCGACATCTCTGGGAGGTTATTTGTGTCCTCCTTTGTGAAGACAGAACCAAAGTATGTATTTAATTGATCTGCCATTTCTTTGTTCCCCATTATAAATTCCCCTGATTCTGACTGCAAGGGACCTACGCTTGACTTCACCAATCTTTTTCTCTTCACATATACTTGACCTCAGTATCCACAAACTAGGGAGAGGGGAAATCAGCTCGGTTTCCCGCCACTGACTGATCATTTTCTATTGATGCCGGCGATGAATGACTAGGCTGCTGAGACTTGTCTTTACTCACACGTGATGAATGGCGTAAAAGGCGACACGAGAGCTGGCAACGAAAGATGTTCCCGCATCAATATTTAAAAAAATTAGTTTATGGGATGTGGGCATCGCCGGCAAGTCCAGCATTTATTGCCCATCCCTAATTGCCCTTGAGAAGGTGGTGGTGAGCCGCCTTCTTGAACCGCTGCAGTCCGTGTGGTGAAGGTACTCCCACAGTGCTGTTAGGGAGGGAGTTCCAGGATTTTGACCCAGCGACGATGAAGGATCGGCGATATACTTCCAAGTCAGGATGGTGTGTGACTTGGAGGGGAACTTGGAGGTGGTGGTGTTCCCTTGGGCCTGCTGCCCTTGTCCTTCTAAGTGGAAGAGGTTGCGGGTTTGGGAGGGGCTGCCGAAGAAGCCTTGGCGAGTTGCTGCAGTGCAGCTTGTAGATGGTACACACTGCAGCCACGGTACGCTGCTGGTGGAGGGAGTGAATGTTTAAGGTGGTGGATGGGGTCCCAATCAAGCGGGCTGCTTTGTCCTGGATGGCGTCGAGCTTCTTGAGTATTGTTGGAGCTGCACTTATCCAGGCAAGTGGAGAGTATTCCATCACACTCCTTACTAGTGATGGAATACTCTCAGAATTAACAAAAGTCCTCGTCTGCCCTCTGAAGTGAACGTAACAGATCCCATGGCATTATTCAATTAAGAGCAGGGGCATTCTCCTGGTGTCCTGGCCAAGATTCACCCCTCAAACACCATCACGAAGGAACAGTTGAAGACCCTCCTTAAGACTCACCTCTTCGACTAATCTTTTGGTCACCCCTCCTAACTTTTCTTTCTTTGGCTCAGCATCTGTTTTTCCTCACGTTTCCATGTAGCACCTTGAGACATTTTTCTACTCTACAGGCACTGTATAAGCGTAAGTTGTTTTCTTTCTACGTGAATTTTTTTGCCTTTATTAAGGTGAGAAACATTACATAAGAACATAAGAAACAGGAGCAGGAGTCGGCCATTCAGCCCCTCGAGCCTGCTCCGCCATTCAATGAGATCATGGCTGATCCAATCTTGGCTTCAACTCCACTTTCCCGCTCTCTCCCCATACCCCTCGACTCCCCTGTAGTTCAAATGTCTGTCAATCTCCGCCTTGAATATATTCAATGACTCCGCCTCCACAGCTCTCTGGGGTAGAGAATTCCAAAGATTCACAACCCTCTGAGAGAAGAAATTCCTCCTCATCTCCATCTTAAATGGGTGACCCCTTATTCTGAAACTATGCCCCTTAGTTCTAGATACCCCCATGAGGGGAAACATCCTCTCAGCATCTACCCTGTCAATTCCACTCAGAATCTTATATGTTTCAATAAGATCACCTCTCATTCTTCTAAACTCCATTGAGTATCGGCCCAACCTGCTCAACCTTTCCTCATACTTCAACACCTTCATCCCAGGAATCAACCTAGTGAACCTTCTCTGAACTGCCTCCAATGCAAGTATATCCCTCCTTAAATATGGAGACCAAAACTGTACGCAGTACTCCAGGTGCGGTCTCACCAGTGCCCTGTAAAGTTGCATCAAAACTTACTTACTTTTATACTCCGTACCCCTTGCAATAAAGGCCAACATTCCATTAGCCTTCCTAATTACTTGCTGTACCTGCATGCTAACTTTTTGTGTTTCATGTACTCGGACCCCCAGATCCCTCTGTACCGCAGCATTATGTAGTCTCACTCCATTTAAATAATAATTTGCTTTTTCATTCTTCCTTTCAAAGTGGATAACCTCACATTTTCCCACATTATACTCCATCTGCCAAATTTTTGCCTATTCACTTAATCTATATCCCTTTGCAGACTCTGTGTCCTCCTCACAACTTGCTTTCCCACCTATCTTTGTTATCATCAGCAAATTTAGCTACAGTACACTCAGTCCCTTCATCCAAGTCATTAATGTAGATTGTAAATAGTTGAGGCCCCAGCACTGATCTCTGTGGCACCCCACTAGTTACTGATTGCCAACCGGAAAATGACCCATTTATCCCGACTCTCTGTTTTCTGTTAGTTAGCCAATCCCCTATCCATACCAAAATATTACCCCCCAACCCCGTGCGCTCTTATCTTGTGCGGTAACCTTTTATGTGGCACCTTATCGAATGCTAGGGGTTTGAACATTTCCCACTTGGGGGCTCCAAGGCCTTTCAAATCAGATATAGAATGGTTCGGGTAAATCTTCCTTTACTCTGCCTCAAGTTGCTTCAGCCCCAAACCCAGAAAAGCATCCCTACAGCACCAGGGTGACAATTTTCCATTCCTCATACTTGCCATTCTACAGAGAGTCTATTTGACACCACTGTGTCAGCCAATGAGTTGGAGATGGGGCGGGACTTACGGCCAGACTCACAGCAGTCGATTTTACAGCAAACCAAGTCAATTTACTCAGCAAACAGTGTCTATTTAAAAAGCGCACTACAGCAAACAGTCTACAGAGTCTATTTGAAATGAGTCCCTACGAACTACAGCAAATAGAACTCACGACCGATAAAAGCAGGGTGAATTCTGCAGCAGAATGCAGTGAGTGGAGGACAGTTACATAATGTGCATAAAATCAAACCTGGTCACTGACAGCAGTGATTGCCGGGTGTATTGCCCAATCATCTCTATTCTCGTTGGGAATAGTGGTGTCACTATATGCAGCCACCATTCTATGGCCTGTCCAGATCAGTTTGAGCATCTAATGCCAATTCGTACCGAATTAAGTGCATTTTTTTTTTGCTGTTGGCTTATTCTGATTAAGAACTAGATTGAGCCATTTCAACCCACTTCACGTAGAACCTTACAGACTTTAATCCCTTTAGTCTCGACTGGATTTATACCTAAATTCCAGAGGGAAAATCTTGGCTCCAAACACACCCACAACATTCAATCCCTTACTTCAAATTTGATGCAGTTGAAAACGTGCTGCAAATATTAGAATCGCAATACTGTCCCGACCAGCAGTGAGGTCTGATGAATACTTTTACTTCAAAGACTGACACGCTCATTCATTACTGTGAGTTGCAGAGCAGCCTCGCTTGCGGGGCAATTTATTAGATCTACTGCTGCCCACGGCTTGTGTTGTAGACTGTAAAGGCCCTGTGTAACACTCAGCGTAGATCCTAGCTGCTGACACAGCGTCGTGGGTGAATTAGTTTGCTGCGATTTTACCCAATATCTTATTAGAATGATTGCAAAAATGCCAGACTGACTTTGGCCGGCTCCACTGCTGTCTCGACTGGAAGCGAAGGCGTCATTTGAAATAGTGATTTACTTTCCCTTCAGTTTCTCCCCTCCTCTCCTAAAGGCAGTGACTCCTTGTTGGGGCGAAGTTCCACGGGTGTTGGCTGCCTTCCGGAGTTTTACCCAACTGGCCAGTAGCTCATGTGTGAGCCGTGGCAGTATAGCTTGGTTTTTTCTGCCCGGTATCGCCTGATTTTATTTGGGTGGCACTCACGGTGTGTCGAGCAGGACTCTGCAAATTGACAAGCTGCCAATGACTGGTGCTTGCTGTATTGATTTCTTTGTGGGTTCAATGACGAGACATTTATGAAAGAGAATGGCCTAGAAATTCGGTGGGCTTTGCGCCCAGTTACAGCCCAAAGAGGGCTTCTGCGCCAGTAGGGGTGGTAGCGCTGATTTTGAGAGCTGCGGTAATGGCGGCGGTAGCCGGTAGCGCTGCGCCGGCACCGATGACGTCATCGGTGTGCGCAGTGCCCCGGTGCCGCCCCGATACCGCCCCGAACCCCATCTTCAGTTGCCGTTGCCTCCTCCGTGGCGGCCGCTAACAACATTGGGAGACCGGGTCCTTACTGCAGCCTTAGCGGGGCGCTTTAAGGTGGAGGTGCGGCCGGCCGCTTTTTCGGCGGCTGCCTGCCCGCACCTCCTTCCCCGGCCTCCTCCACCTCCCCCCCCCGCGGCATTGCCGGCTGGTTTCCGTGGAGCCCGGCACTTCTCCGTTGTGCCGGGCTCTTTTGCCGGCACTCGCGATCGGGGCTCCGGCCGTTGCAGGCACCTCCTCCTTAAAAGAAGGAGGAGGCCTGCAGTACCGCAGCCTGCCGCACCACATCGGGTGGCGCAGCGGCACCGGGAGCGCTGAAATTCACTTTCAGCGCCCCAAGCGGGGGTGGGCACACTCTGGAACAGCGCCCGGTTCCGCCTTGGGGCGCTAAAAGTGAATATGGGACGGGCGCAACTGGCTCCGCGGCCAGCGCAAAATTTTCGGCGCAAACGAGCTGGCGGGGCTATACCCAATTTCTAGGCCAATGTCTTTTAATCTAAAGTTTGTTCAACTCAAAGTTAACAGCATTACAGGAGACACCATGCTAGTGATCCATCTAGAACGAAACTGAAACTAAACTAAACTCTGCCTCTGTCACATGCCCTCTGCTGGTCAGGCATAAGTAATCAATCAGGCAAACATGCTGGTAAGGCATCATAATCAAACAGGCAAATACCATCACGATTTGCTGATATCATTACATCTCCCTTTCTTAAAACAAAAGTATTTTACTATTAACTAACAACATGTTTTCTTTGTATTAATCTGCCTTTTAACTGTAACACTTAATGAACTTACATTATCATTATCATGATCAAGGTTTTTTAACCTTGCTTTGTGTGTTCACATGAAATATGTAAATACACTAGAACTTGAAGAAAGAATAAGATAACATTACTTCCTTCTATAACAATAGTCCTTAAATTTGCTCAATGAGTCTCTCAGGAGGCTTCACGCGTCTTGAGGATTTTCTGATTGATTGTCCTTGAATCTGAGTTGTTGCCTCAGATGATGTGTTCTCGGCTGTGTTATCAGGTTGTCCAACAGTATCAGTCTTTTGACCTGCTGTGTGATCAGGTTGTTCAACAGTATCAGTCTTTTGACTTGCTGTGGCTGGTCCCATGAGAAGATCTCGATGATTTCTTCGCAGAACAGCACCCTCATCTGTCTGAATGGTATATGATCTTGGTTGAACTTCACTCAGGACAGTTCCCTTCTGAGTCCATATGTTTGTTTTGTCTTTGAACCTTACTTGGTCACCAGTGTGGAGTTCAGGTAGGTTTTGTGTTCCTCTATCATAGTAGTACTTTTGCTTTTCTTTCTGTTGTTCTTTGAACTTCCTCACTTTCTCCCCCTCTTTTGTTTTCAGGAGGTTCTCCGGGATGGGTAGGTTTGACCTTAGCCGACGCCTCATAAGGAGTTGGGCTGGTGACATACCACACTCGAGCGGCGTTGTGCGGTATACAAGCATGCTTTGGTAGAAGTCAGTTCCACTGTCTTTTGCCTTGTACATCAGTCTTTTCACTGTCTGGACCGATTTTTCCACTAGTCCATTGGACTGTGGAAAGTGAGGACTTGACGTTGTGTGGACAAAGTCCCACTCTTTGGCAAAGTGTCGGAAACTTGCATTGTAAAACTGGGGTCCGTTGTCTGTGAAGACCTCGCTTGCCACGTCATGTCTGGAGAATATGGCTTTCATACATGTTATCACAGCATCTGCAGTGGTGGTGTACAGTTTACAAACCTCTGGATACAGGGAGTAATAGTTTGTGACTACAAGATAGTCCTTCCTTTGACATACGAATAGGTCAGCGCCTACCTTCTGGTAAGGTCTGTCTGGCGCTGGGTGTGGCTTTAATGGTTCTACAGGATTGCTTGCTTGATATTTCAGGCATATTGTGCAGTTTGACACCTCATTTGTCACATCTTGGTTGATTCGTGGCCAGTACATCACCTCTCGTGCTCTTTTCTTACACTTTTCGATTCCCAGATGTCCTCCATGGATCCTTCTTAGCATCTCTTTTCTCAGACTCTTTGGGATAACTATTTTACTTCCTTTGTAGATGATGTCTTCGACCACTGATAGTTCCGCCCTGCAGTTCCAGTACTCTGCCATGTCAGGTGAGCAGTCTTGCTTCATGTTGGGCCATCCATCCAAGATGCTTTTCCTCAGTCGTCTCATTGTTTCATCTTTGTTTGTCTCAGTCTTTATGAGCTCCATTTTTGCATCTGCTATGGGCAGTGCACTTGTGATCATGTCCACGTAGGCGTTCACTTTTTCATCCATTTTGGTGTTTGCGGGCTCACTTGGGTCAACAGCTCTGGACAACGTGTCTGCTGTATACATCAGTTTACCCGGTGTGTACGCAACATTCAGTGTAAAGCGTTGCAGCCTGATCATCATTCTTTGTATTCTAAGCAGACAGCTATTTAGTGGCTTTTGGAACAATGCAATCAAGGGCTTATGGTCAGTCTCTACACTGATTGCTTGTCCTGCCACAAACTGGTGAAATCTTTCACAGGCGTATGTGATGCTGAGCAGCTCCTTTTCTATTTGAGCATATCGCGTCTCCGCGTCTGTCATTGAGCGCGATGCATATGCAATAGGTTGCCAGTAGTCATATTTTTGCAGAAGAATGGCACCGAGCCCACTCTGTGATGCATCTGATGATATCTTGATGGGTCTCGCTGGGTCATAAAACCTCAGAACTGGTTCCTCTGTGAGCAGTTTCTTTAGATCGCTCCATGACTTCTCATGCTCATGATTCCATTCCCATTCTATGTTCTTTTCAATTAGTCTTCTCAGTGGCGCCATCTTTTCTGAGAGGTTGGATATGAATTTACCCATGTAGTTGATCATTCCATTAAACCTCTGCACGTCCTTTTTGCATTGTGGCTTTGGCATATTCTCAATGGTGGACACCTTTCTGGGATCTGGTCTGATGCCCTCACTGCTAAGGATATCTCCCACGAATGTCAGTTCTGTCACCCCGAGCTGGCATTTCTCTCTATTCAGCTTCAGGTTTGTTTTCCTTGTTGCTTCCAGCACTTTTTTCAGTCTCTCGTCATGCTCAGTTCTCGTGGTTCCCCATACTATGATGTCATCCATTGATGTATCAACTCCCTCCAGGTGCTCATAGATCATATGGATAGTTTTGTGATACACTTCAGGAGCTGAGGCAATGCCAAATGGTAACCTTAGGAATCTGTATCTGCCAAATGGACTGTTGAACGTGCACAGTCTTGAACTTGCCTCGTCCAGTTTCATCTGCCAAAATCCTGATGATGCATCTAACTTGCTGAAATACTTTGCATTTGCAAACTGTGACATGATTTCCTCACGTGTAGGGAGCTTGAAGTGCTTTCTCTTTATTGCTCTGTTTAGATCTCTTGGATCCAGGCAAATTCTGAGCTTTCCATTCTTTTTGTCCACAACGACGAGGGAACTCACCCACTCAGTTGGTTTATCTATCTTCTGAATCACGTTCAGGCTTTCCATCCTGTCCAACTCTGCCTTCAGTTGCTTTTGAAGAGCAAACGGAACTTTTCTGTATGAATGTATGACCGTTGGCATACTTTTATCTACTCTGATCGTGTGTTCTCCTGGAAGGCAGCCTAGACCCTGAAATAGGTCGTTGTACTCTTTCATGAGTTCATCATAGACTGTCTCTCCTTCGCTTTCCACAACGAGGACTCTCTTTACCAGGTTCAGTCTCTCACAGGCTATTAAACCTAGTATGGCTTGCACATCCTTTGGCACCACGATTAATGCTAGCGTGTGCTCTCTGTCTTTGTGTGTCACTTTGACAATGCATTTTCCTTTCACTGGTATATTAGTACCTGAGTATCCTGTCACTTTCACTTTTATTCCATGTATCTTTGGTCTGGGTCTAATTTTCTTAAAATCAGTCTCTGATATCACATTAACTTATGCTCCAGTATCCAATTTAAATGGAATGTGTATGTCATTCACTTTTAGTGTCAACATCCAGTCTCTTTTTTCTTCTTTGTTTTCAGACACAACATCCACATTGTACTCCTCTATCTCGCCTTCATCTACTGCATGGACCTTGCTTTGTTGCGCTTGGTTCTTACAGCAACGGGCATAATGGTTGTTTTTGTTGCAACTATTGCATCTTTTACCATATGCTGGACACTTTTTTGGTGGATGCTGTGTACCGCATCAACTACATGACTTTCGATTGTCCCTTTCATTTTCGTTCGCTGGCCACGCCTCTTTTTTCACATTGGCGCTCTTTTTGTTAAACGGTTTGTGTCCGTTCTTTCTCACTGCATCCACGTTGCAGCTACTGTCACTGAACGGCTCCTTTGCCTGCGACTTCACAGTTTCTGTAGCCCTACACAGTGCTATGGCTTTTCCCAGGTCTAGATCTTGCTCTCTTAGCAGTCTTTCCCTTAGACCATTATCTGGAATACCACACACCAGTCTGTCTTTTATCAGCGAGTCTGTCAGTCCCCCAAATTCACATGTTTTGCTTCGGTTTCTCAGTTCAGTCACATACTGATCAATAGACTCTCCCGTTTTCTGTACACATGTGAAAAATCTGTGCCTCTCAAACGTCACATTACGTTTAGGTATACAGTAGGCCTCAAACTGTTCCATTATTTTATCTAGCTTCATTTTGTCTCCATCAGCAGCGAATGTGAAGTTATTATACACCTCCAGCGCTTCATCACCCACGACATGTAAGAACACTGACGATTTCTTTTTATCACTTTTCTCGTCAGCTCCAATTGCCGCTAAATATAACTCTAAACGTTGTTTGAATCTCCTCCAATTTTCAGCCACATTACCTGTCAACTGAAGCTTCGCCGGTGGGTGTAAACCTTCCATTTTTCACTTCGTTAGCTATTCTCCAATGGTAAGTAACGATGTTCTCTTTTGGCTTGCTAATATGTGGAGAGCTGATTTAACTTCAGATTTTTCCTCTTCATCTCTTTCAATCACTTCTGACACAGTGTATTGATTTCTTTGTGGGTTCAATGATGAGACATTTATGAAAGAGAATGTCTTTTAATCTAAAGTTTGTTCAACTCAAAGTTAACAGAATTACAGGAGACACCATGCTAGTGATCCATCTGGAACGAAACTGAAACTAAACTAAACTCTGCCTCTGTCACATGCCCTCTGCTGGTCAGGCATAAGTAATCAATCAGGCAAACATGCTGGTAAGGCATCATAATCAAACAGGCAAATACCATCACTATTTGCTGATATCATTACACTTGCCCCCGTTATTCAACTGAGGAGCTCCGGTGAGACTGGCAAATTCCTCGGCGCTCGGGTGCAAGTTGCGCTCGCCCCCTTTTTCCGCTCGGGCGAGAAACTATGCGAGGGTGTTTGCGAGCTGTTCGATGGCGGGCAGCGTTGTAGCCGAGCCCAATTCTTTCCACCAAATGAAACACTTTCCAGGAAGGGTCCGTTGGATCGCAAAGAGGAGTGGGAACCCTGCTTGATGTTTCTCTGCTCCAAAGCCCAAGGTCGCAGCGGCCTCCATCATCTGTACTGAGAACGGTTAGCTCAGCACAGATCAGGAAGTGAACCGGGTGCCTTCTCAGCCTGTATGCTTTAACTCCAATACTCCAACATTCCCTGTTGTGTATGTACCTTTAAGGGAATAACTGGTCTCAGACTGCAGTACCGGCAGTGACCACCCCTGTATAAAAGGCACTAACAGCCTTCTGTAGTTTCAGTTTCCCGTTTGTCTCCATTCAGTAAAGACTTGTTATGATCAACTCCTGCTGTCCGTGTCTCAATTATACACGGACATAATATTCCCGATTCACTATTCAGGTTCTGACAGGACGGGACTTGCGTCTGCACATCCCCCCCACCCCCCCCCCATCCCCCCCCCCACCACCTCACACCCCATTTTCCTGGATTGGTGCCCATTAGATATGCCGGGAGACTGGGTTTTACCGGTGGGTGGGGGGGGGGGTGGGGAGCAGGAGGTGCTGCCCAGAGGTTGGAGGTGCTTCCCGGTTGTGGTGGGGGGGTGGGGGTAGCGGTGAGTGGGGGGAGGGATAAGTGGTTTTCTAGTGGGGATTCCCTGGGGAGTGAGAACAACACAAACTGGGAGAGGGAGAGAGAAACACAAACTTAGAGGGAGAAACACTACCTGGGGGAGAGAGAAAGAAACACAAACTAGTGACAGAAAGAGAGAGAAAAACACAAACTGGGGGAGAGACAGAGAGAAACACAAATGGGGAGAGAGAGAGAGAGAGAGAAAAACACAAACTGGGGGAGAGACGGAGAGAGAGAAAAACAAACTGGGGGAGAGACAGAGAGAAACACAAATGGGGAGAGAGAGAGAAACACAAACTGAGAGAGAGAGAGAAACACAAACTGGGGGAGAGAGAGAGAAACACTAACTGGGGAGAGAGAGAGAAACACAAACTGGGGGAGAGAGAGAGAAACACTAACTGGGGAGAGAGAGAGAAACACAAACTGGGGGAGAGAGAGAGAAACACTAACTGGGGGAGAGAGAGAGAAACACAAACTGGGGAGAGAGAGAGAAACACAAACTGGGGGACAGAGAGAGAAACACTAACTGGGGGAGAGAGAGAGAAACACAAACTGGGGGACAGAGAGAGAGAAACACAAACTGGGGGAGAGAGAGAGAAACACTAACTGGGGGAGAGAGAGAAACGCAAACTGGGGGAGAGAGAGAGAAACACTAACTGGGGGAGAGAGAGAGAAACACTAACTGGGGAGAGAGAGAGAAACACAAACTGGGGGAGAGAGAGAGAAACACTAACTGGGGGAGAGAGAGAGAAACACAAACTGGGGAGAGAGAGAGAAACACAAACTGGGGGACAGAGAGAGAGAAACACAAACTGGGGGAGAGAGAGAGAAACACTAACTGGGGGAGAGAGAGAAACGCAAACTGGGGGACAGAGAGAGAGAAACACAAACTGGGGGAGAGAGAGAGAGAGAAACACAAACTGAGGGAGAGAGAGAGAGAAACACAAACTGGGGGAGAGAGAGAGAAACACAAACAGAGAGAGAGAGAGAAACACAAACAGAGAGAGAGAGAGAGAGAGAAACACAAACTGGGGGAGAGAGAGAGAAACACAAACTGGGGGAGAGAGAGAGAAACACAAACTGGGGAGAGAGAGAAACACAAACTGGGGGAGAGAGAGAGAGAAACACAAACTGGGGGAGAGGGAGAGAGAAACACAAACTGGGGGAGAGAGAGAAGCACAAACTGGGGGACAGAGAGAGAGAAACACAAACTGGGGGAGAGAGAGAGAAACACTAACTGGGGGAGAGAGAGAGAAACACAAACTAGTGACAGAGAGAGAGAGAAACACAAACTGGGAGAGAGAGAGAGAAACACAAACTGGGGGAGATAGAGAGAAACACAAACTGGGGAGAGAGAGAAACACAAACTGGGGAGAGAGAGAAACACAAACTGGGGGAGAGAGAGAGAAACACAAACTGGGGAGAGAGAGAGAAACACAAACTGGGGGAGAGAGAGAGAAACACAAACTGGGGGAGAGAGAGAGAAACACAAACTGGGGAGAGAGAGAGAGAAACACAAACTGGGGAGAGAGAGAGAGAAACACAAACTAGTGACAGAGAGAGAGAGAAACACAAACTGGGGGAGAGAGAGAGAGAAACACAAACTGGGAGAGAGAGAGAGAAACACAAACTGGGGGAGAGAGAGAGAGAAACACTAACTGGGGGAGGGAGAGAAACACAAACTGGGGGAGAGAGAGAGAGAAACACAAACTGAGAGAGAGAGAGAGAGAAACACTAACTGGGGGAGGGAGAGAGAAACACAAACTGGGGGAGAGAGAGAGAAACACAAACTGGGGGAGGGAGAGAGAAACACAAACTGGGGGAGGGAGAGAGAGAAACACAAACTGGGGGAGAGAGAGAGAGAAACACAAACTGGGGGAGAGAGAGAGAGAAACACAAACTGGGGGAGAGAGAGAGAGAAACACTAACTGGGGGAGGGAGAGAAACACAAACTGGGGGAGAGAGAGAGAGAAACACAAACTGAGAGAGAGAGAGAGAAACACTAACTGGGGGAGGGAGAGAGAAACACAAACTGGGGGAGGGAGAGAGAAACACAAACTGGGGGAGGGAGAAGCACAAATTGGGGGACAGAGAGAGAGAAACACAAACTGAGAGAGAGAGAGAGAGAAACACAAACTGGGGGACAGAGAGAGAAACACAAACTGTGGAGAGAGAGAAACACAAACTGAGAGAGAGAGAGAGAGAGAGAAACACAAACTGGGGGACAGAGAGAGAAACACTAACTGGGGGAGGGAGAGAGAAACACAAACTGGGGGAGGGAGAGAGAAACACAAACTGGGGGAGGGAGAAGCACAAATTGGGGGACAGAGAGAGAGAAACACAAACTGAGAGAGAGAGAGAGAGAGAAACACAAACTGGGGGACAGAGAGAGAAACACAAACTGTGGAGAGAGAGAAACACAAACTGAGAGAGAGAGAGAGAGAGAGAAACACAAACTGGGGGACAGAGAGAGAAACACTAACTGGGGGAGGGAGAGAGAAACACAAACTGGGGGAGGGAGAGAGAAACACAAACTGGGGGAGGGAGAAGCACAAATTGGGGGACAGAGAGAGAGAAACACAAACTGAGAGAGAGAGAGAGAGAGAAACACAAACTGGGGGACAGAGAGAGAAACACAAACTGTGGAGAGAGAGAAACACAAACTGAGAGAGAGAGAGAGAGAGAGAAACACAAACTGAGAGAGAGAGAGAGAGAGAGAAACACAAACTGGGGGACAGAGAGAGAGAAACACAAACTGTGGAGAGAGAGAGAGAGAGAGAAACACAAACCGAGAGAGAGAGAGAGAGAGAGAAACACAAACTGAGAGAGAGAGAGAGAGAAACACAAACTGGGGGACAGAGAGAGAAACACAAACTGAGAGAGAGAGAAACACAAACTGGGGGACAGAGAGAGAGAAACACAAACTGTGGAGAGAGAGAGAGAGAGAGAAACACAAACTGAGAGAGAGAGAGAGAGAGAGAAACACAAACTGAGAGAGAGAGAGAGAGAAACACAAACTGGGGGACAGAGAGAGAGAAACACAAACTGAGAGAGAGAGAGAGAGAGAGAAACACAAACTGTGGAGAGAGAGAAACACAAACTGAGAGAGAGAGAGAGAGAGAGAAACACAAACTGGGGGACAGAGAGAGAGAAACATTAATAGGAGCGAGTGGGGAGTTCCTGTCGGTCTGTGATGTGCGCTGTATATGTTTTATTCCAGGAGTCAGGCAGCTTTGGTGCTTCTCCCTGAGGACTGAGCCTCAGCTCCCTGAAGCTGGGCTTCAGTGGTGGGGTGTGGGAGACAGTGAATTGAATTAGGTTTGGTTTTGGTTTTATTTATTATTTTCATAAATTGATGTGTATTGTAAAAAGTCATAAAATTGTATGAAAACTTATATCGATGATGTTTTTGTTGGTGTTTCTCATTGCGGTTCATACTATAGAAACATTGCATAAGTAGTTTTTATTGAGCCATTAGTTATCCTTAAATCTTTCTATTCTTTTGTGTTCTTTGATTTATAAATGATGTTATTAATCTCACTATTATTCGGGGCTTGGTGATATTAACACTCAACGAAGGCAGATGCAAACAGTGGGCAAATGTCACATGATCAAATGTCATGTGACTAAGCATCACATGAGCATTGTCACATGATCGAATGGCATGGCACCAAATGTCACATGATCAAATCTCCAGGAATACGTTGGCAACCCTATCTGACAAGGCCCCGAAAGGGGCAGAGATCGGACCAGTCTGGGGCCTAATCTGTTGGGAAAGGAGGCCTGCTCCCTCCATTTGGGTATCTGCTGCTGATTCTCGGGGTCTAATGTCACCTCGACATGGCGGTTCCGGGGGAGTGATTCTAAATGTGCAGGAAAGCAGGAAATTCCCCAGGCCCCGCCCTTCCACCACCATTTACATACAGTGGGCAGGTGCGATCCCAACGGGGGGGGAGGGAAACCCTGGTCGGACCGTGAGGTGGTAGGCGGGGTCACAGAGAACTCCCCCCCCTCTGTATCTTAACGAGAATAAGTATATATATCACTTGGTAAATATTTCTAAATGTAAAGCGACATTTTAAATCTAAATATGTGATTTGATAAATGCACGCAATTTAATGGGTATTATTTAATGCATAATTATTGCAGCAGGAACGAACGAGCAAATATGCAAATGCGAAAGATATTTTTTAAGGAATAAACTGCAAGTAGCTCATAGGTTTTTCTTTTCACACTTGGCACGCCAGTGATACAGGAGAGTCGCAAAGGGCTTCCTCCAGCTGTCGTGCCAACCCCTCCTTCCCTATCCATTCTCATAAGAACTCTGGCACCTCGGATTACACAGCGTTCGGTTCCAAGCCGTTTCCATAGCAACAGTACAGTCTGGCGTTTTCAGGGGATGAGAAGTATGTCTACAGCTGTCAATGGGCGGAGGGCGGAGGGGGTCAGCCTGTGAATCAACACACTGTAGCTTGAGAATCACAGATAGAGTAGGGGGGGGAGTCGGTCTAATTGGGCAGCCCTTTCGAAGAGGCACGATGGGCCAAATGGACCCCTTCTGTGCTGCAAGGTGCTGACTCGTGCTCAGGTATGGTTCCACGTCAATGGCCACCCCTCCAGTGCCTCGCCCAGGTGGCCATTCATCAGGTGTGAGTGCTGAGAGACTATTTGACTGCAGAGGGTAACCAGCCAAGCCTGTTCCTGGCTTCCCAATGTTCAGACATGCTCACCCCGGTTGGGGTGGGGGGGAGGTGCGGGGGGAGGGGCGGGGGGGCGGTGGTGGGTGCGGGGTCACTAGAACGTGATCAGATGCGAAAACCCCCTTGGAAAGCACTGCTCTCTAGGGTCCGGATTCAGCTCCAAGCCGGACTGTGGCACTGTAATAAAGTCGCCTTGGTTCGAATTGCTTTTTAAGTTACAAGTGAAACAGAACCTGGAAGCCAGTTCCTCAGTGACCTTGAATTTACGGTTAGATAACAACGCTAGATCATTATCCTTACTCCAGCCCCTCTCGAGATCACTTGCAGCTCACATCAGAAGAGCCCGAACACAATGTCATCTCCTGGGCTCTATGCAGAGGGCTGGAGTGGCTCCATCTGTGTCACTGAGAGCTATTTCATTCCCGGCCTGACTCATGGCGAAGTAGCTGGAAAACCCCACCAGGGCCCTATCACACACTCCCACACACACACACACACACACACACACACACACACACACACACACACACACACACACTCTCTCACACCCACACTCACACTCACACACACACACACACACACACACACACATCACACACACACTCACACATACACTCACACACACATGCATATAACGCACACCCACACACACACACACACATGCATATAACGCACACACACACACACACACACTTATATTCACACACAACCGCACACACACTCACACACACACTCTCACACACACACTCTCTCACACCCACACTCACACACACTCTCACACACACACACTCTCACACCCACACTCACACACACTCTCACACACACACTCACTCACACTCACACTCACACACACACACACACACACAAAGGGTTGACGGTGGATAGGCAATGGCAAACATTCAAAGACCGCATGGATGAACTACAGAATTTGTTCATCCCAGTTTGGCATAAAAATAAAACAAAAAAGGTGACTCAACCGTGGCTAACGAGGGAAATTAGGGATAGCATAAGATCCAAGGAGAGGACATATAAATTGGCCAGAAAAAGCAGTAAACCTGAGGATCGGGAGCAGTTTAGGATTCAGCAAAGGAGGACAAAGGGATTAATTAAGAAAGGGAAAATAGAATATGAGAGTAAGCTTGCAGAGAACATAAAAACTGACTGTAAAAGCTTTTATAGATATGTGAAGAGAAAAAGATTGGTGAAGTCAAGCGTAGGTCCCTTGCAGTCAGAATCAGGGGAATTTATAATGGGGAACAAAGAAATGGCAGACCAATTAAATACATATTTTGGTTCTGTCTTCACAAAGGAGGACACAAATAACCTCCCAGAGATGTCGGGGAACATAGGGTCTGATGAAAGGGAGGAACTGAAAGAAATCAGTATTTGTAGGGAAATGGTGTTAGGGAAATTGACGGGATTGCAGGCCAATAAATCCCCAGGGCCTGATAATCTACATCCTAGGGTACTTAAGGAAGTGGCCCTAGAAATAGTAGATGCATTGCTGATCATCTTCCAACATTCGATGGAATCTGGAACAGTACCCCATGGATTGGAGGGTAGC